>NC_137049.1:12720907-12835907 GCF_032717465.1 Coenobita brevimanus | reverse complement strand
ACTGACCTGACACCTGACTAAACTTGTAATAATCTCTACCCAATCTTATATAACCTTGCATTACTAGAATGATCTACTTCTCCAACATTCTAGGGCATACTGGTCTTGCATCAGCCCCTAGCAATAACAGTTACCAACTAGGAGACATAGGAACATGCCAGAGTTGTCTTACATTACATAACATTCTAAATCATTTACCATACGAACTTAAATTACATAATTTAACAAGCAATCACTTAAATAAAACATTATAATGAAAAAGAGCACAAAAATAAATACATAATTTACGAAATAACTACACTCACAAATAGCAGGCTAACTGGCATCTCTGACTCGTACCGATACCGGAACTACTGTACACGAAACGCCGAGAAACTTCTCGATCACATACCTGGCAAATCTCGCTTCTTAACACTACCCCCTCCCTAGTTCTTTGTCGTCCTGACAAAACTACACAGTATATACAAACACAAACCTTAATCTTAATGAAGCATCTAACTATACACAAAATAATCCTTCAACTTATCAGGTCTTCTTCTGTGCCACTTCCGACAATGTCTTTGCTCCTCCACAGAGTCCACTCCTCCAGGAAGGTCTTAGTCCTCTTCTTGATTCGCTTCTTCTCTTGGGGAACTGTCACCATCTTCTTGCACTTCAGCTCCTTGGTCCTCCTCAACATCCTCGACTGCGGGTGAGCGCAGTTTCTCGGAGACATCCCAGCTGTACTATCCTGGCCCATGATACTGCCACAGACGGTTCACGTGTACCACCTTTGGGCGAGACTTCCTGCCTCCCCGAATCCGATATGCTACATCTGATAGGCGGTCCAACACAGTGTAAGGTCCGTCCCATGGGCTATGCAGCTTCGGTGACTGTCCCTTCTTTTGCTGAGGATTGTATAACCAAACTCGGTCACCATCCTTGAAGCTCACCTCACTTGACTTGGCGTCATACTTGCACTTCATCACCTCTCCTGAAAACTTGAGGGCTCCTCGCACTTGATGATGTACCTCAGCCATCCTTTCCTGAAGGTGCTTCGCACAGCCCGTGGTGTCTGTAGGCAGCTCTTCACCAGGTGGTCTCCCCACTAACAAGTCAACGGGTAAGCATAACTCGTGGCCCAACATCAGTTTTGCAGGAGTGTAGCCAGTACTCTCATGGGATGCAGACCGATATGCTTTCAGCAACACAGTTAATTTCTGGTCCCATTCTAATTGTCCCTCTACGCAGTACTTGGCCAGTTCTTGTCCCAGGATCCAGTTGAATTTCTCCACCATCCCATCTGACTGTGGCCTTAGAGGGGTTGTCATGGTCTTCTTGATCCCGATAACTTGCAGCACTCACAGAACACAGCAGACTCGAAGTTTCTACCCTGGCCTAAATGTAGCTCTTGTGGCATCCCAAAACGACAGAAAAACCGATCAACCAACACCTGAGCAACAGTCACAGCCTCCTGATCAGGGATAGCATAGGCTTCTGGCCACTTTGTGAAGTAGTCCATGGCAACATATATTTACCAGTTTCTTCTCTCAGTGAGTGGCAAAGGTCCAGCAATGTCCATTGCGACTCCTTTCATTGGTGCACCCACTTGGTACAGCTGGAGAGGGGCACAACCACGTATCTTGGGTCCCTTCTTAGCACAGCACACATCACAGTCCCGACACCACTCTTCAACATCCTGGTGCATGCCAATCCAGTAGAACCTCTGTTGCAGCCGGCTTAGAGTTTTCTTCACTCCCATGTGCCCACTAGTGATCTGGTTATGGGACTCATCCAAGCTCTCGGACCTCATCTTCTTCAGAATCACCAGTTGCCAATACTTGCTGAGGACATTGGCTATCTCCCACTGATGCTCCAGTAGTCCGTTTTTTCAGACGAATAGGGTCCCACTGACCCCAGCAGCTCTCGGTTGCAGGGCCTAACCCGGAAACCCCCTCCTTAGATGGTCGCATTGCACTCTGCTGCAGCCACTCCAGCACTGGTTACAAATCTGCATCCTCCCTAGGTCTTCATCATCTGATGCCGGCCCTGTCATTACAGTACAGCAGCATTTCTTCCTATGATTCCCATTCCTACCACATTGCACGTCATCAGTTCTTCTGTCATCTCGCACATTATTTATCAAGGCTCTCCTGCATTTCTTCGGTGGTGGGTCTTCTGCAGCCCTCTTCTTAACATCCCAACCACTCTGATCCGCAAGTAACTCAAACTGTGCACGATAAGCTTCCCAAGATACTCTACCATCAAATTCCTGAGGTTTCTTTTTAATTGGACCCCATTATAGTCATGCACTTCACTAGTTTGGGGCCTAAAAACTGGGGCATCATAATTAAGGCCAGGACTTAAATCTCCTACATTCTGATTATTCAACCCTGTAATGCTATCTTTAGATGCTTGGGATCCGTCAAGATTCACCATATGCTGTCCATTCCTTTCATATGCTCCCTGTACACTAACCTGAGGCTCAGCAGTGCATTATTTCTCTACAGCCTCAATTTTCTCATTAATTATCTGCACATGGTCAACTACATGCTCCAACTGGTTATCTGCATGCTGTCTGCACTCCATCACTATTGCCTCACTAATTTTCAGCTGGTTGTCCACATGCTGTTTGCACTCTGTCACTATTTCCTCACTAATTGTGTTCAACTGGTCATCTACATGCTGTTTACACTCCATCACATTATTGCTTACCTCATACTTCTGCTGCTCTAGCATAGCATCTACTTCCTCCTTAAGCTGTTGCTGTTCTTCACTCACCTCCCCCATGAATGCACTTAGCCGTCCTTGCACCCTCAGTTGCACCTCCCCCCATTGTCCCCGGAATGCCTCCGGAAGCTGTTCTCATCGTTCTTTCTGTTCTTCATTCTGTGCCTCAATTGTTCTTTGATCTCCTTCATCTCTGCCTGTAATTGTTCTTCAGGCGTTTTCTGTCCTTCACTTTGTGCTTGTAATTGTTCTTGGACTTTTTCACTCTGTACTTTTAATTGTTCTTTGTGTTCTTCACGTTGTGCCTGTATTAGCTTCACGATTGTTGCTAGAGAAATTTCCTCCTCCTGCCCAGCTCTAGATCTTGTCTTCACACCTCCTGCTTCCATGTCAAAGGTTTGACTCACTGCAGCCCTGAATAATCCCACTTCTGACACCAGTGTTACATCCCCTCCTCACACTGCCACAGGCTCCAACAGCAGTAGTACAGTACAGGAAGGACGTTGCCCAGTGAGTTGCTCTTCTTATGGTCAGCCTTTAGGTGTGCAGTACTCAAGATCAGCTGAGGCGAAAATAAATACCGGCTCCTAAAGCTCATTGTCTTTATTTTCCAAGTAATTCCACTTAATGCTTTTCAATTTCACTGTTCCCACAAGCACTGGAGCAATACACACTTTACTAACTGCTATTACACTTAATGCTTAACAACACTTCACAGTTATTACACTTAATGCTTGACACTTCACTGTTTTCTCAAGTTCCAATGATATACAAACTTCAATAACCCGTCACTGTTTGCCACTGTTTTCACTTTTTTTCACTGTTTTTTATTTATTCTTATTTTTTTATGCGAGGAAGAAGGAACCAAAGGCCGCGAGCCCGCAATTGTTGTTCCTTCCAAGAAAAAAACAAAATACAAGAGTGAGCCAAATTCAAGATCCGATCATTTTGAGATGCCTGGACACACTGCGTTTGAAAGACTGGAGATCATAGGAAGCAGGAAATACAGACAGAGGAAGACAGTTCCAGAGTTGACCTGTTGCATAAATGAAGGACCGGGAGTAACGGTTAACTCTTGCATTAGAGAGTTGGACAGATGAGAGTTGGATGAGAATTTGCTGCCAGACGGGTGCTACGCGCCCGTCGTGGAGGTGGAAGAATGCATGCAGACAGTTCAGAGGAGCAGTGACCATTGAAGTAGCGATAGAAAAGAGATAAAAGATGCAACAGTGCGATGAAGAGACAGAGGTTGAAGGGAGTCAGTAAGAGGAGGAGAGTTAATGAGACGAAAAGCCTTAGACTCCACCCTATTGAGAAAAGCTGTTATGTGGGGAGCCTCCCCACACATGAGACTTGTACTCCACACAGGGGCGGATAAAACCCCTGTACAGAGTCAACAATTGTGCAGGGGTAAAGAAGGAATGGAGTCGGCTTAGCACACCCAATCTCTTGGAAGCAGATTTTACAAGAGATGTAATATTATCTTTCCAAGATAAGTCCCGAGTAAATGAAACCCCGACCATGTTCAAGGATGATGCAGGATTAAGCTGAATATTATTAAACATTAGTGGGTATGCCTGTGGAAGATTTTGTCGGGTTGATAGGTGTAAAAACTGAGTCTTTGATGCATTAAAAACAACCAGATTATTTTTACCCCAGTCAGAGATACGAGCCAAGTCAGACATTAGGTGTGCAATAGCCTCATCCTTTGTTTGTTGAAGTAACTGCTGAGCTGGACGTTGCGGTAACCGAATGGAAAGGTGAAGGATGGAGTCATCAGCGTATGAGTGGATAGGGTTAGATGTGCTGCTTATAAGGTCATTGATGAATAAAAGGAAGAGAGTTGGTGATAGGATAGAGCCCTGAGGAACACCACTGTTGATAGATTTAGGGGAAGAACTATGGCCGTCTACAACAGCGGCTATAGAACGACCAGAAAGGAAGCTAGCGATGAAGGCACAGATAGAAGGATAGAAACCGTAGGAGGGCAGTTTGGAAATTAAAGATTTATGCCAGACTTGATCGAAAGCCTTAGAGATGTCAAATGCAATGGCAAAGCTTTCACCAAAGTCCCGAAAGGAGGATGACAAGGAGTCTGAAAGGTAGGTGAGAAGATCGTCAGTGGAGCGTCCCTGACGGAACCTGTACTGACGATCAGAAAAAAAGGTTGTGAAAGGAAAGATGCTGTAAAATTTTTCTATTAAGAATTGACTTGAAAACTTTTGAGATACAGGATGTTAAAGCAATTGGAAGATAGTTAGAGGGTTGGGAGTGGTCACTCTTCTTTGGGACTGGCTGAATGAGAGCAAACTTCCAGCAAGAAGGAAAGGTACAAGTTGACAGACAAAGGCGAAAGAGCTTGCCTAGGCAGGGTGTAAGCATAGAAACACAGTTCTTGAGAACAACAGGAGGGACTCCATCAGGCCCATAGTTGGCCAAGGCCCAGGCTGTAGCCTCCCCAAAAGTAAAAAAAAAAGTAAAAAAAAAAATCGTTTTTTCGCCTTAACTCCTTTCAAATTCGCCATATCGACATGAAACCAAAACCTAAAGGTGCATTTATCAAATCTGCATCTTATAATCTGCCTCATTACATGGGGGGGGGTCACCCCCCAGTTAGCGGTAGGGGGGTCAGTGTCAGCTGGGTCGGACCTAAAATTTCAAATCGGCATAAAATTGTCAATTTTCACCCGATTTACTCCAAATTTGTTATGTGACATCTTTGACTAGATATCCTTTTGTGTTTATACGTCAGCACTAAAATGACTGCTGGGGACGGGTTTGCTGTGCCTTGGCACCGCTTCTTGTTTTATCAGGAAAACAAATGGCATGGACAGATTTTGCACTCTCCTTGCCCTGCCTTTCCTACATAACAAATCTTAGTTACAACAAGGTACTGACTGCAAGTTGTTTGTGAATCTCAGCCCATTTGTGTGTGTGTGTGTGTGTGTGTGTGTGTGTGTGTGTGTGTTTGTTGTTTGTAGCAGCGGCGCCAATGAGACGCTGGGGGTTAAACTGATTAATTGGTTTTCTGACTAATTATTTGACTGAATGGTTGCTTGACGGGCGGAGGTGACGTTTCTTGCTTGACTGATTTCCTGGCTTAACAACTGACTGACTGAATTACTGCCTGACTAACTCATTCGCTCATCCAGTGGCTGACTTACTGCCTGTCTGCATGCCTAACTGACTGACTGATTAACTGAGTGACTGATTACTAGACATATTGACTGACCGACTGATTGACTGATTAAACTGCTGACTGTTTGATTGACTGGCTGGCTATCTGACTGACTGACTCCTTGACTGACTGGCTGACTGATTGACTGCCTGTCTAATTGATTGTTTGATTGACTGTCTGTCTGATTGACTGAAGGACCTATTGACTGAATGGTAAACCATTAATTAGCCAACTGATTACTGAAATTTAGGATGCAGCCAGACTTGCTCCAAACATGTGATCGACAAGAGGAAATGACGCTCCGGGATTCGTCCGACGTTCAGTCTCTGGTATTGCAGCGGCTTTAACCCGGTGCTTCACTTCACGTTGCCGATCACATGTTTCGAGCAAATGTGGCCTCACCCTTAGACTTGCTGGGCGACTGACGGACAAGATTGCTTTCCAGCGCAATAATATACTTTTTTTTTTTTTTTTTCCCCTGAGTCTGAACACCCTTGGACATAACTCATGCTTGACATTTGGCAGACGACACCGCTAATCACTTGGCCAAACAGGTTCACTGACTTGACACCGGACTATCGTGGATTTAGGAGGCTTTGTGACATTTCATCCTTGGCGATATATTTATCTTGCCACACTTTAATGTTCTCTTGTATATTGTTTGACTCTTCAACCTCTTCAGCCCTTCGACGTCTTTTATATCTCACACTTGATGCTGCAGGCAACTTTTACTAAGTTTAGGTGAGACATCTGGTGGTGAAGGCGTTAAAGAGAACTTTAGGTTGTATAACCTTGCCAGCTTGAAAAGTATCATCTCAGGTAAATGGATTCGTCTGGAGATAGCAAGATACACAACACCATCGTAGTTAAGAGTTAATATCAGCATTATCTGCACAAAGAACAACACAGAGAATACTAACCTAGGATCCGGAAAAATAAAGTGGTTGGAAGAGGTGCTTTAATAAACTTCGTATGGTAACAAAACACAACTTCGTTTATGACTGATAGGCAGGGGCATTTCACGTATGGTTCTGCTTGAAATTCTGTAAATCTTTGAGTTTCTGCATACCTACATCCAACACACCCACATCCCGACATCTCGCACCTCTCTCTCCCCAGATATCCAGACACCACTCACATCCATACCCAGAATTTCCACATATCCCACACTTCACACCCACATTTACAATATTTCCCACCCAACGTCTTCCACGCTTCACGACCACGCCCAACAGCATCTATGGATTCAACAGTTTATCTTACAATTTCATAACGCTGCACACCCGATATCTGTATTTCCACACATCCTACGTCTATATACCAACACTCCCCACATTTATATTCCACACACCTCACATAAATATATAAATATATAAACTATATATAACGACACACTCCACGTATGTGAGTGTACTTCCACACACCCCATACCTATATTTTCTCACTCCCCACACCTATCACCCACTCCCGTACCTATCACTCTCCACACCTCTCACACCCCACACTTGTCACACCCAACACCCACACCCATACCTGTCACCCCCACACCTTTCACCCCCACACTATCACACCCCACCAATATCACCCACATCCACACCTATCACACTCTATACCCCACTTATCACCCACACCCATCACCCATGCTCACACCCATCACCCATACCCACACCTATCACATTCCACACCCCACACTTCACACCAATCACATACCACACCTACACCATCCGCACCGCACCTTCACACACTCACACCTCTCACATCCCGCCCCAACCCCCACCCCAGCGAAAAACACGGTGTTGTGGCAGTTTTGTAATAAAGGGCCGCGGCGAGCAGATGAAATAGTGTCCCCTCATCGCCAAGGTGATTATAGAGTCAGGAGGCCGCTGGGGAGGGGTAGGACGGGGAAGGGGTGGGGCAGAGGGGTGAGAGGAGAGGGGTGAGGAAAAGGTGTAAGGGGAGGGGTAGAGGGATGGAGAGCGACAGGTGAAGGGAGGGGAAGAAGCGTGAACAGTGAGACGTTAAGTGAATGCAAGTGGTGTGAAGTGAAGGGGTGAGAAAAGGGGGAGAGGGGAGGGGGAAAGGAGTGAGGAGCGACAGGTGATGGGAGAGAAAGTTGTGAGGCAAGGAGTGAGGAAAGAGATGTGGTGGAAGAGGGAAGGGTAATCGAGTGTGCAGGGTCAGAAGGGTAATGAGAAGGGGAGAGGAATTATGGGAGGAGGAAATGAGTGAGGAATGAAGTCGGGTGGTGAGGTATGAGGAGCAACAGGAAGGAAGAGAGGTGGAAGGAGGGGAAGGGATGAGTAGAGGAACAAAGAGATGAAGGGAAAGGGATGAAAGTAAAGAGACTGGGGAGAAAAAATCTTGAAAGAGGGACAGGAGGATGATACTAATTGGGGAGAAAGAAAAGAAAATGAGATTAGGAAGAGAAAAGTGAGGTGGAAGGATTGAAAATTAATGTCGGGAGGGGAGATGGGCGACGGGCACGAGAAGTGAAGAGAAGCGAGAAAAGAATGAACGATATTTGAAGAGGGAGATAACTGTTGTTGGTGAAGGGAAGAAAAGGATGAAAAATACCGAGAGATCATAGAAAAAGGATTGAGAGAGAGAGAGAGAGAGAGAGAGAGAGAGAGAGAGAGAGAGAGAGAGAGAGAGAGAGAGAGAGAGAGAGAGAGAGAGAGAGAGAGAGAGAGATCACAGATCTTGTCACAAGAGGGGATCAGACCTTAATGTTGACAGAAATACACAATAACTGCAAAAGAAAAGCATAAGAAAAGTTAAATTCAGCAGAAGGCTCTCTCTCCCATCCTCCACCAGACCGTACAGAAAAACTGTGAAAAAAAAAAAACAGTATTTGGCAGGGCTGAAATGCTTGAGGGAGATTTCTGTCAGAGACATGTTTTGTAGGCATTCTGTAAATCGTTTTACTGTTGTGTTTGTCCTCTGACCTTTCTATCCCGGCTGACCTCTGCCTAAGCACTGACCCCGCTGCCCTTTAGGGTATAAAGTTTGTATTACCATTAGGTAGCATCTCTGCATCACAGTTCAGGTTTTTGTCCAACAGTTGCGGTAAAACTGCACTTGTTTGATTGTCGTAGTGGGGTGACTGTGGTGTGGCCATGGGCGACTGTAAGTGTGTCTGTGAGTGGGTTTGCCGATGGGAGAGACGTGGCTGTGAGTTGTTGCTGAAGGTTGGACGGGGTTTGACAGGGAGCTGTGGTGTGTGTGTGTGTGTGTGTGTGTAATAGTAAACTGTAACTGAGAGGTGTGGATGAGGGGATGCTGGGGTGAGATGTGGAGTATACCTGTAGGAATGGTCCAGTTAAGATGACAGTTGTGATATGACCATAAGACCGAGAAAGTATTAAATTGTTAAAGTGGCAAGAAATTGTTTCACATTTTGTTTCACATACACTGCAGCAAAAATTGCAAAGTTTGGGCTAAAAGAATGAACCGAAATAATTTTGAGCATGTGACATGAAACCTACCGTAGAGATAAAGCAAGGCAGTATGTGGCCAGTTTATTAGTGTTCTCGTGCAATAGTTTCTTTTCAAAATTTTAGACATCCACAACGAACAGAGGAGTCTCAGGTGATTAACTCCACTACAATTATTGATACAACCAGATGATTTTGTTCAATATACGAAAGGCACTTCACAATGAAGATTGTAGAAACAATGTCCGTTAATCACATACGTGTAATGCCGTCCTTTATTCTTTTATTTCATTCATTCGACTGCCATGATATTTAATTCACTTTATAAAGATCTCTCATAGTGGAAGGTTTGTGACAATTTTTTTAATGATTGGAAATAAGTACAATAGAAGAGGAAACCAAAGAGGAAGATGCTGTTTACATGAAATATTCATGGGAATGAGAAGGAGGAGGGGAGAATAGGAGGGAGTGGTGATGGGAGGGAGCGGGAGATGGAAGGAAGGGTGATGGACTGAAGGGTGAGAGTGAGAGGGAAAGGAAGAATGGGAGGGAAAGAGTGAAGAGAGGGAAGAGAATGGATGGATGAGAGAAAATGGGAGGGATGGAGGATTGGAAGGCAGGATGAAATGGAAGGGAGAGTGAAATGGATGAGAGGGGTGATGAGAGGGAGGGGTGATGGGGAAGGAGAAAGAGAATGGGAGGGAGGGACGAATGGGAAAAGGAGAGATTATGAGGGAGGGACGAATGGGAAGGAGGGGAGATTATGAGGGAGGGAGAGATGAGAGGGAAGGGTGATGGGAGGGAGAGAAAGAATATGAAGCGGAGTAGATGGGAGGGAGGGAGAATTTGGAAAAGAAAAGGATGTCATGAAGGAAGAAAAAGAAGGAGGAAGAGGGAGAGAAGCAATCCGTTAAGTATGAGGAAAATACGGGGAATCATATGGCACCGTAAATATGAGAAAGGGAAGAGAAAATGAAGGAGACGGGAAAAGGGAGATTGAAAAAGAATGAGAGAGAGAGAGAGAGAGAGAGAGAGAGAGAGAGAGAGAGAGAGAGAGAGAGAGAGAGAGAGAGAGAGAGAGAGAGAGAGAGAGAGAGAGAGAGAGAGTAGAGTAAGAAGGTAAAAAAACAAGTTCAGTCCCTGCCAACCAGATGCCCCACCAGGACCTTGTGTCAATATCCACACACGCCTTGACACCCTTCCCTCACCCTGTCACTCATCCCGCACTCTTTCTTCACCCTTTCACACTCCTTTCTCACCCTGTCAGATCCTGCCATATCCTTTCCTCACCCTGTCACTTTCTGCCACACCTTTCCCTCACCCTATCACATCCTTTCCTCACCCTGTCACTTTCTGTCACATCCTTCCATTACCCTGTCACACCCTTTTCTCACTTTGTCAAATCCTGCCATATCCTCTCCTCACCCTGTCACTTTCTGCCACACCCTTCCCTCATACTGTCAGACCCTTCACTCACCCTGTCACATCCTGTTTTCACTGCCACATGACGCACACAGTGTATCCACCCTCTCATACCTCGTCGCATCGCACTCGCCTTGCCACAGCTTCTCACCCTTCGTCCACTTGGTCACACCCTCCCAACGATTTTCATCACATTGTCGGCATCATCACACCCTAACCACTCCTTACACCCCTACCACCACAAACACACTTACCACCCCTACGTACACTCACCATCCTTCACGCTTTCACCACGCCCTCACCACCTCCTCACACTATCACGACCTCACGCCATCACCATACCATCGCACCTACAGCTCCCCCTCCCCCCTTCCCTTACAGGCCACCCTGACACTCTTACCACTCACCCCGCCACAACCAGCCAGCCACCTTTTTGTGCCACATTGTTTCCCCTTCCAAACAATTGACGTGCCTGTAATGGCTCCCCATTCACAACAAACCCAACACAAATGATTATTTGTTGCATGATTTCAAGTATTGTTAAATTTTACTGGCTGGAAATATAAATGTATGGCATTTTTTCAATTATTCATTCATTTTTCATCGACTCTGTGTGTGTGTGTGTGTGTGTGTGTGTGTGTGTGTTTTGTTTTATATTTTATTTGGTACCTAATGAACTCTTTCCACTGACAGAAAATTTTATACATTACTGTGTTTGAAATGTTTACTAGATATATTTATCAGAAATATTAACTGTGCATCACAGTGTCTGATTTTATAGCTAGAGCACTGTATATTATATCCTTCATAATAATTTAAGGAAATAAGTAATACCCTCCCCTACACCGATAAATATCATTCATATTCATGTTAGTGTCCACCAAAATACGCCGTGTCTTGCTGCACCATCTAAGGTTGCCACGATAAACAGAAATGTAAAACAAAAACATAACGATCAAAGAAACTACATATATGTAAGAAACTAACTGCTTCTCGACAGATGAAGTATATTTCTAATTACTTGGAAATATATAAACATTTTCATGGAAGGCGGAGTAAGAGTGCTCATGATATGCAATCCACTGCTGAACATGATCTCTGCATTCAGAAGGGGCAAACCTTGTATAGTCGCGCAGGATGAGGACGGTTTATCAATACAAGAATGCTGCCATCGTACTTGGGACGACAAAAAGAGCCGTATTTTAAGTGGTATCGGTGGCTTTGTAGTACTTTTTTTTTTCTATTGGTTTATGGCACAGTCAGGAGCAATATTTTTTTTTTTTTCATTGTTTTTCCTGGCAAGAGGGAAATCGAAGACAAAGTTGGAGATAGTACAGGCGAGCAGATATTGGTGGTTCAGTGGTATGATAGTGCTCTACAAGGTCAGAGGTTCACTCACCTGAACCTTAACCTAACCCATCCCATACCAGCATGAACAATTATGACGAGGTTTAAAAGTATGGCTATTCGTTATCCTCTTGTTCATTTTGTGGGAAAGCAATTTATTGAATAGACCACTGAACCACCAATACGCAGTAGTCTGTCCATTCTCCAATCTTGTCTTCAACTTTACTCTTGCCAAGGGGTAAAACAAAAAATATTGGTCCTGACTATACATCATACATCATGACAGTGTTCTATCTACCTATCTATCTATCTGTATCTATCTATCTATTTATTCATCTGTCTGTCTGTCTATCTGCTCATACAAATTGTATTATCTGCATATTTCCAGTACCGACATACCGTGCATTAGCAACATATAAGAGAATGTAAAGGTGTAAGATACAAAGTATATCGCTGAGGAACAGCTGCTACGAAATTTCCATAACTACTTGGAGTCTTCAGCATAGTTACCCCATCACAAACTTGCAGTCCCAAGAATAACGAGAAACCATTCGGCCGACAAAGCTAGATACCCCCCGCTCTCTCTCTCTCTCTCTCTCTCTCTCTCTCTCTCTCTCTGTCTTGAAAACATTCAAAGACCACAACACCCGCCCCCATCAGTTGGTCCAAGGGACGAACATTTGATCTTGCGCTGTGACCTTGACCTTCGACCGACTAGTCTTTTCAAAAATTGAATTACTCTTCTTCAATCTTCCTCGACCTTCAACTCTTTCGACTATATTTTATACAACTAAGATCAAAATTTTTTTTAGTTGATATTGTTCTGTGATTATGATTTTTGACCTTTCTCTGTGACCTTGACTTATGATTGACGTTCTTAGTATCGAAATCATTTATCCTTCCCATACCCTAAAATCTTCCACAAAGTTTGGTGTAAGTCGAATAAAAACTATTTAAGTTGACCTTGCCATGTGACCTGGCCTTTGACATGTTCTCAAAAACAGTAGGCCAGCCCCTTGGCTGATCCTCAACCCTTCCATTGAATTCTGCTTAGCCCGAATTAAACCGTTTTAGTTATTTTGTTCACAGAAACTCGGGTCAAAGTTTGATCTTGTTCTTCAGCCTGACCTTCGATTGATTTGAAAATCTTTGTTATTGCATAAACCTCAACCTTGCCCCCAAGGTTGGTCTAAACTGGATTAAAACTTTATAAACTGATCTTAGTAGGTCAGTCATTGACCTGGCCCTGAGGCCTGGACGGCTGACCTATTGTTTCCAAAATCATTAGGCAGCTTCACGGCTGTTCCTTAACCTTTTCACCGAATTTGGTTAAAACTGGACAAAAACAAAAACACTGAGTTCTTTTGTTCTGACACACACACACACACACACACACACACACACACACACACACACACACACACACACACACACACACACACACACACACACACGTCGAGAAAAACAGAACACCAGCTCAGAACACCAGCTTTTGTTTCTCGAGGGCAGGTGTTAAGATATTGCCCCTGTATTGGCTGGGGTAAAATGCAACTAAATGTGGCCCAGGGCAGAAGGTTGGACGCCCCCTCGATGTACTTCCGTGGTAATGTAGCTTCTTTACTCCCCAGGCATTAGCTACAAGCCTCCTCATACCTCCCGATGCACGTGAGGCATAGCTCTGTACATAGAATCATTTTTTTCTCTACGTCCTGAAAGAGGTAAAAGAGTCAGGTCTTGTTCATCACTTTCAGAAGCAAATATCAAATTCTGGAAGATGGTAGCGTTGTAGAAACTGAAGTAAATAAATGAATGAACTCTGAAATGCAGAATTAACAGAATATATAGAATATAATAAATAACGTAATGGTAAGAAAAACTGGCGGCTGACCGACCCAGATACACCCACACCACATTCATCACCCTACATCCCAGAGAGAGAGAGAGAGAGAGAGAGAGAGAGAGAGAGAGAGAGAGAGAGAGAGAGAGAATTACCAGTAAAAACAGGTAATACGTTATAAGGACTGGGGCAATGCGAGGGAAGAACAGAGTTGTGTCTGGGTGTGAGGGACCAGGAAAGCACAACACAGAAAGGGGAAGGCAGGACTTGTGGGGCTGGAGGTGTTGTGAGTCAGGGAAGCAGGACGTAAGCAGGTGTAACAGAGTAAGGGCAAGGTGTGGTGGTAAAGGGAAGCACAGTGTGATGTGGCGAAGACCGAGGACACGGTTTGACAGAGAAGGGCAAAAAAGGTACGTGTGTGTGTGTGTGTGTGTGTGTGTGTGTGTGTGTGTGAAAGCCCTCACTCATGATTTATGTCCTTCCAACAAGGTCCAAGCTTCGCTTCCATACGCCAGAGTGGGAATCACAATACTATCATGCAGCGACTTTTTTTTTTTTTTTTTTTTTTTTTTTTTGTGCTCACTTCCCTGTTTCTTATCACTGCTTTGAACGAACCAGCACCTTTCTTCCCTGTTGTACCCTGTCAAGCACTTCATCGTCCAGACTTCCATGTTTACTCATCACTCTATCCAAGTTCATATATTCACATTTTTAATTTCCTCACCATCCAGCCTCACTGTGCTTGCAGTGACTTCATTCTTCCCGAAGACCACAGTTTTACTCTTCTCAACATTCACCTTTATATTCCGTTTTTTATATACTCTCCCAGACTCATGCACCAAGCCTTGCAGTTCCCTTCGTCTTCACTTAACAATACAGTATCATGTGCAAACAACAGAACAGGAAGTTACCAAATGCTGCCCTCTCTCATTAGGCCGCTCCAGCATCCAAATTGAACAACCACGTTGACATGACACATCTCTGTCTCACTCCAACGTTCAGGAAGAAAAATTCACCCAGTTCACCATCTACTTGCACTGCAGCCCTAGCGCCCTCATACATACTCTTCAAGGCATTTAACAGCTTCCCATTTACTCTATATATTTTTAAATATTTCTCACATTCCATGTCCATTCACCCTGCCAAATTTTTCTCGAAATCCATGAAGGTATCTTACAACTTCTTTCCCTTCTCAAGAAACTCGCTTTTGAGTAACAAGAGCCATCCCGCCATAACGTGAAACGGAGGGTTATTAAAACTATACTCGGTTCCGCGGAGTCTGACGCACTGATTTTGCCAGCCGAGGACAGGTGGATATGGTAACACTGTGCGATGCAATCGGGCGGTGATTGGTCGATTTCCGTTGTGTTTGAACGTGCTCCAAATTGACTTCGTATTTCAACCAAGGCCCTCATTGATTTGTAAGATACCGGAAAATACAGATGAAAATTAAAGCAATGCTATCTTTAGTGATAAATATATGCCTTGTAAATTACTAGAGATAAACCTGAATAACAGTGATAATAAAAACTAAGTAAAGTCGCGACTGGATGCATACGGACAAGTCAGCGACTGATTTGTTTAAATTCATTTCATTATGTTTGAATTCGTTCACACTGCACGCGGTTTTGTTATAGCAGCAGAGTTCAACTATTATTTTCTCATGGGGTTTGCTTTTATCTTACTTTCCTTTCTTCCACCAGTAACAAAAATTCGGTTCATTGTACACTGATGTAATCCATTACTTTCCCTGCTCTCTGCCAAAGGGACAGAGATACATGCTTGAGGATAGGGTGCCTGGTGGCCAGGGATAGAGTGTCCGTCTGTCTGTCTGTATGTCTGTTTCTTATGATACGAAAATGTTTGGGAAAATCAAACACCAAACTTATTCATGTAAGAAATAATTTTGCTGAATCTGACTATGAATGCAGATTTTTAAAGCTACTGTTACCTATGAAGGTAATGAAGATGTGTATGTACACTATATTGAGAATAGCATGTGGGGGAGGCGGTGGCTCAATCAGTAGAGGGGTGGCGTGCTGTCCTAACGGATCCAGGTTCAAATCCCGACTGGGGCAGGGAACAGTTTAAGGATCTGAATTTCATTAAATCAGGCTTTACTGATCTACCAGAAGACCCGCCGACATGTCGTAAAAATACCCCCGCTAATACCAATACACCAGTCCTATATGAGACAGCCCTAGCATGTATTCAATATGGACGGTGGGTGTTAGCGCCCAAGTGGTGACATGTAGAGGTGTATGGTATTTAGGAGGACTGCTGGGCCTTGATAGCAGGCTGTGAAGCCTATGCCCAGAGTCGGACACAACAAAAAAAAAAGTATTGACCCCAGTGAGGTGTGTGTGTGTGTGTGATCACACAAATCATGATTATTAGAAGATAAGGTAAGCGTATCTAGGGTCAGGTTGTATATTAGCAGATGAGGTAGTGAAGGGCATGGTGTAGACTGTAGGCTGTGACACTGTGTAGTAGTGGTGGGAAAAACATTCGAGCTTTCACAGGACATCGGAACCACCTCGCTATGATCGTCTGAATTTTCCCGCCACAGTCACTGACAGTTGTCCGTATGCATCCAGTCGCATCTTTACTTAGTTTTGTTATCAGTGTCGTTCAGGTTTTATCTCTGGTAATTTACAAGGCATATATTTATCACTAAAGATAGCATTGCTTTAATTTTCATCTGTATTTTCCGGTATCTTACAAATCAATGAGGGCCTTGTTTGGAATACAAAGTCAATTTGGTGCACGTTCAAACACAACGGAAATCGACCAATCACCGCCCGATTGCATCGCACAGTGTTACCAAATCCACCTGTCCTCGGCTGGCAAAATCTGTGAGTCAGACTCCGCGGAACCGAGTATAGTTTCCCACATCCCTGTGGGAGATTTTCTTGTTTTTGTCATTATTATTATTATAATTATTTATTATTATTATTATTATTATTGTTATTGTTATTATTATATTTATTATTATTATTATCATTTTTTTTTTAAATTGCGATATTTCGAAGGCTTAAAACTTGATCAACTTAGTCGGACAGCTCTCTGCTTCTTCTGACTAATTATGATGGAAATCCGCCAACCGGATCTCTGGATATTATTCGGAACACAGAAAAGTGAGTCAGCCACGCTATCTCAAGAACAGTTTAATCTGGGAAGCTGAGATTTGATACAATATAGCATTAAGGCGGACATAATGCGGAGAGGAGTATGGCTCCAATCGGTTGATTATTCTTTGAGATTGCCTGGGGTAAAAAATTGGGACTTTTCCAGGTATACTGGATGTCACCTGATTCTCCATGAAAGAATAAAGCTAGAGTCACCAAACTTGGTGGACCTATAGACTGTAATGACCTAAGGTGACATGCACAAGATCAGTGACCTTGACCTCAAGGTCCCTTTACTGCTCGGCTTCTTGTCAGCAATGGCTGTGGTAAGTTTTTCGTTATCAAAATTGTCCTTGAACGTTTTTAAAGTGTTATAGTTATTCCTATTCTTATTAAATGTAAATATCTGGGTACAGTGATAGAAAAGAGAGGAAAATGTGCAAAACAAGTGGAAAGTAGAGTGACACAAGGAAGAAAAGTAGCTGGTGCAATGAAGGCCTTGATAAGAAACAGAGGCTTGAGTGTTGCAGCTGCACAAGGCTTACATGAGGGAGTGTTAGTGCTAACTTTAACATATGGGTGTGAGACTATGGTGTGGCACGAAAATGAAAAGTCAAGAGTAACAGCAGTGGAGATGGGACTGCTGAGGAACGTATGTGGGGTACAGAGGGTGGACAGGATACGAAATAATGTGATTTGTGAAAAATGTGGAGTGAGGAAGTCGGACACCAGAATCGAAGAAAATGTACTGAGATGGTATGGTCATGTGGAGAGAATGGATAACAACAGAGTGGTGAAGAAGGTATATCTGAGCTAGTTTGAAGGAGGGAGGAGGTGAGGTAGGTCAAGGAGAAGGTGGAGAGATATGGTGGATGAGTGTGTGAGGAAGAGAAGTTTGAAAGTTGGTGAGGCTAGGGAACTGACAAGAGATCGAGCTGGCAGGATGAATGTTGTGAGGAGAAGTGCATGATCAGGGATTTTGGCACCCCTTTGTAACGTGGCAGCGTCCGGACTGACTCAATCGGATACATTTATGTGAAGCTACAGAACGTGGTGAATGTTTTTGGCGTATCCGATAGAGCCAGGATTCCGGGGACTTGAATGATGAGTGAATGGAAGCTTGGCCCACTGGATTGGGCAAATTTGGGCTGTCTGGACATTACTACTCCTCACCCTGCCCTTGGGTGGGAAAGGAGGTCTGGATGATGATGATGATGATGATGAACTAACCATGCCAGTGAAAGAGTGAATGGTGGTAAGGGTTGTGATTGGGGTCACGTGCACATTAGTTGGCGGACCGGTTCAGACGATAATCCAGGGTCGACTTGTAGCACCAGTCCGTCCCTAGTCAAGGGCGAAGGGATGAGACATTTATAACATTTGGTCAAGTCTCAGAGTCATAAGTATTTCAGCTGTCAGAAGATTTTGTTCTGTTTAGAGTAGACCACTAGTAATAAAGGGACTGATGGAGGTATTTGCCAATTTCGCCATTGCAAAGTATCTTTCTTTAACGGACGATATTTATTTGGTGGCAGCAAGAATGAAATGTATAAGACAACACCGAATTAAAGTGAGTGATCTGTTTAACTCTATGACATATTTATATTTATTTCTTACTGCCTTGAGATAATTTATTTTGCTTAAAGAGGAGATCTTTCGTAATAAATGGGATAGACACTTTACTACATTCTTCAGAATTGTGTGTGTGTGTGTGTGTGTGTGTGTGTGTGTGTGTGTGTGTGTGTGTGTGTTTAACCCTGGCTGCCTCCTGACGATTTTACTTTTTTTAGGGACGGCGCTTGATACTGAATTTGTTAACCTCGTTATTACAAAGGAGTCTTTCTTACTAGTTTCTTGCTGCCATCTGGCGATCTTCTTCAGTTAGAGAGGACGTCTCGTACAGAAGGGGTTTGCTACTGAGTACGCTGTATAATGGCGTCTTTATATTTATTTCTCTGAAGAACCTCTCGCAGTGAACAGGTTAAAGAGAAAATACATCACTGAACTGAACAGCAAGTCATAATAGAATAATCACGTCTTAAGCCTCTCATGGTTGGACAAACTCCAGGATTCTATTCCAGTTAACGCCAAGCGATTTTACTGAGCTGAGAATGAATCATAGTACCGTGACAGTACCAAGAAACCGTCTCCTGGCCAGGACAACTCTAGTATTATATCCCAGACAAAGCCAAAGTGTTTTCTTCAGGTAGAAGTGAGTCACAGCAGCCTGAGTGTGTTATAGAACCATCCATCCATCCATTATCCTATCCCTTTTGTGCCCCATCAGGAGTGCAGGGGCCTGGGTCTTGGCCACTCAGTCCCGACATATAAAGTGAGGGTGACCAGCCTCAGTTTTTACTGAGTGGCATAATTTGAGAAATAAGCTCCAACCTTCCCTCGGATATAAGCCATTACGGACTCAGTCCGGTTTGAGCGCGTTAATTCACAGAACCACCAGGCGTCATTTGGTTATATGGTTACCACCTAACTTTGTAAAAACGTAGTAAATTATTTCCTTGCATACATAAAATCATTTGGCTTGTCACTCAGTGCAGAGTCGCCCGGAGACAGCACTACATCGAGTGGGTGGATGATGGGCATCCTTACCTATGTATATATAAAAGAGGAAAAAAAGGCAAAACAAAAAAATATCATAGTACATCTCACCCGTAAGTGTTTGTTTTTTATGGCACTCGATGTACGTTTGTTGGGTGTACAAGTGGACGTTGTTGGGCACGGTCACGTCGCAGGAAGCAGTCACTTAGCAATATCCGACATTCTCTCTCTCTCTCTCTCTCTCATGCGTTTTTAGTTCAGTATTCACTACAACAATTACCAGCTGACAAACTACATCAACTACACCTGCGTCAGCTTGTGCACCCAGTATGTGTGTTCCCCATTATTTTTATTCTTTATTTTTTTGCTGGACCAAAGGTTTAGGTTTAGTTATTTAATTACTTGTTCAATGACTTGGCTGTTACGAATTTGGGAATGAGGTGAGTTTAGACAGAGTGTCATCCATTACCAACACTGTTGTTTTGTCTCTGCTGTAACTGAAAACCAAGCTGACACTATCTTCATTGTGTGCACTTCTCAGAGTTGTTGATTAGAATTAAGACTGGATTTAGCTATGTCCTTGAGGATATGCAAGAATTAGTATATTCCACTTATTCCCAGCACGTAGTAGGTAGCTGACATGGTATTTTTTTTTTTATGCGAGGAAGAAGGAACCAAAGGCCGCGGGGCTGCAATTATTGTCCCTTCCAAGAAAAGAACAAAATACAAGAGAGAGCCAAATTCAAGATCTGATCATTTCGAGATGCCTGGACACACTGCGTTTGAAAGACTGGAGATAATAGGAAGCAGGAAATACAGAGGGAGACGGTTCCAGAGTTGACCTGTATGGAATGGAGGGATGGCATTCCTCCTGTATCTGAACACCTTGACAAAAATGACAGCAGGAAAACACCCTTCTGTGTCTTGCTACTTATTTACAATAGAAGAGTGACCATGTGAAATTGTACTGGTATTATTTATTATAAAAATAATAATTATTATATATCATTAACCCTCTCTCGAGGAGGACATATTTTGTTTTTTTTTATTCTGGATTACGCTACAGGATTATACTTAGCTCAAGCGAGACCCTTGAGGGTGAAGTGGTTGATATTATTGCTGTCATCACTTTCACTGTTACACGCAATGCCCAAATATGAAGCGACAAGGAAGAGGTAGCGGAGATAGACGCCTGGTGAGCGAGTGACAACCCGGCCTTGAGTCCTAATTCCGTGGCCCCGTGCTTCACGTCCTTCCTCTATCTTTTCTCCTCACGTACCGTCCTGCCTTAGTGACCCCCCCCTCCCACCACCACCACTGGCACACCTCATTAACAGGGATTAGCCAGGGGCGGAATGAGTAAGTGGTGTAAGATGTATGGGCACTAGTTATTTTAAACTCCATTTCTTAGTGAGGAATTGGGCTACTGTGATGATGAAGATGATGGTGACGGTGAATCTGATGATGATGATGTTAGATGATGTCGACTTACGGGATTGAGGGTTAGGGCATGCTATGGTTTTGGTAGAGGGAAGCGTGATTGGATTTACGGGGTAGGATTTTTTTTAGTTGGAAATTGGGATAGAGTAATGTACAGTAGTGTTAATGATGATCATAATGATGCTTCTAATGAAGGTCAACATGGGTAGGGGGTTGGGATGGCATAGGAGAGTGTGATTGGATTTATGAGAACTGGAAAACGAAGTTTTTAATATATTCTTCCTGCCACAAGAGGAGTTTATTTAGGGGAGGAGAGACTTTTGAAACTGGAGAGGTCAAGGACAGTCTTCGTTAACCACTTCCACTACGACGGTGCCCTACCCAACTGAATAAAATAATCTGGCAGTAGCAAGAACAAGATAAAGCGATGTCCTCGTGCTGCAGGGATAAAGAGGGTGAGAGGATTTTTGTTTCTTGAAGACAGTGAGGGAGGGGAAGGGTAAGAGGGATTGAGTTATATTGGGAAATTTGAGGGTGATGATTTCATAGAGTACAAATGAAGGTAATTACGGTCTGAGGGATTGGGTAGCTATTCGCAACGACAAAAATGGTAGCTATTTTATTCACGCTGCCGCCACATGATTTCGCTTAAATTACCAGTGTCCCCTCGTCATCTGTTCGTTGTTGTTGTTGTTGATCCAGGCTGATCAGAAACGCAAACCCGAGGAACTACAGACTGAAGTTGCCCCCCTTCTGCAGTCGACTATCCCTCTGTAGGGTATAAGGAGGGAGGTGAGGGAAGTTTTTATAACCGTGAAGTGAGGCCGCCCGGTTATATCGGTACCACCACGTGAAGGCATCCCTCTCCAGCACCTCGTCCGTGGGTTAAAAGCAGTCTCCATAAACCCTTACACCAATTTATACAGCTAAGGGACGGCCCCTCGTCGCCAAAGTGGTAATAAGCAGGGAGGGGTTAATTCTTTGAAACCAGTGACATATTTTATATTTCGTTCTTGTTATTGTCAGACGATTATAATTAATTTAGAAGAAGTGGCCAAGTAGTGTAGGAATTAATGAAGCCTGTGTCAGACCTTTTCAGGTGGAAGAGCCTCGTTTACCCACAATACAATCGTCTGTCAGTAGCCATTATAATTGTAACCTCAGGCTCAATTGGATGTGAACCCACTGGACCATAAGCTGAAGTTGCACTCCTCCTTCAGCCCATAATCCTCCTTTCGAGGGGCAGAGAGGAAGCACGACAGACCTTTTTATAACCGGGCAGTGAAGCAGTTCGGTTGTGTCGGTGCCACCACAGGAGGCCGTCCGTCTCCAGCAGCCTTACAGTATCAAACATGTTATACAGGGGTTGATGGACCCAGTGGGATTGGGATGGCGTTTTTTTTTTTTTTATGTGTCCGACTCTGTGTGTGTGTGTGTGTGTGTGTGTGTGTGTGTGTGTGTGTGTGTGTGTGTGTGTGTGTGTGGGTGGGTGTGGGTGTGGGTGTGTGGGTGTGTGTGTGTGTGTGTCCAAATAAGGAAGTCTAGACTAGGTACTAAAGTCTGTCTATCTATCTATTGCCAGACGCCTTAATCCTTATACTGGGTGGCCACAAATAAATCGCCTCCACGTCACCCTGTCCCCCGCCATTTCACTGCCCTGCTCCTAATTCACCCCCCTCCCTCATGTACCTCTCCACTCCATCCCTCCATTTCATCCTTGGCCTTCCCCTCCCTCTCTCCCCCTCCACCTCACTCACAAACACTCTCCTCGTCAGTCTCTCACTCTCCATCCTCTCCACATGGCCAAACCACCTCATTGTGTTTCTCCTAACGCTTCCTATCACATCCACATCCGCACCACAACGCTTCTTCACATCCTCACTTGTCAGTCTGTCTCTCCATGTGACTCCACATGCTCCTTTCAGATAACTCAGTTCCACTGCTCTCACTCTTGACGTGTCCCACCAGCAACATCCAAGCTTCACATCCATATGTTAGAGTTGGTATTACAATACTGTCATGTATAACTTTTTCACTTCCATGCTTACTTCCCTGTTTCTTATCACTGCCTTCAAGGAACCAGCAACCATTCTTCCTTGTTGTACCCTTTCAAGCTCTTCACCCTCCAAACTTCCATCCTTACTCATCACACTATCGAAGTACTTGAACGTACTCACATTTTCCATTTCCTCACCATTCAACCTCATTGTACATTCACTGACTTAACCTCTCTCGAAGACCATAACTTTACTCTTCCCTACATTCACCTTTAGATTCCATTTCTTACACACTCTCCCAAACTCATCCGCCAAGCCTTGTAGCTCCCCTTCATCTTCACTTAACAACACAGTATCATCTGCAAACAACAGCACAGGGAGTTTTCAGACACTGCCCTCTCTCACCAAGGCCACTCCAACGTCTACTGCCCTACCTTGTATCTCTTTTATAACCCCATCCATACACAGATTAAACAACCATGGAGACATGACACATCCCTGTTTCAACCCAACCTTCAAATAGAAAAACTCACTCAGTTCACTACCCACAGGCACTGCAGCCTTAGCACCCTCATACATACTCTTCACGGCATTCAGCAACTTCCCATCTACTCCATATATTCTTAATAGTTTGCACAATCCTTGTCTATCCACCCTGTCATATGCTTTCTCCAAATCCATGAAGGCCGCATACAACTTCTTTCCCTTCTCTAGAAACTTTTCCACTAAATATCTAGGAATAAATATCTGACCTACACAACCTCTTCCCTTCCTAAAGCCTCCCTGTTCTTCTCCAACTAATTCCTCTGTTATTTTCCTAACTCTGTCAGTAAGTTTCCAACCGTGTACTCTTCCTATTACACTAAGAAGACAAATGCCCCTATGATTACCACACATTTCTTTTTCCCCTTTCCCTTTGTACAAGAGAATAATTATACCTGACTTCCAATCCTCCGGGACTCTCCCTTTCTCCCAGGCAGGTACTAAAGTACCGGTATATAAAATGTATAGAGATTGAGGAGTGGCTTGTCATATCTATATACTGAATACAGTAGTAGTGTCAAAGATAAGGGTGCAAAAGCAATGGATTAATACAGACAAGAGAAAGACAGGAGAAAGCAATTGTTATAAAGAAAATATCAAGGCTTCAGGAGGAGGAATAAGGGTGGAGTAAGAGTAAAAGATATTTTTAGTTGTTTTTGATCAACCCCATTCTGTCTGGCCATTAGATTTCTCATTCAGTGCACAGCCTCCTGAAGTGTAAAGTAGAGCATTAAGAAGGTGACAGGAAGGAAAGGGAGAAGTAGGAAAAGGGGGGAACAGACGGAAAAATAGAACGATAAAGTGAAGGAAGATGTTAAACAGCATTTTAGGCTGTGGATGATGGTCGCCACCACCTACCCACGGAATACAAGAAAGCTGCAGAGAAATGTCTGGGCAGACACATTTAGAGCAGATGGAAGGGATGGAAGGTGTAAATAAGGTGTTAATAGATGAAAGCTGCACAACATTTGAGGTGGTGGGTAGGCAGTGAAAGTAACAGCCTAGTGGAATGAGAAGGTGAAACAAGCTGTGAAGTGACGAAGGCATGATAGAGACTGTGGGAAGAGGAGGGACTGAGGATGTGGAGAAAAAGAAAGAGTTTTATGACAAGACGAGAGAGGTGAAGAAACTGGTGAAAGTGTAAGAAGAGAATAGATGATGAGTTTGGAAGAAACCTGAGTGTATAATGAAAGAAATTTAAGAAGCGGTTTTGGAAAGTCAAGAAAGAGTAAGACAAGGTGGCAAAGGAAATTGCAGAGGGTTAAAGATAAAAATTATATAATGATGTGTTGTACAAAAAAGAGAAACTGGGTAAACAGAGAGAATTTTAATGAGCTAATGAAAATAGTATAAGTGGTTGGGGATAGCTGGGAGAAGTGAGGCGAGATGGGAGGAAGGGATCAGTAAGATGGAGATGTGTGGGGTACTGATAAAAGTGAAAATGGGAAAACACCAGAAAATGATGGAGTTTATTGTGAAATTATGAAAATTGAGGCAGAGACAGTGTGTAATGTAAATGGATGGAGAATGTGCAACTTGGCCTGGGAGAAAGGCAAAGTTCCTGAGAAGTGAGGTGTAACAGTTCTTTTATACAATGGGACGAGAGAGAGAACTGTTTGTCATTCATAAGAGTATTTGTCTTCACATAAGAGAAAAGATATGGGATAGGATACTTTTCGACAGAGAAAGCAAACTGAGGAATTGGTTGGAAAGCAGCATGGGCGTTTTAGGAAGGGAAGGGTATGTGTAGATCGATATTCACTCTGCCAAGTATAGTGGAAAGGTATCCAGTTGAAGAGAAACAAGTTGCGTTCTGCCTGCATGGATCTGAAGAAATCATATGACAGAGCAGATAGACAAAGAATGTGATGCCACTTAATATATGGAATAGACTGAAAATGTTAAATGTGATTAAGAGCACGGAATGTATGATGGTGCAAGGGCGACAGTGAATGTGGAATAAGGAATTACGTTCTTTAGTTTAAATGTTCGACTGAGACGGATGTGTTGTCTCCATGGTTGTTCAGTGTGTGTGTGTGTGTATATATATATATATATATATATATATATATATATATATATATCATCCTGGCCTCCTTTCCCACCCTAGGCAGGGTGAGGAGTAGCAATGTCCAGACAGCCCAAATTTGCTCAGTCCAATGGGCCACGCATCCATTCACTCATCATTCAAGCCCCCGGAATCCTGGCTCCATCGGATACGCCAAACATTCATCACGTTCTGTATGTTCACATAAACGTATCCGATAGAGTCAATCCGGACGTTGCCACGTTAAAAAGGGGTGCCAGATCACTGATCAAGCACTTCTCCTCACAACAACTCATCCAGCCAGCTCGATCTCTTCGTCAGTTTCCTAGCCACACCGACTTCCAAACCTCTATCCCTCACACTCATCCACCATATCTCTCCACCTTCTCCTTGACCTACCTTGCCTCCTCCCTCCTTCAAATTCTCTCAGATATACCTTTTTCACCACTCTATTCTTATCCATTCTCTCCACATGACCATACCATCTCAGTACACTCTCTTTGCTTCTGGTGTCCACAGACTTCCTCACTCCACGTCTTTCACGAATCACAGTATTTCGTATCCTATCCACCCTCTGTACTCCACATACATTGCTCAGCAGTCCCATCTCCACTGCTCTTACTCTTGACTCTTCATTTTCATGCCACACCATAGTCTCACATCCATATGTTAAAGATGGAACGAACACTCTTTCATGTAAGCCTCGTGCAGCTGCAACACTCAAGCCTCTGTTTCTTATCGAGGCCTTCATTGCACCAGCTACTTTCCTTCCTTGTGTCACTCTACTTTCCACTTGTTTTGCACATTTTCCTCACTTTTCTAGCAACGTACCCAGGTCTTTGAACTCTCTCACCAATTCCAGTCTCTCTCCATTCACTATAACATCGCACTGGGAGTCACCTTCTCTCTCGGTAACCTTCACTTTACTCTTTTCCAATGCTGGGAACGCTACTAATAAAAAGTAGTGGCGCTCCCATTCCCGTTACTAGCTCGATAAAGTAGTGGCGTTACTGGTTTCGCTACTTGATACGATATGTAGCGGCGCCCCCGCTCCTGCTACTTTGGATAAGGAAAAGGTACACGAAGGAAAGGTTAACGATAATCTGTGATATAGCAATACGCTATATACTGTTTTGATAATATTTGTCAGTCTGAGTGGTTATGTTGTGTACCAGTAATGTCAGTATATACTTATACTGAAAACAGAAAAACATCATATACTGTACATGTCGGTGTCACATTGATGAAGCTTAGAGCTGAAGGTACAGGAAAAAGCTATTTACTGAATAATGTAACAATTGTTCTTTTACATTGTTACCTAGTATACCTACTGAAAGTAACATACTTAAATAAAATGCAAAAAAAAAAAAAAAATGTAGCCTACGATTGATACATAATACATAGATTTATTATATTTTCAGTGATACCTATTTAAGATATGTACGAAAACGAAAGTAAAAATGAACTGGGGCTTTCTTTTATGGGCTATTTATACAATAGCAATGTTTTTTCCGTTACGTTAAATTGAAAGTAACATACTGTTACGAAATAATAACGTAGTGAGTAAGAATTAGTCTGAAAGAGAGAGTGAGGGAGAGAACGGGAGTTAGAGACGGGGATAGTTAGAGGTATGTGTGTGTGTGTGTGTGTGTGTGTGTGTTTTGCCTACATCTAGCTGACATCCTTATTTATCTTTACTTAATTTAAATGATCGATAATTAACTAGCAAATTCCTGTCTAAGTATTGCACATTACTAATAAACAATAATTAATAAATTACTGATGTAATGTAGAACAAACATCATTATTTGACAGAATTGACGAAAGTATTATTTTTCGTCTTTAATAAATACAACCAAACCGTCGGTATATCTGTATGTACTCACCGACTCCGGACCTGTATTCGTCGCGTGAGTAGCGAGCAGCGCGGTAACTCATGAGTACGGCCAAAATGTAGCGGAGCTCTCAGTTCCGCTACTGGCTAGAAAAAGTAATGGCGTTACCACCATCTCTATTAAAATAGTAGCGGCGCTATTCTCAGCTTTTCTCTTTTCTACATTTACCCACAAGGCACGACACTTACAGACATCAACAAAACTCGTCACTAGCCTACCAAGTTCTTGTCCGGTATTTGCAAGTAGTACTGCATCATCAGCATACAACAAATTTGAGATATTCCATCCATCACCATTCATTACCAACGCCATCCCTCTCTCCATTACTTGTGTTTTTACTTCTCTCATCACCCCATCCATATATATATTGAACAACCATGGGGGCATCACACAACCTTGTCGTACGTCCACACCAATCGTGAACCATTGACTTAGATACCCATTAACCCTTACACATGCTTCATTACCATCATAAAAACTCTTGACGGCACCTAGCAGCTTACCATCTACACCGTACATGCGCAAAACTTTCCACAATCCTTCTCTGTCCACTTTGCCGTATGCTTTCTCCAGATCCTTGAATGCCATAAACATCTTATGGTCCTTCTCACAAGTCTTCTCTGCTATCTGTCTCACTGCAAATATTTGATCCACACATCCTCTGTCACTCCTAAAGCCACGCTGTTCATCACTCACTAGGACTTGTGATATCTCTCTTACTGTCTTTATAATAATTCTTCAATATATTTTCCTTACCACACTCAATAAACTTATGCCACGATAATTCTTGCACTCACTTCGCTCTCTTTTATTTTTGTACAGGGATACAATCACAGTTTTTTTTTCCACTCTGCCGGCACAGTTTCACTCATCCATGACTTCTTATATATTTCTAACAAGCACTTCATTCCACTTCCTCCACTTAATCATCCCTGCATACGCTTCATCAACCCCAGCTACTTTCCCATTTTTCAGCCTTTTCACAGCACTCTTCACCTGTGCCAGTGTCACGTCTCCGGGCACTGTATTCCTTCTCTGCACACCCCCAGAACCAATCATGTGTACAGCCGCTGTGCTATCTCTATTCCCATTCATCAGGCTTTCAAATATTCTTTCCATCTGGTCCTTACTTCATCCCCATGGGTTAATAATCTACCAGCTACATCCTTCACACCATCAAATTTCTTTCGGCTTTCAATTCTACATTTCCCGGATTCCGCACCTCTTTCAAGATTAACTTCCTATTTCCAGAGTAGTTTGCATTCATTTTTCTTGCTAGATCATCATTTACCTCCTTTTTCCTTTTCACTTGTCTTCTTACGTACTTCTTGCTGTCAGTATATTCAGTTCTTATTTCAACTAAAACCCTGTCCTGTAACAACTTTAGCCACATCTTCCTCTTTTCCTCCATTACTCTCTTTACTATATATATATATATATATATATATATATATATATATATATATATATATATATATATATATATATATATATATATATATACACACACACACAGTATATATGAGACTGTGGCGTTGGAATTTGCCTGTACTGTTGATTGCTGACGATACTCTACGCCTATGTTATGATGAGTGGGATGTGAGGTTTGGCGAGTAAATGTGGAATTATGTGCAGGAAACAAAATATGAAAGTGAATCTAGCAAAGAGTATAGTTTTGGTCTGTAAGAAGAACGAAGTCAGGGTGCAGATTGAGGGTGTATAGTTAGTATATGGAGAATGTGAGTGCCTATAAATATTTAGGCAGTGTGATGAGTAAGGATAGAAGTGTAGATGATGAAGTGCAAGAAAGAATTCAACAAGGAACTAAGATTGCAGATACACAGAGGGCAGTGATTAGGAATAGGGAAATGATCATGGAGGTAAAGATATTGAACCAGAATATAGTGCTCTCCAGTTCCAAAGTAAGTGAAACATGGACTCACTGAATGGACTCAAGCCAAGAATGACAGAAGTGGGAACTCTGAGCAGAGCATGTGGAGATACATGGAGTGACAGTCAGAATTATGAGAAAGTTGTGAAGAATCGTGATGCTGACGTGGATGTGCTGGAAGACGTTTGGAGAAGGACCTTGAGATGGTATGACCATGTGGAGAGAAGAGAGAATGAGTGACTGGTAGGAAAGTGTATGTGACTGAGGTGGATGGGGAGAGAGGGAGCGGGAGATCGATGATTTGCTATCTCCAGACGATTTTATCCAGATTTAGGGAAACTTTCCAGAATGAAGGCGTTAAATGTATCCTTCAGTAGCCATTTCACTAATACGGTGCTTCCCTACCGTGGATAAAATAGCCGGGTAGGAGCAAGAATAAAACTGAATATGACGTCCTGTGGTAGAAAGGATAATTCATTAAATTGCTAATATTTGATGTGTCCAACTTAAAGTATGGACTTGACGGTCAGTTTCCTTAGACCTAGCAGCCCTTCTACGTGCATGTCACCTCTTCGGCACAAATGGTCATCGTCCACGGTTGGGACATGTTAAGGATGTTGTGGAATTTATTCCCTATAAGTCTGATGATACCTCCAGAAGTTGATCCGCCTTAGTTCATGTCTCCCACCACTCGCTTGCTGCTTACAACTTCTCACCCACAACAACCACAACCAATCACTCACAACCACAGCCATTCACCCACAACCACAATCACTCACCCACAACAACAACCATTCACCTACAACCACAACCATTCACCCACAGCCACAACCATTCACCCACAACCACAACCATTCACCCACAGCCACAGCCATTCACCCACAACCACAACCATTCACCCACAACCACAACCATTCACCTACAACCACAACCATTAACTCACAACCACAACCATTCACCCACAGCCACAACCACTCACACAACTATTCACCCACAACCACAACCATTCACCCACAACCACAACCACTCACACAACTATTCACCCACAACCACAACCATTCACCAACAACCACAACCAATCACCCACAACCACAGTCATTCACTCACAACCACAGCCATTCACCCACAACCACAACCATTCACCCAACAACCACAACCATTCACTCACAACCACAACCATTCACCCACAACCATTCACTCACAACCACAACCATTCAGCATTTGCCACAACCATTCACCCACAACCACAGCCACTCACTCAAAACTACAACCACTCATCCACAACCTTTCTCACACAACCACTGATCACTTCCAGAACCACTCACCACAGCCATAACCACTCACCACAACCTCAACTCGTCACCCACATCCAGAACCACTCACCACAACCACAACCCACACAGCCACAACCCACACAACCACTCACCGGCAACCACAACCACACACCGCAACCACAACCACAACCACTCATTACAACCGCAACCACCCACAATCAGTGATCCACAACCACGGTCACTCACCACAGCCACAATTAACACAACCACAACCCACCACCACTCACATACAACCACAACCACTCATCCACAACAACAACTACTCACCCACAACCACAACTACTCACCCACAACCACAACCACTCACCCACAACCACAACCACTCACCCACAACCACTCATCCACAACCACAACTACTCACCCACAACCACAACTACTGACCCACAACCACAACCACTCACCCACAACCACAACCACTCACTCACAACCACTCACTACCACATGCAACATCGCATCAGTTCCTCGTCCCGTAGCTGTTCAAGGCATATATTTTTAACGAGTACTTTTTTTTTAGGAGAAAGTTGGCGTTTCTTCTCATCCTAAATTAGCGTTTAAGAGACTGTATGCTCAACAAACTTTGCCGGTAGTTTTCTTTGGTCTTAAGCCGCCAGGACCATTATCGTCATCAATGGTTCAGATTGTTCACGATAATGGTCCTGGCGGTCAATCGTTCAGATTGTTTTTATGGGGTCATATTATTGCTGACATTGAACACAGCTTTTATTTTCACTACGGTATATTTTAAAGAACACTTGCCAAAGTTCATTGAAACCAGCTCTTCCGTACGAGTCGAACCCGAACTTATCCTTCGGTGTGCCATATCTCTCTCTGTGTCCCCCAGCCTATTTTCTTTTCGTTATAGTTTTACATTGTGTTCTTAAGATATTTTTTCCCTCATTTTCTAAAGTCTATCACTTCATCGTCATTAGTTCTCAAATTTACCCTACTGCTTCCTTCCATGAGTGTTTCAGTATATCCGTCTTCCACCCATATGACTGGTCAGTTCTAGGGCTGCTCATTTCCTTTCACTATTTCATTTTAATTCAACCTTTAAACTCCCTCAGCTACAAAATATTCCTTCTCAGTTAAACATTATCATAGACCTGTATCTATATCTATTTATATCTACCAGTCTGTAAGTCTATATCCCTATCTATATGTAGATATATTTATGTAGGCTATATACACATGCAGAGAGAGAGAGAGAGAGAGAGGGGGGGGGGTACATACAAGAGCATTATATATGATGTGCTTTGGAGCGCTTCTGTTAAGCTGGGAGTAATCATGGTATTCAGTGGGTTATTAATGCCCTTCACTCCCAACAGACGTTGCGAGATGTTTCATTTAGACTATGACCAAATGTTTATGTTCAGCTGAGCGAAGTCCTTATAGTGAAAGGATAAACCTGAGAACACAATTCTTAAATCCTTGTTTCTAAAAACATTGATTCTTGGATAGATAAGATATATAAACAGTTGTATACTTATTTTGTGTAAAAATCCAGTGAAATTCACGATAAAGCCAGAGGAGATAAAATTCCCCTTCTCATGACCCTACCCTCCCTGCGGCGGTGTAGGGCGAATAATATGGAGTGAAATGGCCGTAAATCCCACAATATGGGTGCTTGAATATCGAGGCCACAGGATTTAAGCGAAGTCATAAAAAATACTTTTTGAGTGGAATTTCCTTTCCTGTTATATCTCAGTGTTTGCAGCACCTGGGGTAGTTAAATTCTAAATTCTATGACTCCGCCTCCTTTGACCGTTTTCGATCTGTTTTATTTTAAAAATTCAGACATGTTTTTGATATGGAATTTTGTGACAGTAAACGGAACACAAGAAAGAAGAATGTATGTAACGATATAATGATGGACATAAGCCGTAAAAATGAGAGAAAAGTTATTGCATTTTGGATACGCAAGTAAAGGCAAACATCAATGGGACCTGAATGATAAGAGTTTGGTTAGGCAAGCACGTGGGTAATCGATTATCTGTAATTTAATATTTAGTCTACATTCTCCCCAAGGTAAGAAAAGTTAGATGAGTAAAGTAAGAAGAAAAAGGTTGTCACTGAATACCCACTGAATTGCCTTTATCGTTGTATTTGCAAACTGTCTCATTAGATAACTGAGACAGATTTTGGTTACATACATGTCGAAAAAAACCGTAATGTGTTGTTTATAACAATAAGGAGCAAGAGGACATTTCAATCAGCAACTACTGTATGTACTGGCGTGAAAGGGGCGCGGTCAGGCTCATTTATGCGCATCAAGTACTACCGCATGTACACCAGATATCCACAAAAATACCACCACACATTGACAACCCACCTGTGAGAGATGAACTAAAGGCACCATTGTTATGGAAAACAGCAGGACGAACTGGGACTCCCACCTTCAACAAAACCCTACCACTACCCCCAAGGCTTCCTTCCTCACTCACCTGGTACGTGTACTGCCTGTCAGCCATCCTGCTAACAAATGTCTTCCAGTTAGAACTTTTAGAAGGAGAGCCCCCTCCTGATTTTCTTATGATAATATACCAGCGTTGAAGAAAACACTTTAGGAATATCTACAGGGATTTTTTTTTTTTTTTTATAGATTATTGCTGTAGCAGATGATACCCTGTCAGTCTGCATGTATCATACGCAAATAAGGACGTCCTGTATCATCTCTTCTCGGTGGACATCGTTGTCCCAAGAGATGCCTCAGCCCCTTCTAAACAAGGCCCTGCATAAGAAAGTTCTAGGCAGAATCTCCTTCATACCTTGTCGTCCCACTCCGCGGCACACATGTGTGAAGACCATAGGTCTTACTTCTCGTTGTTAAACAGCACTACTACCTGCCTCTTCTGAAAGGGAACTGTAGAAGAAAGCTCTAACCCAGAGGTTCCCAAACTTTTCCTGGTTATTCCCTACTGTTGCCGGAAAATCTTTAATTTCTCCATATTCATCTCTCAAGGGAAATATCCTCCCCCCTCCTCCTCGGGAGTTATTTTAAATGATCTTGATTCTACTTATTCACCTCCATTTACCAGTAATGGCAAGTAATCTAGCGGTATTATAGGCAGTTTTACAAAATTTTGGGAATATTTTAGAGGTTTTGTACTTTTATATAATATGAAAATTATTTGACAATCAAATTATGACCTCAAAAAAATCACAATTTAAGAGCGAAAAGCTTTTTGCCATACAATATATCAAATCTATAGCCAACAACACGTCAAAAAGGCTACTTTGCTCATTTTGCCCTTATCTTTTTACTCTCTCCTGGAATCAAAATTTCCCTCAGGGGGGAATTCCCCCGATTTGTGAATTCCTTCATCTAGTCAGCACCTCTTACTGTACCCAGCTGCACCATCTGTGCTGTTGACTCCCACTCAGTTTACCGGCACCTCCCAGAGATGTCCCTCGAATTCCACCAAACCCTTCAGCATGCCACCTTCATCAACATCCTTCTTAGTTGCCTTGTTGCATCCTTGGGACGAATGGTCAATAATCCAGGATGTTGATATAGAGTTTAACTGGGTGTATGCCTGTGTAAGTGTAAAGGTCTTGATTTAGAGTAATAGAAGGGCACGACGCACTTGTAGAGGTATCTGCCTGCATCAAGAGATGAGGTTCATCATCGAGGAACTTGCTAGCCTGAAGATGTCCCATGATCACCCTTCTGTACTTTGGGATACACGCTGACTTGTCTCACGCACTGGAAGAACCAGAGGCAATAGGGAAATCCCGTGTCAGGAGACACAGTGTTGTAACCTCGTCCATCACTGTTACACTCTATTGAGATGGAGACACCAGATAATCCCCTTTTAGTCTGGAGTCACAGTGATTATCTATTTTTCTGCTGAGGTACCAGTTGTGAGGGCTGCTGCGGTAACAGAAACAGAGAAAATGGGAGAAATGGAGTTCCCCCGAGCTAAGCCCTGTATTGGACTATATAGCCCCGCTAGGGTTACAGGAGCGAGCTACCACTCCCAGCACGGCAGCCCGGGCGAGGCTCGAACTCGAAATCCCCCGATTACAAGTCCAGCACGCTACCACTGTGCTACCGCGCTCCCCAACAGAAACAGAGTTTCACTCTCATTCTCCTAAAGTAAACAAGGGGCAGCTTTTAACGATCCTACTGGGCAGGGAAATGCAAATTGAAACTGTCCCCACAGTCCTTCCATTACATCAGGAAGACCGGAGTGCCTTGCAGCCACCGGGTACTAACCTGTAGCTGTTTATCGTTACAGTCTGACCATCTGCAGACTTTTCTCGGGAGACCCCTTATTATAATAATTTCTTTTTACCTTAATCAGTATATTAATAACCTCAATAAGGTTCAGAGAGTTACCTTGACTTTCCAGTAGTTCATAATGCATTATATTTCATATCCGGTCACATGAACACACAGACACACACACACACACACACACACACACACACACACACACACACACACACACACACACACACACACACACACACACACACACACACACACACACACTGACAAATTCGATGGAAAATCAACTAATCCGTTGTCAATAGGCAATGGAAAGGTCAGTGTTGGGAATATCTTTAACTGCCAGGAAAAGATCAACTTGGGTGAGAGTAGACTAAAGTCAAAGACATTATAGAAGTTATAAAAAAACAGAAATGAAGGTGGGCAGGTCATGTAGCAAGAATAAAGGATAACCGATGGAGCAAGAGGCTGACTGGACTCCAAGAGATAGTAATCGTAGCAGAAAAAGGCCATCCAGGAGGTGGAGAGATGAGATAGAGAAGTTTGTAGGGAAAACATGGCAGAGATTGGCTCATTCAAGGAATTCGGGGAGAAGGTTGGGGGAGGCCTTTCATCAGCAGTGGACTTGCAATGGCTGATGACGACAGTGATATATATATATATATATATATATATTTACATATATATATATATATATACACACATATATACAATATATATATATTTATATATATATCTTTATATCTATATATATATCTATATCTGTCTATCTATCTATCTATCTATCTATCTATATATACAGAGAAAGAGAGAGAGAGAGAGAGAGAGAGAGAGAGAGAGAGAGAGAGAGAGAGAGAGAGAGAGAGTTGGTATGGGTACGAGGACATAATTATATATCACCCAAAGCGTCAGTGTGTCTGATGGCTTTCAGTGACCTTAATCATGACTAACTCTCCTTCCATCTCTGCTCCCTTCCCTACCGCATCCCTTACGATCCCTCTGTCTCCATCAACACCCTTCACTTTGAGGGTGTATGGTAAGTATTCTCATTATCAGTGTTACGTATATTTTTTGTGATCAAACTTCTTTTTCACCATATGGTTAAATTAACGGTGTTAAACAAGAAGTGTCTGTGGTGCACAACCAAGGTTGTATGACCCTACCTAATTCTTAATAACAGTGGCCCCGACAGATCGGGTGGCACATCCTACAGTCTCCACCAATGGCTGGTGAATCTTTTCACCGACGGCCACTTGAAAAAGCAAGGTTAGGTTAGGCTAGATTAGTTTAGGTGGCTTTCGGTGGCCCTCGGTGAAAAGACCAACCTCTCAGAATCAGCGAGGGCCAATTGGTGGCCACTGGAAAAGCAAGATTAGGTTAGGTGACCCTCGGTAAAAAGACCGACTTTCAATAGCTGCAGACAGCGGTGTTGTAGTTAATATACAGTATATTCATGCTACTCTGCCACGTCCTACCCATCATTATATTTGGAAAAACAAAATCTTTGTAGGCTTTTGTACCAATTTTTCGCATTTTTTTGAGACTTGGAACAGAGATATAAGTTTTGTGCTGAATTTGTTGTTGTATTTAAGATAGTAGAATATACAGCATAAACTAATGTCACATACTTCACTGAACATCAGTATGGTTGGTCTATATTAAACAGAAATATACTGAGATACAGTTACTTGCACTGCTTGAGGCCGGAGACTTATGCGACCCCTTTACACACATGCATTCATATATCTATCTATCTATCTATCTATCTATCTATCTATCTATCTATCTATATATATATATATATATGAGGTGCTACCCAAAAGTTCCAGTAATTTGAATACTGTAGGGAAATAAGTAACCTTACCTCCTAGTTCTCATTGTCGCCTTCTAAGTAGTCTCCTTGGCCATGTATACAGTGGTCCCAGCGTTTTTTCCACGAGTCCATGCATCCTTGGAAGGCTTCAGGCATGATAATCTTGAGCACCTCCTGCGATTCTGTCTGGATCTCCTCAATCGAGTCAAATCGACGCCATTTCAGTCGTAATTTCAGCTTGGAAAACAGGAAAATGTCACATGGGGCAAGGTCAGGCGAATAGGATGGGTGGGGAATAACTACCGCGTTAATGGAAGCCAGGAACTGCCGGACAACAATTGATGTGTGGGCGGGGGCGTTGTCGTGATGCAGGACCTAGTCCTTGTTCTTACAGTGTTCTGGACGTTTGCAGCGGATGTTCTCCCTCAGACGCTGCAAAACTTCGCAGTAAAACTTTCTGCTGACAGGCTGACTGGGTGGGACGAATTCATTGTGAACAATCCCTTGGATATCGAAGAAAACGATCAACATCGACTTGACAATGCTGCGCCATTGGTCTATCATTGCAAAACCGCCAAACCGCCTAGACACCATGTTACAGTGGTAAGCATAGCTCAACAACACGCCTGCTCACAGACACGGCCGGGGGCACACCGACGCACAAAGGGTGCTACTGACTCCTCCTGGTGGCAAAAGGCAAAACTGCAAACGGTTGGCTCCCTCTGTTCAAATAACTGGAACTTTTGGACAGCACCTTGTGTGTATATATATATATATATATATATATATATATATATATATATATATATACAGGTGGGCAAATATGGCCGTCCAGCTCCTCAAAGAACAGTCAAAATCCTGCAGCCGCCAGGATCACACAGATACTACCAGCCACATGCAAGTAATACAGACCCTAACCCAGAAGCTCAACAAATGTGGCCGTCCGGCTCCTCACCAAATGGTCAAAGTCCCCTGGCCACTTGGACGCTAGCGGCCATGTGTGAGTAATTCAGACCTTAATCCACAACTTCAGCAAATATGGTTGTCCAGCTCCTCACTGAATGGTCAAAGACCCCCTGGCCGCCCAGATCACTCTGACGCTCCCGGGCACAAGCGGCCGTCAACCTCCATACCGAATGGTCAAAAGTCACTTGTCCGGCCAGATGACTCAGGCACTCACTGAGGCCATGATGTGTGGGGGTTCCAAGGTTGCTTATTTGCCTGGACGAGCGAAATTGACCCTTGCGCTCAGAGGTCAGTTAGGTGCTTTTTACTTGCATATTCAGTGCCAAGTGTGGGTAGAGACATGGCAGCTCAGCATTCATGTGGCAGTTCCAGATCTCAGTTTCCACCTTTCTCTCATGAGTGTGGACGTGCTTATGACCATGGCTGCTTCCACTGTTGCATTTGTGGTGGTTTCCTACTTTCTTCAGGCCTTAATTTTCCTCTGTGGCATTCTCGTGTGTGTGATGATGGCCCCACCACAACCCGAGAAGCAAAAGAAGAAGGTTTTGACTCTGGAGAAGAAGTATAAGATAATGAGTGAGGCTGAAATGGGCTGGACCACTTCACGCATTCTGCGGGGATATGATCTAGCCTGTTCAACCTTGTTTGATATCTAGAACTCATGGCCCAGGCTTACTCAGTATGGACTGGACTACAGCGATGCCACTGGGAAGGATGACAGGAAAGTGATGTCTCAGTCCCACCATGCCACCGTCGACCAGTCAACATTGGTCTGGTTCTGCCAACAACGGGATGCTGGTTTGCTTGTACATGGGACTGAGTTGAGGTGGCAGCCAAGAAGTTTGCATGCCTACACAACATGTACGACTTCAAGGCATTTGTAAGTTGGCTCTTCCAGTTCAAACTTCGACATGGACTTACTGGCCATAAGACATGGTGAGGCTTTGGATGCAGCAGCAGATGTTGTTAAGCTGTTTTGCCAGAAAGTGCAGCTCCTGATCGAGGATGAGGGCCTTGCTCTCAGTCAGGTTTACAGTGCTGATGAAGCTGGCCTCTTCTACTGTTCCTTGGTCACCAACACCCTGGCAGAAGAGAGGGAGAAGACTGTGTCTTTTGGAGGTCATCCAAACAGCATGTCTTGGTCTTCTGCTGTGCCAATGCTAACGGAATGCACCACCTCAAGCCCGTTATTGTTGGACATGCAAAACAGCCACAATGTTTCTGTGGGTTGATGGATAGCCTGTCTGGTGTGTGGTACCATTCTCTGATGGCCTGATTTACCTGTAAGATCTTCAGAGATTGGTTTCACAGACACTTCATCAAGGACGTTATCCATTAACAAACAGAGGAACTTGGTATCCCTCGCGACCAGTTGAAGGCACTCCTGATTCTCGACAGTACTTCTCTGCATTCGTCCTAGAAGGAAGTGGTTACTGATAACAGTCGTATCAGGTGCATATATTTGACACCTAATATGACTGCTCTCATTCAACCAATGGACCAAGGTGTTACCATGGCAGCAAAGAGACTGTACCATTGGAGGTTCCTGGGCGAGGTGATGGTGGTGCTAGGGGATGAGCAAGGGGTTGACACATGTGGGGAGCAGACCTTGGAAAGTCTTCGCTATTGCGACATCAAGTATACGGTGTTAAACTGGGCGAATGCTCAGTCTCCTTGAGGGATACGAGCCCATGCACAACTTTGAGGGATTTGACGTGGATGATTTCCACCTTCGTTTATGTATGGTGGGCGAGGATGTTGTCATCAATGATGTGAGGGAGTGGTTCGAAAACGACCGTGGCAATCCAGGTTATCAGACATTGTCTGATGAGGAAATCACCACTGCTGTCGCTGCCAGGCATCAGAGGACAGTGACGAGGACGAGGACCCTGACACTGAGCAGTCCACCACTCCATCACTCCCTCGTCATGGTGTGCCATCGTTGAGCAGGTGCTTGATTATGCCGAGCACACTCATTGTGACAGGGAGTTGGTGCCACTGAAGCTGGTGATGGATTTGCAGGCAATCAGGGACACTGTCATCCTTCATCAGAATCATTACACATATCGTCAAACCAAGATCTACTCCTTCTTCAAGCCTGCCACCCCCACATGTGTGAGCTCGTTCTCCCTACCATCACCACCTCTTCCCCAGTCTTCACTCTTGGACCCACAACCAAGCACATCGACAGCCACTGAGTCACCATCAGACATCAGCTTGTGACTGTCTTCAGAGTCTCCTGAGGTGGGTAGGCCTCCATCACCTCCCCGGATGTCCCCACTAATCGCCCAGCTTCAGCGGATGGAGGAGAAGGAGATGTTTTACATTTGTCAAACACCAGCTGGGGGGCTACCGGGTTACGACGCCTGTCCACCAGTCACTGGGTGGTAAGTACTGTACCCTACTGTGATTTTTTTTTTTTTTTTTATTGTTTATGCATTGTTTTCTTAGTCTCTAGCATTATACTGGATACTCCCATGTGTGTTTTGATGTCTAAATACAGTTCTGTACAGTAGCTGAAAGACGGTCACAATGAGGTGGGGGACTGTACATATATGTTGGGTATGGGTAGGATACTGGTTGGTAGGCTATTGCTCCGTATCCAGATTTTGTCCGTATCTGGATACACCAATGGCTCTATTACGTCGAATAGTCGAGGGATTACTTATACACACACACACACACATATATATATATATATATATATATATATATATATATATATATATGTATATACAGTATATGTACAGTATATACAGTATCATCATCATCATCATCATCATCCGGACCTCCTTTCCCACCCTAGGGCAGGGTGAGGAGTAGCAATGTCCAGACAGCCCAAATTTGCCCAATCCAATGGGCCACGCTTCCATTCACTCATCATTCAAGCCCTCAGAATCCTGGCTCTATCGGATATGCCAAAAAACATTCACCACGTTCTGTAGCTTCACATAAACGTATCTGATAGAGTCAATCTGGACGCTGCCACGTTAAAATGAGGTGCCAAATCCCTGATCATGCATTTCTCCTCACAACATTCATCCAGCCAGCTCGATCTCTTGTCAGTTCCCTAGCCTCACCGACTTCCAAACCTTTCTTCCTCACACACTCATCCACCATATCTCTCCACCTTCTCCTTGGCCTACCTTGCCTCCTTCCTGCTTTAGATTCGCTCAGATATATCTTTTTCACGACTCTATTGTTATCCATTCTCTCCACATGACCATACCACCTCGGGACACTCTCGTCGAATCTGGTGTCCACAGATTTCATCACTCCACATCTTTCACAAATCACATTATTTCGTGTCCTATGCACCCTCTGAACTCCAAATACATTCCTCAGCAATCCCATCTCCACCGCTTTTACTCTTGACTTTTCATTTTCATGCCACACCATAGTCTCACATCCATATGTTAAAGTTGGCACTAACACTCCCTCATGTAAGCCTCGTGCAGCTGCAACACTCAAGACCTCTGATTCTTATCAAGGCCTTCAGTTCACCAGCTACTTTTCTTCCTTGTGTCACTCTACTTTCAACTTCTTTTGCACATTTTCCTCTCTTTTCTATCACTGTGCCCAGGCATTTGAACTCTCTCATCAGTTCCAGTCTCTCTCCATTCACTATAACATCGCACTGCGAGTCACCTTCTCTCTCAGTAACCATCACTTTACTCTTTTCTACATTTGCTGTCAAGACACGAAACTCGCAGTCATCAGCAAAACTCTGCACTAGCCTACCAAGTTCTTGTCCGGTATTTGCAAGCAATTCTGCATCATCGGCATACAACAAATTTGAGACATTTCATCCATCACCATTCATTAAAAACGCCATCCCCCTCTCCATTACTCGTGTTTTTACTTCTCTCATCACCCCATCCATATACATTTACTAAACAGCCATGGGGACATCACACAACCTTGTCGCATGCCCACACCAATCGTGCACCATTCACTTAGATGCCCATTCACCCTTACACATGCTTCACTACCATCATAAAAACTCTTGACGGCACCTAGCAGCTTACCATCTAAACCGTACATGCGCAAAACTTTCCACAATCCTTCTCTGTCCAATTTGTCGTATGCTATTTCCAGATCCATGAATGCCATAGACACCTTATAGTTCTTATCACAAGCCTTCTCTGTTATCTGTCTCACTGTAAATATTTGATGCACACATCCTCTGCCATTCCTAAAGCCACCCTGTTCATCACTCACCAAGACTTCTGATATCTCTCTTATTTTACCTATAATAATTCTTTCATATACCTTCTCTACCACACTGTATTTACTTATGCCACGATAATTCATGCACTCACTTCTCTCACCTTTATTTTTGTACAGGGATACAATCACAGCCTTTTTCCACACTGCTGGCACAGTTTCTCTCATCCATGCCTATTATCTCCAACAAGCACTTCATTCCACTCTCTCCACTACACTTAATCATCTCTTCATACACCTCGTCAACCCCAGCTGTTTTTCCATTTTTCAGCCGCTTCACAGCACTCTTCACCTGTGCGAGTGTCACGTCTCCTGGCACTGCATTCCTTCTCTGCACACCCCCAAAACCAATCATGTTTACAGCCACTTTGCTCTCTCTCTATTCCCATTCATCAGGCTTTCAAAATATTTTTTCCATTTGGTCCTACTTCATTCCCAAGGGTTAATAATCTAACAGCTACATCCTTCACACCACACACCGCATAGCATTTCTAATTAAGCAATCCCTATATGCATCCCACAGGCTGTCCAGATTCATTTCATTCCAGTTAACTGATTCTAACTCCTCCTTTACTTTGGTCCTTTTATCATCTGCCATTTCTTTTATCTTAAGCTTCTCAACTTTCAGTCTTTCTCCCTGACTGCACCTCTCTCTCCTGATCCATCTCACTCCTCTCGACTTGATCTTGCATACCACAATCATATGATCTGACGGACCATCACATTGTCCTCTCACAGCCCTCGTATCAGCAATCATTCCCATCATCGACTTCCCTACGAGCACGTAATCAATCAGGCTTCTTTCAACACGATCCCCGTTCCCTCTATACAATATATATATATATATATATATATATATATATATATATATATATATATATATATATATATATATATATATCTATCTATCTATCTATCTATATATTTCGTAGAAACTCGTTGGTGGTATCTTGCGTTGCGGGACGGCTCAGTTTGCTGGTGTGGGCGTGGGTGTGGTAACAGGAGTAAGAAATGATTAAATGATGCAGGACAGACACAAATAACGTTGACTGAGTCGTCCCCGTAACACACGAGAAATCACAGAGCAGAGTAAGAGGGGAGCTTTATATGTGAACCACCATATATATCTGTCTATCGATCTGTTGATCTGTCTGTCTATCTACATCATTCACCAAGTCTTGCAACTCCCACTAGAGAAAGCAACAGCATAAGCCATTTCTAAGTCCTACCCTCTCTCACTAAGGGCAGTCCACCATTCACCAGCCACTGCTATACCTGGTATTTCTTTTATAACACCACACTAGTACTTCTTTAGGTGATCTTGGACATAACAACTTCCACAGTGGGAGGTTAAATGGGGAAACCACTCGGCAGACAAGTATCTTTAATTGCGAATTTTTGGCAGCCCATCACGGTGCTATCATCAGATAGACACTGAGGTCCTAGAAAGTCAATATGGCCTGAGTGAAAGTTGTACATAGAGGTCAGTATTTAATCTAAGGGAACACAGTTATGTATACCATTGCTAAAAGTCAATTTACCATCACCAGTTATGAAAAATAATTTGAGATACGCCAGCCCTTCGTTGCGTTGTAAAATATTACCACTGACTGGTTTTAGATGCAAAAACATACCTGTTATTAAAAATTATGTTTTTGTGATTTTGTGATTTGGCAATAAACACCGCTCTTGAACTGTCTGCTGAAACAGTGAACTTCACTTCATCGGGGAGGGGGGGGGGGTGAGTGGGGTAGGGAAAGGAGGAGAGGAGAGAGGGAGAATCAGGTTTGATCTCTCAGCCGTGCTGAATACCTTGGCCCTAGCAGTGACAAGGCCTGGATATATAGTTTGGATCGAGAGTGTGTCTTCATCTTGAAAGTTATCTAGTCGTACTCGTCTTTCGACAATGTCATAATTCATTTCCAGCAGACATATTTTCTGGCCGTCATAAATACTGTACGTCCCGTGGCCTGACTTGAGCTGTCGCACTGGTACGCGTCTACCTGTGACTGAAAGCGTTCAGAAAGCAGTCTGTATCTTGGGAACTGGCATCTTCTAGTTCAACGGATTTCGATACCATTTTTTTTTTTTTTTTAAATAACAGAATGGAGGAAGGAAAAACAAATGGGGGAAAAAAAATAATCCATACACCAGATTACTGGTGTCCTCTGTTCATAAAATATCTGTAACAGTTAGACTTGAACAGTTGTAGGTTGAAATTTGGAAGAAAACAACTCTGGGGAAGCGAGTTCCAGAGAGATGCAGTTCGGGGAATGAAAGAATTCTGATAGGCAGAAGTTCTGCAATATGGTTGAGTGACATTCCAGTCATGAGCGCTACCAGATGCCCGTGTAGCACGAGGGAAGGCATGGAGAGGTGGCACCATGGACGCAACTTCGTCTGAGCATTTGCCAAAGAAATATCTGTAAAATAATGCAAGGGAGGGAACATTCCTTCTTACTTGCAGGGGAGGTAGTTTATATGCAATGGCAGGGTTGTTAATGATTCTAACAGCTTTATTCTGAATTTTGTCTAGTTGTCTTAATGCAACCTCTCCACAACCATTCCACAAGGGTGAGCAATATTCAAGCTGAGAGCGCACATGACTCTTATAAATTATAGCTAACTGCTCATCGGCGAAGAAGTTACGGACTCTGTACAATAATGCAAGTTTCTTTGAGGCGGTTTTAGCAAGTGATCTGACATGAGAGGTCCAGCTGAGGGCACTGTTAAGTGAGACACCAAGAATTTCAATACTTTTGGAGATAAGAATATTAGTAGCACTGAAGGTAATGTACGAATCTGGTAATATCTGTCTATTAGTAAACTGTATATATTTAGTTTTACTAGCATTAAAAGAGACAAGGTTGTTTTGTCCCCATTCACTGATTGTAGATAGATCTTGATTTATGGAGATGGCTGTACTGAGTTGAGAGGTAGAGATATTAGACTTTGTAATTGGATTTCTGAGTGTGAATGAACTATGTAGTGTTGAGTCATCTGCATATGAGTGAATGGGATTGTGAGTGACAGATAAAAGATCATTAATATGAACCAGAAATAGGGTTGGCGCCAGAACTGATCCCTTGGGCACAAGTAAACAGCTCCTCATGTCTCTTTAATTCACGCCATCCTTCCTTGACATTAAAAGCTTGATAACAGCCAGCTACACTGTAATATATGTGAGGGGAGGACCCAGCTCGAGCATGTCTCTTGGCAGCCTTGCGATCTTTTGCTCCTGCAATGTGCCCCTCATTTTCTTGTCTTTCACAAAGGCTGATATTTGCATTACTGCAACGGGAGATCCTTCTGTCACCCCCAAACGAGACCCTCGTATTTCATTTAGTGTGGTAGGTGGGGTTGCACTGGTTTATGGGGCTACCTGTCATCCCCACACTCAATTTCTGGCTATCCTAGGGTGTCGCTGGGTTATGGAAACTAGGAAACTATTTCCTAATCTGAGTGGTAACTGTATAGCCAAACCACATGTTCCTTGCTTGTTGTGGAAGCAATGAAGATAGTTCTGGCAGGGTTACTAACGCACCCAGGATAAAAAAAATGAAATTAACCTATCATACAAACAAGGAGCCTCAGAATCGGACGGATCAACAATTGAGGATCAAGAACTGGAGAAAGACACTGTACTAATAGCAAAGGGGAATGTAAGGGGTGTGCATGGTAAAGTGAAGGAAATGGATATTTTGCAGGAGCTTGGAGATATATAGTAGAAGTGGATAATGGTGGGTTGAATGGAAAGTAAACATGTGAAAATATGGGAGTATGGATTCAGCGTGTGTACTGGAGTAGACGTGAATGGGAAGGCAGAGGGGGGTGTGCGGATTGCAGTGTGTGATATGGAAGGAGAGTATAGGGGAATAAGGATCTGATGGGTCAAAGACTATATGAATAAGAATTATGTTGGTATACAAGGGTAAGTGACTGTGAATATGTTTGCTTCAACAAAGGGGTGGGCGGCTAGAGTAAAAGCACAATTCTGAGCGAATGTAGGAGAATGCTTGGATTTTTTTTTTTTTTTTTCATAGTAAGAAGGCTTTTGATTGGAGACATGAATGGCAAAGTGAGGAACGCCAGAGGAGATGGAGTGGTTGGGCAGTAAGGTGTGCCCACATAAATGGATGCGAATGGTAGTGCCCTGGTGGACGTTCGTGCCGGGAAGGAGTTGGTAAGAACCAATACATTCTTCAGGCACAAACTAATCCAGATGTATGCGTGGCGAGTGCTAAAAAGTATGGAAGTGTGCTGGACGAACGAAAGGCAATGATTGATTTTATGTGATTGGATGACCAAATGAGATGGTCTGTGCGTGATACTAAACCGTGTGGGAGACTGGAAGTGATTGATCATTGTTTATATAATAGTGTCAAGATTAAAGATGCAAAAGCGATCGGCGAACAGAGGCAGTAAAGACAGGGAAGCATAATTAACAAGGAGTAGACAGGTTACAGGAGGATGAAAATAGGTTGGAGTACAAAATAGAAGTTGCGACTGGGTAAATATGATTTAGTGCAGATGGAGGAAGTGGAAGGTATAGCACCTCCTACAATCGAGTGTAGCCAGCCATACCATACCGTTTCATATCGTTTATAAAGGCTCCAACATGCTTGCATGCGTCGGCCTTGGTCAACTAATGGCGGCTTTCCACGCTGCTCGATCTCTGTAACCTCCATATTTAGTTCCTTATCCCAAGGGTCACATTCTATGACCTCGTCCCAAATATATATATATATATATATATATATATATATATATATATATATATATATATATATATATATATATATATATATATATATATATATATATATATATATATATATATATATATATATATATGTGTGTGTTACTGTACAGGAAGAAACGTCAGAAGGGAAACACATGTGAACAGATAAATATACTGAAAGGTTAAGTTGACATATAGGAAGAGAAAGAGAATAATGTGTAGAGTATGTGAAGCTGACAACGAGATAAAGACAGACACAAACAGGCAGTCAGAGAGATGAGTCATATGTGGTACAGTAATAAATGGTCTATTGATCGCCTCTCTCTGGCTCTGCTTTGCCACCCCGAAGAAGCTTTTAGTCGTGACCCATATCTCAGGAGGCCACTTTGTTCACTCCCCCTCACCCTCTCACCACCTCTTCTCCTACGCTGAGGAGCTGACATGGTGACTTACTGTGTCTGACTGGCTGTTGCCTCTGATGCCTATGCCTTTCTGTTCTGTCTGTCTCTTGTTTGTGTGTTGGCCCTGATGTCACTGTTTTTCTTCTGTTCTATTTGTCTCTTCTTATTTATCTGTTAATTTGTACATTTCCTTAACCCCTACAGTGCGAAGGCTTTCTCGTAAGCTGAATCAAATCATGTGGCGGTGGCAGCTGTAAAAGAAAAGACGTCATCGTGCTGAAGGAGTTAACTTAATTTGTGTAAAATATAACATCTAACTCCCAGTCCCCCCCCTCTCTCTCTCTCTCTAGTACAAGCATCTTTAATGTTTGTCTCTACTCGTCTGTCATCCTATCCATTTAGTTTTTAACTAGTCGTGAGGGACACTGGTGTTGCCCTGAGCGAGTAAAGAAGCGATAAGGAGAGCAAGAGCAACACCATATCATCACTCAGTCCATCAATATTTAACCACACAGTATACTCGTACGTCTGTTTATCTTTCTCTTGCCTGTCTGTCTGTCTGTCCCATCACCCGATATGTCCCGGTATGTGCAATTTATCAAGTTTTACATCATGCAGGCCAGTAAACTTAAGTCGCCACTTAATACTCGCTGCATATATTCAGTCAGTTATCCATGTGGTTATTGCTCGTCGGCACTGTTTCGTCATCGTACTGAAGGTATTCAACAGCGAGGGGGAGAGAAGTGAGGGATGTAGCAGTACGCCTCCCTCTCTTGCAACCAAAAGAGGAGGGGAAGAGAGGGAAGGGGGTGAGAGAAGGAGGGGAGAGGAGAAAAGGAGATGGGTAAGTGGAGAGAAAAGAAGAACAGCAAGAAGGAGGAAGAAACAGACGGTGAGATGGAAGGTGAAAAGGAGACGGAAGAAAGGGAGAGGGAGAGGAGAGCAGGAGGGGTAAGGACGGATGGAAGAAAGAGGAAGAGGAAGGAAGAAAAAAAGTCGAGGAGGGTGAAGTAAAGTGGTCCTCCAACTACTTCACTTCTTTTTCTCTGTCACCATTATCTTCCTTGCCCTTAACATACCCTCTTTCCTCTTCCTTCTTACCCTGTAATCTTTCCTCCTCCTTCCCTCCCATTCTTCTTTTTTTTTTTCTCTTTTATCTCTTTACCTCCTCTCCTCTACTCTTTTCATCCCCTTTCCTTCCCAACTCATTTCAACAATATTTACCTCCCAAACGCCCTTCTTTTCCTTTTTCCAGCACCCACAGGGTCGGCCAAATGTAGTGCTTGTCTCTGTGTCACTCCTTCCCTCGCTTCCTCACTTACTCACTCACAAGGTGTACTTCCATAGAGAAAGGGGTCCAGGCTTTAAAGGAGGAATGTTATGAAAATGAAATTTTAAAAATGGTAGACTTCCTCCCGGGCCAGGTTTTAGGCAGAGTGGGACTCCCAAGGGCTGTCCTACACACGGGGAGGGGGGGCTCCCTGGTGTCCCACTAAAACCATTACGTACGGCCAGTTTTTACTTCGGAACATGACCTTTTGCACAGTGGTAGAGCTTCACCCGTACCAGGTCATAAGTATGGTGGAAGCCCTGAGAGTTGCCGCCATTGCTTTGGCCCAAGCCTTTATACACAGTCCGGTTTTTAGCCAAGAACACGAAATTTTTCATACTGGTAGACTGTCACTCTGGCCACAGTTTAGGTGGGATGGAACCCCTGATGGCCAACTTCCACCGTGGGGAGGGGGGAGTTTTACTGAACCTAGGAGGGACAACACCATAGTTTATACGTAGACCCTCACCCGGACCAGGGTTTATTGAGGCTGGGACTCCCGGGGTTGGCCCCTCCGTCTGACCCAGAAACAATTATTTCTTTCCCCTTGCAATATTGCAGGGGTGGGTGCGGCTGTCAAAGGTTTCCTTTGTCTTGTTCTTCTGAATACTCTCTTTCTCTCGTCCTTATTTCCTTCCCTCCCTCCTCCCACCCGTCTTTCACTCTACCTACCTTTCCTCCCACCCTCGTTTACTTTCTACCCTCCTTTCATCCAACCCACCTTTCATCCTTTTCTAACACTTCTCTCTCTTTTTCCATTCCCACTAATTACTTTCCTTTTCCATCCCTTTCTCTTCTTTCTCCTTCAGTTTACCTCCTCCCTCCATCCCTCCATTTCCTCAGTCTCCTTTTCCGTACTTCATATTCCATCATACGCCACCCTCTCTTTATTTCCTCTCCCTCCCCCGTCCATTCCTCGCATTTCTTCTTGTGTTTGCGTTTCCCATCCTCCTACCATCCCATTCTCTCTCTCTCTCTCTCTCTCCTTACTTAAATCCCAGTGTTCTACCGTTCTTCTCTGCCACACCATTTCTCTCATTCTCGCAGCCTCTTTTACGAGTGTTCTTCTCCTCGTCCTTTCTCCATCTCTTTTCCCTATTTTTTCCCTTTCCTCCCTTCCTTCTGTTTCATTTTCTCTTTATGCCCTTTCCTTCAGTCCCAGTTATTATTTTCTCTGCCTGCCTCATCCATTCGTCCTCTCGTCTTATCCTGGCCCCTTTCTCTTCCTTTATGTTTCTCGGCCAGCTTCCCTCACTCCTTTATTTTCTCCTTTTCTATCCCTCTTCCTCCCTCCTCCCATCCTCTCTTCTCCCATTCTCTCCCTACTTTATCCCACTTCAGTAATTTTCCAGAAAGGGATACTCTCTCACTCTCTCTCTCTCTCTCTCTCTCTCTCTCTCTCTCTCGTCGAACCTATCAAGTTATTTTTCTTTGTGAATTATTAATATTTTTTAAATATAATTTTTTTTAAATAACAGAACAGGGGAAGGAAAAATGAATGATTAAAAAAAAAATAATTATTAATACACCAGATTACTGGTGTCCTCCATTCATAAAATGTCTGTAACAGTTGGACTTGAACTTTTGTAGGTTGAAGTTTGGCGGGAAACAACTCTGGGGAAGCGAGGTCCAGAGAGATGCAGTTCAGGAAATGAAAGAATTCTGATAGGTAGAAGTTCTGCAATATGGCTGAGTGACGTTCCAGTCATGAGAGCTGCCAGATGCCAGTGTAGTACAAGGGAAGGCATGGAGAGGTGGCACAATGGATGCAACTTCGTCTGAGCATTTGCCATAAAAATACCTGTAAAATAATGCAAGGGAGGCAACATTCCTTCTTACTTGTCGGGGAGGTAGTTTTTTTATAATTGCAGGGTTATTAATAATTCCAACAGCTTTGTTCTGAATTTTGTCTAGTTGTTTTAATGCAACCTCTCCACATCCACTCCACAAGGGTAAGCAATACTCAAGCTGAGAGCACACATGACTCTTATAAATTATAGCTAACTACTTGTCAGTGAAGAAGTTACGGACTCTGTACAGTAATTCAAATTTCTTTGATGCAGTTTTAGCAAGTGATCTGACATGAGAGGTCCAGCTAAGGGCATTTTTAAGTGAGACACCGAGAATTTCAATTCCTTTGGAGATGGGAATATTAGTAGCCTTGAAGGTAATATACGGATCTAGCGCTATCTGTCTGTTAGTAAACTGTATATATTTGGTTTTACTAGCATTAAGTGAGACAAGGTTGTTTTGTCCCCATTCATTGATCGTGGATAAGTCTTAAATTATGAAGATGGCTATACTGAATTGAGAGTTGGAGATATTAGACTTTGTAAATGGGTGTCTGAGTGTGAATGAACTATGAAGTGTTGAGTCATCTGCATATGAATGGATGGGACTGTGGGTGACAGATAAGAGATCATCAATTTGAACCAGGAACAAGGGTTGGCGCCAGAACTGATCCCTGCGGCATGCTGGCGTTAATTGAGTGGAATTTGGAATATACATCATCTACTATTACTCTTATTTTTCTGTTGCTTAGATAGGAGGAAAACAGAGGAACAAAAGACGTTAGTCCGTAGTAAGGGAGTTTGGACATCAGGGAACGGTGCCATACTCTGTCGAATGCTTAAGAAATATCAAGGGCTACTGCATGAGTTTCTCCATGTAGGTCGATTAATTGATGGATGGTATGAGTCAGGAGTCTGAGTATGTCAATGGTGGATCTTTCGTGGCGAAAACCATATTGTCTATCACTAAATTAAGTAGTTGGATTCAAGATGTTTAACCATGCTCTTATTAATTAAAATTTCAAATACTTTACCAAGAGATGTGACAGCTACTGGTCTGTAATCAGAGGGGTCAAGGGAACTTCCTTTCTTCGGAATTGGGTGGATATTGGCTTATTTCCATGAATAACGATAAATACGATAAATACACAGAAATCGGTAGACACGCCTTGTTGATGTTGTTGTTCCTGCTGCCTTTGCTGGCCCAGGCCCACTCAGTGTGAATCCAATGGACTGCAAAGTGAGTCTGTCCTTCTACAAACTACCATCCTCATATCGGGGAACAGGAAGGGGTCTAAAGGACGTTTGCATAACTGGGCAGAGGAGCTGCCTGGTTATATTGCTGCCACTGCTCGAAGGAGTCTCTTTCCAGGGCTGTAGACAGACAGACAGACAGACAGACACACACACACACACACACACACACACACATACACACACACACACACACACACACACACACACACACACACACACACACACACACACACACACACACACACACACACACACACACACACACACACACACACACACACACACACACACACACATGCAATATATATATATATATATATATATATATATATTGAGCCTCTGTGGTACAGTGGTAGAGTGTACATTTTCGTATATGGGAGAACCAGGGTTCGCGCCACGCCAGGGTAATAAACTTTGGGAGCGTTCTTCCGGCCACGTACTGCTTTGGCGGACATAAAGGGTGCTTTTTTTTTTTTATGTCTGACACTGGGCATAGGCTTCACAGCCTGCTATCAAGACCCAGTATCCTCCTACATACCATACAACTTCTACATGTCACCACTTCGGCGCTAACACCCACCATCCATATTGAATACATGCTAGGGCTGTCTCATACAGGACTGGTGTACTGGTATTAGCTGAAGTACTTTTACATGTCAGTGGATCTTCTGGTAGATCGGTAAACTCTGATTTCAAGGCCCATTGATCTGATTTTATGGAATTTAATTCCTTAAACTGTTCCCTGCCCCAGCAGGGATTTGAACCGGGGTCCATTAGGATTCCAAGCCACCTCTCTACCGATTAAGCCAGTGTCGCATACCATAAAGTATGCTTGCAGCTTGCGCGGGCAGATTACACATGGTTCACAGACTACACACACATCCAAAGCCACTCCAGCGCTACAATTACACTTCCATGCACTTCTGACCCTACATACAATCTCTGCCAGACAGCCTAAGACATTTGATAGAGATACATGGCTGTATCGTCCCAACTTCGGTTGGGATAGGCCGGTCCTGTAGTGGATACTCAAACGGCTGATGATGATATATATATATATATATATATATATATATATATTCACAAAGAAGGGATGTTTTAGGATAATTTGTGTTTTTAAGTTTTACATAATGAAAAAAATGTGAAATTCTATTTAATCTGACCTACGGGTTAATTATTTCCATTGAGAATTTGTACCCCCTCCACAATATGTCTACCCCCGATGTATATATGTCCCCCCCCAATGCATACATGCCCCCACTAATCTTGCTAGGTCAGCATGCTTTCCCACGCCTGAAGACGGCGTTATTGCATCAGTTCTTAGCAGACAGCCGAGAAGGGCAGACTATTTTACTGTGAGCTTGTAATAAACTCCTTATCTAGCTGTTTGTACACGGAGTTTCTATCACCAAAGTATTGCAAGTTACATTTGGTAGCAGCGGTGTTTCGAACCATCACATTCTGACCGCCTCCTTGGATTTTTAGTGATACAACAAGATACACGACGACTCGCATCTGTCAGCCTCGCCCCTCCTCCGTGCCTCTATACCTTGGCTGTGCTTTTCGAGTGTACCATTTTTCTCACCAGTGCTCACCTCTCAAACAACCGCACCCATACGCCTTGTTCCTGACCGCACGTGTCACCGTCGCCGACGCATTCACCCGATATGCTCTCACATCTCACTTGCACAGATTTCCCAGAACATATGCCTCAACTCCTCGACCTTCTGACCTCGTACAGAAACGTGGTTGCCTTACCCGGTGAACCGATGGGTAGAACAGACCTTGTCAAACATACGATTGAACTACTCCCAGGAACTCAGCCGATTTACATACCAGCGTATCGATTGCCTCACAGCCAGAGAAAGCAAACAGATCAAATGGTACAGAACATGTTAGACCAGGACATTATTGAACCCTCCGTCAGTCCATGGAATAGCCCACTTTTCTTAGTACCAAAGAAGGATGGCAACCTTAGACCAGTAGTCGACTATCGTAAGGTCAATTCTGTCACCGTTCCAGACCGTTTCCCGTTACTTGTCCTCACTGATTTACTAGAATCCCTTGGTGACAATAACGTAGTCTTTTCATCTTTAGACCTCCTCAGCGGGTACTGGCAGGTCGAAATGGAAGAGTCCTCTCGCCCAGTTACAGCCTTTAGCACCCCTTCTGGACATTTTCAGTTTAAGAGACTCCCTTTTGGTCTGAGAAATGCTCCTTCCGTGTTCATGCGACTTATCCATTCAGTCTTCAGCGGTATGATGGGACACTCTCTTTTTGCTTACCTAGATGATATCATTGTTGTGAGTAAATCCATCCCTGATCATTTTACCAAACTCCAGCAAGTCTTTGAATGCCTCCAGCTCGCAGGCCTGAAAATCAATCTCAGTAACTGTGACTTCCTGCAAAAGAAAATCAAATTCCTAGGCCATGTCGTAGATGCACAAGGCATTCATACTAATGAGGATAAAACTAAGGCGATCATTAACTTCCCAGAACCTACCACTACCGACGCTGTACGAAGTTTCCTGGGCCTCAGTGGCTATTATCGTCGCTACATCCGGAGTTATGCGCAGATCGCCGCTCTTCTGACCCACTTACTCAAGCAGAATGTGCCCTTTGTTTGGACTAACGACCATTCACCAAACTGTGAACAGCACTCTGCCTACTAGAAAATGATGGCATTTCTTTCATGCATTACTGAGTGACAGTGTATCCTACAGAAAGTACAAAGAAAAAAAAAAAAAGAAAATGAAGGAAGAACAACACTAGAACTCTCATATCTACTCCTTGTTTATCATGTATCAAACTGTTATTGTGTAATTCCCATTATGTTTATATATACCTTCGACCCTTACTGGATTTGTACCAATTAATCCTTGTATATCTCATCTGTATATATCGTTCTAATTCCCTCCCCTCAACATGGCCATGTGTCCCCTACTGCCCCTGTCTCATACTTATCCCTTGTACAAACCTCCCGGTCCTGCCTTCCTACTATAATCAAACACCATTTAACTCCCGGTGTCAGGAGACACCATCTCAGCTACCCGGGGGAGTAGTGTACCCCCTCCACAATATGTCTACCCCCGATGTATATATGTCCCCCCCCAATGCATACATGCCCCCACTAATCTTGCTAGGTCAGCATGCTTTCCCACGCCTGAAGTCGGCGTTATTGCATCAGTTCTTAGCAGACAGCCGAGAAGGGCAGACTGTTTTACTGTGAGCTTGTAATAAACTCCTTATCTAGCTGTTTGTACACGGAGTTTCTATCACCAAAGTATTGCAAGTTACAAATTTGTCTTACAAATGTATTTTATCCATTGCAGGTAGGGTGCGTCGGAGGTCAGCAATTTAAGCCTACTGTAAGTAGTAACCATACTACTGTCACACCACTTGGTACCACACATCTAGCACCACACCCTACCACTACAATCACCACCATCACATTTCTACCATCATTATACTACTATTGCCACCACACCACCACCACCATCACCACTACACTTGGTACCACCACTACCACTATCATCTCACTCTGATTTTCCACAGCACCACCACCTCACTCTTTTTTCCCACAGCACCACCACTGCACTCTTCTTCGTCACCACCACGACCACAACCACCACAAACACCACCTGCCGGGGTGCCAAAGGTGAGCAAACTAATGATGGCGGGGGAGCACAATCCTTGGCATGAAATAGTGAGTGCTGTGATGGAGTGTCAGTGATTTACGTCTGGGTAAAGAACTCACACTCTTTTCCCTCGTTATATATATATATATATATATATATATATATATATATATATATATATATATAATCTTGCCTCAGCCCACCCTGGATTAACACTCTAAGGTTGCGTCTTCCCAAGCATTTTCTTCTATCCAGCCCCAGGCGATGTCATTCATGTGAGAGTGATGTGAACCACGGCAGCCTGGGAGCATAGATACTGTTGCCATTAAGACTCTCATGGTTGGCACAATTCATGTTATCTAGTCTTTGTACCGCCATGGGATTTTATTCTTCTGAGAGGGAGTTTTAAGAACCTAAGTATTGTTTTGATGTCTGTTTAATGGCTGTTGCTGCTTCTGTCTGCTTTGTGTGATTTGTTCTTCCATTTTTACTTATTAGTATTTGATTTCTCTTGCAGTCTCTACTTTTTCCCTGGTTTGTCTGCCTAATCGCGGACTCTTACACGTTCACGTTCCCCCCCCCCTTTCTCTCTCTCTCTCTCTCTCTCTCCTAGGCTTCTCGAATCGATGTAGAAAACCAGGCACTAGTTTTCGTATGTAACGATCGACGCTAACAACATGCGTAAAAAAATCTGATCTGTATTCACTCTTGTTGTTAACTGATTCTTCTACTTATTGTGCTGCTCTTAATCAGTGACGTCTTCTGGTGTGTTTATGGGCTCCTTCAGACCTATTTATTTAGCTGAAAATAAACTCCCTCGACTAGAGAGGTTAGAAATTACGTCCATTAGCCTTGCACAGCGAGAGTTCTCCCTTTAAATTGAATATAATGTCTTGGTAATGGCAAAAATAAATAAGAGACGTCATTGTATTCACCTCAAGAAAATCCCTTTGCCTATAATAATACTAATACTAATACTAATAATAATAATAATAACAATAATAATAATAATAATAATAATAATAATAATAATAATAATAATAACAATAATTATAATTATAATTATAATCTTTTTTACCACCATATAATTATACTGAATTTAGGAAGTATCTTTTGTGAGGTCCAAAGGATTCCAAAGACGACAGTGCAGCAACAGAAGGTGTTTTGTGCTTAGGACTGTTGCGTTGCGCCATGAATGTCTTGTGAGAGGTTTGTGTCTTGTGAGAGGGATGAGTTGTGAGAGGAATGAGTTGTGAATTGTGTTGTAAGAGGGATGAGTTGTGAGATGTGTTGCGAGAGGGATGAGTTGTGAGATGGATGAGTTGTGAGATGTGTTGTGAGAGGGATGAGTTGTGAGATGTGTTGCGAGAGGGATGAGTTGTGAGAGGAATGAGTTGTGAATTGTGTTGTAAGAGGGTTGAGTTGTGAGATGCGTTGTGAGAGGGATGAGTTGTGAGATGTGTTGTGAGAGGGATGAGTTTTGAGATGTGTTGTGAGAGGGATGAATTGTGAGAAAGATGAGTTGTGAGAAGGATGAGTTGTGAGAGTGATGAATTGTGAGAGGGATGTGCTGTGTGAAGGATGTGTGTGTAGTGCGGAAATAGCGTGGTGGCGGGCAATTACACCGCAGCAGCTGGGACTAATTTACGATATTTACGATAGTTTCCCGTGACATTACCACCTAATAAACTCGCTACAAGCATACTCAACACCCAGTCTTGTTTAGAAAAGTTCGTTCTTGTATTGGTAAGATGGCAGTTTCATTAATATCAAAGCAGTTAATAAAACGTCACTCTGTGTACTGGAAATCTAAATGATAAAGTCAAACTGAGTATACTCGTATGTATCTATCTGTGCGTTTGCTCGATTCTTCCACGAGAACGGTAATAGACATCCACCTAATTCTTTTTGCATTTGGTCGGGGTAAATCTAGGGTGTCAGAAAAATACCAAACAAAAATGACAATCGCACTCGACGCGACGTGAGAAATTGTCGGAAATCACGACACGCGACAATATGCGAAAATATTTTTTTTTCGAATTTTCTTTGTCAGAAATTCGCTCAGTACCGGCGTGGAAACAAAGATAACTGTATCTGCAAACATTTTGTGATGGAAAGGCTATTAGTCCCGCAAATTTTTGCTGGCAGGCACTAGTTCATAATATATATATATATATATATATATATATATATATATATATATATATATATATATATATATATATATATATATATATATATATATATATATATATATATACAGCTTTCAAACATACTGATATCTCAGTGCAGGTAGGGTATCATAGAGTACGCAAATTCCTTAGCGCCGAATGTCGATGAGGAGTGAGCTACATTTTTGTTATCATGTGTCCGACTTTGCTTATAGACATGATGAGTCGTGTTTTGATGCCCTGCGGCCCTCCTGTATGCTGCACACCATGACATACCAGGGTAATATTTTCCTCTCAGATAACTGAATGTAAATGAATTAGCACAATATTTTTTCCATAATAATTGATCAGAGTTAGCCTTCAGTTATTGCCTTGTAACTCGAATAACTCGAAAAGTGTCAGAAATAATGACTATAATGAAATCAAGAAAACCTCCAAACCCGTAAATTCTCTATCTATCTATCTATTGCCAGACGCCTCAATCTCGTTTAGGGTGGCCACAAACAAATCGCCTCCAAGTCGCCCTGTCCCCTGCCATTTCACTGCCCTGCTCCCAACTCACACCCCCCTCTCTCATATACCTCTCCACCCCATCCCTCCATCTCATCCTCGGCCTCCCCCTCCCTCTTCCCCCCTCCACCTCACTCACATACACTCTCTTCGCCAGTCTTTCACCCTCCATCCTCTCCACATGGCCAAACCACCTCAGTGTATTCCTCATAACGCTTCCTATCACATCCACATCCATACCACAACGCTCCTTTATATCCTCATTCGTCAGCCTGTCTCTCCACGTGACTCCACAGGCTCCTCTTAAATAACTCATTTCCACTGCTCTCACTCTTGACTTGTGTCCTTCCAACAATGTCCAAGCTTCACTTCCGTACGTTAGAGTTGGTATCACAATACTGTCATGTAGTAACTTTTTCACTTCCATGCTCACTTCCCTGTTTCTTATAACTGCTTTCAAGGAACCAGCAACCTTTCTTCCCTGCTGTACCCTTTCAAGCACTTCACCCTCCAAACCTCCATCCTTACTCATCACACTACCCAAATACTTAAACGTACTCACATTTTCCAATTCCTCACCATCCAACCTCGCTGTACATTCACTAACTTCACCTCTCTCAAAGACCATCACTTTACTCTTCCCTACATTCACCTTTAGGTTCCGTTTCTTACACACTCTCTCAAACTCATCCACCAAGCCTTGCAACTCCCCTTCGTCTTCACTCAACAACACAGTATCATCTGCAAACAACAGTACAGGGAGTTTCCAAACACTATCCTCTCTCACCAGGGCCACTCCAACATCCACTACCCTACCTTGTACCTCTTTTATTACCCCATCCATGTACAGATTGAACAACCACGGAGACATGACACATCCCTGCTTCAAACCAACTCTCAAAGGGAAAAATTCACTCAGTTCACCATCCACACGCACTGCAGCCCTCGCACCATCGTACATACTCTTCACAGCATTCAACAACTTCCCATCTACTCCATATATTCTTAACACTTTCCACAATCCTTGTCTATCCACCCTGTCATATGCTTTCTCCAAATCCATGAAAGCCGCATACAACTTCTTTCCCTTCTCTAGAAACTTTTCCACTAAAGATCTAAGAATGAATATCTGATCTACACAACCTCTTCCCTTCCTAAAGCCTCCCTGTTCTTCTCCAACTAATTTCTCTGTTCTTTCTCTAACTCTGTCTATAAGTATCCTACCATACACTTTTCCTATTATACTAAGAAGACAAATGCCCCTATGATTACCACACACTTCTTTTTCCCCTTTTCCTTTGTACAAGGGAATAATTATACCTGACTTCCAATCCTCCGGGACTCTACCTTCCTCCCAGGCCACTCTTCACATCTTCCACATCCATTCTACTACTATCTCTCCCCCATGCTTCAGCATTTCACCACACACTCCATCAATTCCTGGGGCTTTCCCCGATTTAACTTTCGTCATTGCTTCCACAACTTCTATCCTACTGATTTCTTCCTGTCTTCTTACCTCCCTCCCTCTCCCAGCCACTCCCCAGCCACTCACACTCGCACCACTTCCATCCTCTACGTTCAACAATTCCTTAAAGTGTTCTCTCCATCTGCTCACTTTCTCTCCCTTCTCCACCAGTAATCTACCATTTTTATCTTTCACTCCCCTGCTAACTTCACTTCCACCCTGTCTTACTCTTTTCACTTCTCTCCAGAACATTTTCTTACAGTCCCTCCACTTTACACTCAAATTCCTTCCAAATTCCTCATCCACTCTCTTCTTACTCTCTCTTACTAATCTTTTCACCTCTTTCCTCCTTTCCACATATAACTCTCTCTTCCGCCTCTCAACTTCTTCCATGCCCCTATTTCTCATCCATTCATTGTATGCTTTCTTCTTTTGTGCCACAGCCTGTTTCACCTCTTCAGTCCACCACGCTGTTCCTTGCACCCCCCTCCGTCTTCTCTTTCTTCCACACACCACATCATATGCTGCACATATTTCTTCTGTAAATATCTTACACATACCTTCCACGTCTCCCATCTGCTGCAATTCATATTTGCCCAATCGTTCCTCCACTTCTCTCTTATACTCTGCCTTTTTCTCATCCTCTTGTAACCTTTCCACTCTCCTTGCAACTACTCCTTCCTCTCGTCTTTCCCTTCTTCTATTCCTCCTGAACATTCCTCATCAACCTTCGCACTCGATGGCCAGCGACGGAGTTGAAATGGATTGGGGAAGGTGTGCACTGTGCAACAATGAAATAGTCACATAACTAATTATTAAAGATCTCATATCAACATGCAATAATTTTTTACACGATATGGGACATGCCTTTAATACAGCTCGCCATAAAAAATATATATTTTGTAAAAATTTTCAAGGATTTCCCTCTGTTGAATTACAATCTTGTGCCATTCCACATAAATTTATATGTGTCCATAGCCAGGAATATAATGTTAAAAGGTTTATAAGACCTACAGAGTATACGCATATTATATGAAGCAAGAGAATACTCTATTTCAGCACTGCTGATCAAAATTCTCTTCTCTGTTCAAGATTTCTTGGATGAAATCATTTGGTGGTAAAAATGAAACAACACGTCATCGCACTGAAGGGATTAAAAGAGATTGCTTTTAACCTCTCCACCAAGTGAGGGTTTTCCTGAACTGAAGAAGATCGCCTGCCAGTGGCAAGAGCTGATCTTAAAATATAATAAATTCGTCGTCGTTCTGAGGGGTTGGAATATTTTTTTTTTCCCGGTGAACAACACGTTTGTCGTTTAGAGCCATAAATTTAATCAAAATAAACAGCCTTTTCTGGTTAACAAGTAAATCCCCGTTGCACAATTCATTTGGCAGATTTCATTAAACGTCTCCAGTTTGCCGTGGATCTTCTTACACAACCTTTTATAATCGCATACATTCCGGTGTGGTGCACTAACACACCGCCCGGCACACCTCCACACCCATCCGTCCTGCACGGAAAAATTCACCACATTAACATCGACTGCATCAAGGTCGACTGCAGAAGGGCTGAAGATACTGTGGTTGGGTACATTTGCCAGGTACTGAGTGCATTAGCCATTGTTGAGTGCATTGGCCATTGTTGAGTGCATTGGCCATTGTTGAGTGCATTGGCCATTATTGAATACATTAGCCATTATTGAGTACATTAGCCATTGTTGAGTACAATACCATTGTTGAGTACAGCCATTGTTGAGTACATTACCATTGTTGAGTACATTATCATTGTTGAGTACATTACCATTGTTGAGTACATTACCATTGTTGGGTGCATTAGCCATTGTTGAGTACATTACCATTGTTGAGTACATTACCATTGTTGAGTACATTACCATTGTTGGGTGCATTAGCCATTGTTGAGTACATTACCATTGTTGAGTACATTACCATTGTTGAGTGCGTTAGCCATTGTTGATTGCATTAGCCATTGTTGGGTGCATTACCATTGTTGAGTGCGTTAGCCATTGTTGGGTGCATTAGCCATTGTTGGGTGCATTACCATTGTTGAGTGCGTTAGCCATTATTGGGTGCATTAGCCATTGTTGGGTGCATTAGCCATTGTTGGGTGCATTAGCCATTGTTGGGTGCATTAGCCATTGTTGGTTGCATTAGCCATTGTTGGTTGCATTAGCCATTGTTGAGTGCATTACCATTGTTGAGTGCATTTGCCATTGTTGAGTGCATTAGCCAATTTGTGTGTATTAGCCATTGTTGAGTGCATTAGCATTGTTGAGTGCATTTGCCATTGTTGAGTGCATTAGCCAATTTGTGTGTATTAGCCATTGTTGAGTGCATTAGCATGGTTGAGTGCATTAGCATTGTTGATGTTGAGCGCATTAGCACAGTTGAGTGTATTAGCCATTGTTGAGTGCATTATCATGGCAGAGTGCGTTAGTCAGATCGTTTTTGATTAGAAATGTGAAGTGGAGGATCGATGGTACAGATTGGTCACTGGGGTGTGTGGAGTGGATGGAGTAGTGGCTGGGTGAGTGAGTGTGACTGGGTAGGGTCGTGGGCTTGGGTGCTGGTCTGGGTGAGGGTGTGGGTTTGATATTAGGTTCTTACCTAACCTAATTATTCTTACCTAATTGTATCTTTACAGGAATGAGTCAAGCTCGTACTGTCCCGTGTCTTAAACCATTTTTATCGTACATATCCTTAAATTTATTAACTGTTTTGGCACACACTGTTTCATTCGGTAGTGCATTCCTTTGATCAATTGCCGTATTTGGGAAACTAAATTTCCTTACGTCTTTATCGCCTCTCTTTTTATGCAGTTTTTTGCAGTGTCCTCTTGCTGATGCATCCCCATAGGTTATGTAGTCATTTATGTCTATTTTCTCCTTCCCCGATATGCATTTATATAGCATAATCATGTCTCCTCTTTTCCTTCTCTCCTGTATTGTAGGTAGATTCAGTTTATCTAGTCATCCTTAGTAGCTTAGATCCCTTAAGCTTGGTACCCATCTTGTAGCGGCCCTTTGAACTTTTTGAATCTTATCTATGTGTTTTTTGAGATAAGGACGCCAGACTACTGACACATACTCCAGAGTTGGTCTGATGAATGATATTGTTATCTTTCTTAGCATGTCTTCATTTATGTATGTGAATGCTATTCTCATATTTGCAAGCAGTGTATACATGTTCCGTACCTTCTCATTGATGTGGTCAGCCGGAGATAGTCTGCTACTGATAATCACACCTAGGTCCTTCTCTCTTCCTGATGTGTGTAGGGTTTTACTTCTAACTTATAATCTCAATCAGGTCTTTTCCCACTTTTACCAAACCTGATTATATGGCACTTGTCCACACTGAAATCTGCCATGTATTGCTCCATTCATGATGTTTAATTCTTCTTGTAGCTCTTTACAAGAATCTGCGTTAGTAATTTTCCTTTGTATTTTTGCATCATCAGCAAACATATTTAGATAGCTTTCATTTCCAGTGTTGCTATCTATATCATTTATATACACTAAAAACATAATTGATGCCAGCACTGAACCCTGTGGAATTCTGCTAGTCACTTTCCTCCATGATGAGTTATTTCCCATTAGTACTGTTCTCATTTCCCCTTTTTTGAGAAAATCTTGCATCCAGCACTGCAATTTGCCTTGGATTCCTCCTTGATGGTACAGTTTACACAAAAGTCTTTGGTGTGGTACTCTGTGGAATGCTTTCTTGAAATCTAAATAGATACAGTCCACCCATCCTTCTCTTTTCTCTACTGTTACTATATCATAGTAGCTCAACAGATTAGTAACACATGATTTTCCCCCTCTGTAACCAAACTGTCTTTCTGCTATCATACTGTGTTCTTCTAGATGATTTACCCAAACTTTTCTTGTCAGCTTTTCTAATATCTTGCTTACAACACTGGTTAGTGATACTGGTCGGTAGTTGAGTGGATTTTGTCTGTTTCCTTTCCTGAATAAGGGAACAATGTTTGTTTTCTTCCAAATATCAGGTAGTTTACCTTGTCCCAAGGATTCCTTGAAAATTAAAGATAATGGTTTACTTAACTCCTTTGCACATTCACGTAGCACCCAACATGAAATTTCATCAGGACCATTTGCTTTTCCTTTGTCTAATTTACTTAACTCCTCCTGTATTTCTTTTTCTGATATTTGTATATCTGTTAATAGGTGTGGGCATGCATGTTCCATATCATCCCTCTAAAAATTATTTTCTTCTGTAAAAACTGATAGGAAATTCTTTTTTAGGTGCTTCACAAATATCCTTCTCTTGTGCATTGATGATCCCCTCATCCGTAATGGATTGTATTTTATCTTTTACTTTGGTTTTGCTTCGGATGTAGCTGTAAAATAATTTCGGTTGATCACTACTCTTATTTATAATGTCCTCCTCAAACTGTCTTGGGCGTCCCTTCTTATTCATATATAATCGTTTCTTGCCTGTTTATAGCTGTTATATGCCGTTTTACTCTTGCATCTTCTGTATCTGTTCCACAACAAATCTCTTTTTTCTTTTAATTTTTTGCATTCTGTATTAAACAATTTCTTTATTTTCTTTTCTGCTTCTTTGTGCTGTAGGATGTACTTTTGGACTCCTATTTCATAAAGTTCACAGATTATTGTATTTATAACATTTAAATCTTGTCCTCTAAGCTCCTTTTCCCAATCTATTTTTAAGAACTACTTCTTTAGGTCATGGTAGTTTCCCTTTTTATAATTTAAGCTCTTTTTGTAACTTTCATTGCTGTTAACTATGTCAGATGCAATCCTGAAGTTGCAATTTAGTACTGCATGCTCACTTTTGCCGAATGGAGGTTGATACATTAAATTGTCAATATCGTTTCCTTGTTTAGTAAATATAAGGTCTAGTACTGAGGGTACATTAAGTCCTCTTTTTCTGGTGCTTTCCATTACATGTTGCGTTAGGAAAAACTCCTGCACGAGATCCAGGAGCTTTTGGTCACAACAGCTTTCGTGGTTTATTATATCTAGAGTACTCCAATTCATATTTGTATTAAAATCTCCAGTTAGTATAAGTCTTTCCGATTTCTCCTCCATTCTATGTAGTAATGCTCTTAAACTCTGAATTGTACTCTCTGCCAGATCCTCATATTCGCCTCTTTCCCATGTGTTTGATCTGGGTGGCATTTATAAATTTGCTACAGTTACTTTCTCTTCAGATGTATTGATCTCTACTGCAATCAGTTCTACTTGTAAGGGTATATCTAGTTCTATTTCTTTGGCTTTTAGATTTTTCTTTGTTGATACTGTATTATAATAATTCCTCCTCCTTTTTTTAAGTTCCAATCTCTTCTCCATATATTGTATTCCTCTAAGTTTAGGATGTCATTTGATATCCTTGGTGTTAATTTTGTTTCAGTTAGGCATAGTATATGTGGTTCATTTTCTCTGAGGTAATCATTCATCTCGAATAATTTAGATACCATTCCATCTACATTTGAGTATATCAACTTAATCATTTTGTTTACATACTTGTCATGACTTGGGTCTACTACCTTCCTCCTTTTTATTCCCTCCTGCTTATGTACCACTTTCGAACCTGCAATCCAGTTACTTTGTAAAATAAATGTATTCTTCTCCTCCTGTGATCTTCCCTCGATCTTTGTTTTTGCTTCCTCCCTCTTCTTTATTAGTAATTCCAGTTCCTCTTGAGTTAGACATCTTTTTATCGATACATTTTTGAATTCCTCTTTTTCCATGAGTTTCTTTGCATTTTTTAGTATCTCCTCCACAGTGTTTACACTCTGGAAGGTTACCTTTAGAGGCCTTGACTTATTTCTCTCATATTTCCTTAGCCTCTGTTCCTCTATGTCTTTATTACAGATTTCCTCTGATACTTCCTTCAATAAGCTCATTACATTTGCCATCTCCTTTTGTCTCTCGAGATTTTGTTTTTTATTTCTTCCTCTTCTATACCAGTGATTTCTATAGATTTGTTTTTATCTGCTGATTCTCTGACCAATTTAGGATTGTTTTGGATTATTCTTTTCACTTCCTTTATATTGCTTCCCCCCCCCCCTTTTTAATGCTTCAAGGTGAGTGAGTGTAGGTGTGAGTGGGTGAGCTAGAGAGCGTGGGGAGTGGGATGAGTAAGGCAGTGGTGCAGAGGATATGGTAGTTTGAGTGGAGTAAATGGTATATGTGTGTGTGTGTGTGTGTGTGTGTGTGTGTGTGTGTGGTTGGGATATGTGAAGGTGTATGATCAGTAAGATTGCTGGGCCTTAGAGAACGGGTTGATAAGCCCATGGCCCGAGTCGGAGGCATAAAAAAAAAAAAAATGTGGGTGGTGTGGGTGAGTGGAGGAGTAGGTGTGAGTGAGTAATGAGTTGGGTAGATGGAGTGGGTGTGGATTGGAGTGTGGATTGGGTTGATGCGCAGAGTCAGGTGTGAGTGGTGTCTTGGTGAACAGTATCTTGGTGAGTAGTGTGTTGGTGAGTACAGTGTCTTGAGTGAGTAGAGTGCTTTGGTAAAGGAAGTATGCTCGTGAATAATGTGTTTTGGTGAGCAGTGGTGAGTAGAGCGTGTTAGTGGAGGAGGGAGGGATGGCGAGTGCATATGAGTTGTGTATGGAGGTGAATTCAAGAAAAAGAAAAGTGTGTCAAGAGTAAGCTATATTGCTGAATGGCAATGAGTATGGTGAGCGTACCGGGTGTGTGTGATTACAGTATTATGCAATTTGCAATTTGCGTGAGTAGTATGAGTTCCATACTTTGACGATAGTGTTAAAGAGCACTATGAGTACAATGAACTCATTAGTTCGACGATGATACAAAATTATGGTGAGAGTAGAATGTGTGACTGAATGAATCGGTAATCATGTATTGATGAGTACGATGGATTGTGCAGAGAGCGCGAGTGAGCGCAATGTTGGTGAGTCATGTAGTGAATAAGATGGTGAGTGTAAAGTGCCTTGTTGAGTGCACTGCTTGTTAGTTATGGATGGATGGTGAGTTTGTTGGAGTGTATTGTATGTGGTTCTGAGGGTAGACTGTATTTTTGCTATAGGGGCGGCCAAATATAGTGCTTGTCCCCAATTGTGTCACTTCCTCCCTCCGTCCCTCCCTTCCTCACTCACTCACACACGCAGCCATTGAGTTACTTTACTTTCTTGAAGAATGGGGTCCGGGCCTTATGGGAGGTGTGTTAGGAAAACGAAATTTTGTATAAATGTAGACTTGCCTCCGGGCCAAATTTCAGGAAGGGTGAAACCCCGGAGGACCGCCCTCCGCGGGGACAGCGACCCTCGGGTGTTCCATCCAAATACAACCATTTTATTATTATTATTATTATTATTATTATTTATTTATTTATTTATTTTTACGTGGGAACAGGACTTTCTGCACATAGGTAGAGCTTCGACTCGATCCAGGTTGTAAGCATGGCGACTCCCTGTGAGCCGCCTCTTACAGAGAGGGCAGCCCCGGTGTTCTAGGACAAGATCAATATGCACGGCCAAATTTTAAACCTAAGAACATGAAATTATAATTGTACTGATAACTGTTCATCCCGGATTCGTTTTGGGAGAGGTGAAACCACCCAAGGTCTCCCTTCACGGCAGAGAGTGTGGCTCCTGGAGGTCCCGGCAAAGTCATTATGCACGGCCGTAGGTCTTAACCAAGAAAGGCGAAACTTTGTATATCGGTAAGCGTTTACCCCGGCCACGCTTTAGGCAGGATGAGACCCCCGATGACTACTCCCCCACGGACAGTGGGGCAGCCATCAGGGGGGATTTTGCCCACTTTTTTTTTTTTTTTTTTTTTACTTTAGAACATGAAATTTTGCACAATGGTTGGTCGTTACTCAGTCCACGTTTCTGATAACCTCAAAGCCGCCCCTGGAATCATGACTGAAATCTTTTTACACGGTAATGGTTTATAATTTTGGGTAGACGTTTACCTCGGTCACTTCAGGCAGGGTAGAACCCCCGATGATCACCTGATGGTCCCTCCCCATATGGGGGGAGGGGGGACTGCCACAAGGGGGACGAAGCCATAGTTTTTACTTAGGCACACGAAATTACTCACAGTAGTGGACCTGCGCCCGGACCAGAGTTTATAAAGGGTGGGTCCACGGGGTTCGACGCTCCGCCACGCCGTAAATGAATATTTCTTTCTCCATACAGTATTGCATGGTGCGGCTATTAGAGTTGTCCTTTGTCTTGTTGTGTAGCGTTGTTGAATTGGTAAGAGGATTAGCGAATGATCTGATGAGTTCGTTGGTAAGTGCGTTTGTTATTAAGCTGCTAAATGTTGTAAGTAGATGAAAGTATTGTGTGGTACAGAGACCTGGGTGTGTTGGGAAGTGCATCAGGGACGTAACTGTGCTGGAGGGTACAGGTTATGTTAATGTGGGTACGCTGTGTCAGTGGGTGCGTCTGAAAACGTAAACTATGTTTCAGTGTCAGTGTTGGCAGTCATATGTGACAAATTGAAGCTGCTTCAGTTACACCTACCAGACTACAGTTTGACAGTATTAATTTCCTTTACTGAGTTAAATTTATGTATGTGAACCTACATGGTCAAGTAAAAACATCGTGAGGCACAACGCAAGCAATTTAAATATCAAGCACAGGACCCGTCTCAGCATGAGATGCTAAGAGGATGGTGGAGGCAAATGGAGCTTTTGTCCTTCCCTAGAGAATAGTGACACTGAGAGGAGTTAATGTATTCTGAACCACTGTGATTATGTTCTCTGACTTGCAGCCATATGCATGAAATGCAGTCTTTCCCAAGGCAGACAAATTTTGAGGATAAATTTGGTATTCATATTAATGTGTGTGTGTGTGTGTGTGTGTGTGTGTGTGTGTGAAATTTAATAAATATTTTGCATTAGGTAAAATTTTTGAGCATGAAGCCTAGGACTTCCAAAGAATATTCTTCAATTTTTGTGGCTGTGCAGTTATATTTTAAAAATATCACTCTTGATGATGTACGTACTATATTGTATATCTGTATATTACTGTGTGCGTCAGCATACTGGACTGGTTGTTTTATTCCAAGAACATTTGAACCCTACGTTTTTAGTCCATTGTAGACTGTCTACCACCAGGCATTTCTATTCGTAGTGGAAGGGTTGAAACAAGTATGATGATTAAGCAGATGATGCACAAATGAAACAATAATTCGACCGTGGATGTAACCCTTTATACCCCATATTATGTAAAAACATCTATTCATTTACTCAGGGATTTTATTTAGAGCTTTTAGTTTGCAGTGCTGTAAGGCTGAGTGACTAAAAAATGTATACAGCCAGTCGTCGGGTCGCTACCTCTGCTTGCATAAAATAAAATCCGTTTTGTATATTGCCAGGTTTTTACTCGGATACACCAGAATTCACACAGAAGTAGACCTCATTTCTTTATGTTCCCTCTCATTACAGACCTGTTTATTTATTAGCCAACGGTACAAGTGAGAAGAAGAATGAACCCAGATGACAGACAGCGACTGAGTGATCCGCCAAGACACTACAAATTTCCTTCAAATCCTCAACCAGTAAATCAGGCGGGAAGATTAGAAGCCTTGTGTCGCCCATAGTGTAATCACGGAACATTAACCGACTTGGGGGTGGGACGAACTGGGCCAGGGAAGGTTCAGGGAGAATATAGCAAGTTAGGGTATTAAAGGGAGAATATAAACGAGTCATGAACGTTAGGGTATCATAGGGAGAATACATACGTGGTTTGTAAGCATTGTGGATTTTGGAGAAAAATACTGGAAGTTAGAAATTGTAGGGAAATACGTGTCATGGTAGTTTTGTGTTGTGTGATGGATATGTCAAGCTCAGGAATGTCGGGAGAATCAGTAGGGATCTGGGAAGTTCTGTGGAGTATTAGGAAGGATAATTAAAGTTTGAGAAGGCTAGGGACTGTGTGAAGAAGTTCTAAGAAAACTCATGCTAGCGAAGAGAGTTCTAAGAAGTCTATAGTGACTACGGGAAGTTCTACGGAAAATACTGCGTGTTGTGGAAAGTTACATGAGCCACAAGTGATAGCAGGTATACTGTACGCATATTTTAAGTTCAGCAGAGTCTAAGAAAAATGGTGCTTGTAGAGAATTAACTAATTAGAGATGGTCTAGATATACCAGTCTTTACAGTGACCTAGAGTTCATATATTTTCCCCTCACATTATGCCTTTTAAAGCTGCAAGCATCGAATTATTAACCCCTTCAGTCCAAGGAAGTTTTTTAAAAAAATTATTCTTGCTAATTCCCGGATGTTAAGTTGGAAACACCCTTCATAGTGAACAAACTAAAGAAGGCTGTGTCTAAACTCTTCAGCTCGTAGGGTCCCTCTCAAGCTGAATACAATCGTCGTGAATATAACAAAAACGTCCTCAACTGAGTGATGTGGTTTAGAAAGTTCTAAGCTGGCATAATTATCTGTGAGGAAATTCTTTGTAAGCTAAAGAATATTTTGGGAAAGTATTTCGAGTCAGTGAAGCTCAGGGGAGAATATTTAAGCTAGGGAAGTTCAGAAGTGTCCCGGGGCTAACAGGGTACAAGCGGAGCCTTTTGACGCGGAAACTGCATGATGTAGGCGAGCACAAGGATGTAGATAAGAGTCTGCGGGTGTGCTGAGTATATTGGCGCACCAGAATGTTTTTGTGTCAACCTTAGATATCTGTTGGACGAACCTAACCTCTTCAGTATAGGAAGTCTTATTTCCGTGGTTGTTCAATATGGTGCATTATCACGGTTGCTATTGTTACATAGCCTATGATTTCATCATCCTTTGTGTAATTTTAACGCACAGTATGCTGCATGTTTGATCACGAGCGTGTTCTGCCTCAGTCCCCCCCTTCTACCGTTATAGTAGAGTAAGTCGTTCTCTCTGTTATTCAGAGCGGGATTTTCAGCCTTTTGTCCCCATGGCTTCATTTGCGCGTCCTTCTTACAAGTTGTATCAGGCTCTCCTGGCCCCTATATAATGAGCTCAGTCTCTGCATCATTGCCACTTAGATCTGCTCCTCATTTTGTTCACATCTCTGTCCTCCCCTGTACAGATATTATTATTGTGAGTGCTCAAGAAATCTCCAAACATCTAGCAGCTGTGTGTAATTTGAGTATAACTGTTGTATTTTTTCTTGTACTGTGTAGCATAGGGTTGATTCTTAGGCCTAGTGAGGTCTTTGTGATTAATGTTGGGTTTTATGTCAGTCATTTTTGATAATAGTTTGTATCTGTAATAATTTATCTGGCATTCACTGAGTATTATCTGGTATTTCATTTTATCAGAGCTGACTTAGATAAATTTACTCTTGCTAATTTCGTGTTAATAGAGGCTATTGCAGTTAACCATATATTTAACCTGTTTATTTGCCATTACATTATCCTTATGAGTCCTGAATGTTTTGTTGTTAGTTTGAGCATTAAACTTTAACTTGTAATTTTACCTAACTCTTTTGTTTTGAACCTGGAACTTTACGGGACAGTAGTGATTTTTAGCATTCTCACTTAAAGTGTACATTATCTTTCTCTGTTCCGTAACATAAATTTGGCGACCTCATACCAGGATATTCAGGATATTATCATAAGGATATTTGATATTTTGTGACTGTGATATATTCATGATGGCTACTATTTCTACACTTGATGAAGCCAAGGATTTTTTGTCAAATGTGCAAACAGTGTGTGATATAGAAAACAGAACAAAGAATGAACTTAAGATTGTTGCTCAACAATTGGGATTTGTTGTTCGCTCTCATCAGTCTAAAGATCAGATTGTTGACATGATTAATGAAAGCTTGTTTAATGTAACTCCTCCAAATGAGCAAACGCAGATTGAATTAGCTAAGTTACAGCTAGCCCTGCAGGAGGCTCGTGTTAAGGAGGCTGAATTTCACGCACAAGTTGAACTTGCCAGGATTCAGGCAGACCATGAGTATCGCATGAAACAAGGTGGAACTGGATCATCTAGCTCTGATGATTTTGATGTGGCTAAAAATGTTAAACTTGTCCCTCCTTTTAATGAATCTGATTTAACAAAGTATTTTCAGTTGTTTGAGAGGGTAGCTACAGGTTTTAATTGGCCTAAGGAGTATTGGCCAGTACTCCTTCAAACTGTTCTCACCGGTAAAGCTCAAGTAACTTATGCATCTTTGCCTCAGGATCAGTCTGATAATTATGATGTAGTAAAGAGCTTGATTCTTAAGGCCTATGAGCTTGTTCCTGAAGCCTATAGAGTAAAATTTAGGACAACTTACAAGCAAGATAAGCAATCCCATGTTGAGTATGCAAGAATCAAAGAAGATTTGTTAGAGCAGTGGTTAAATTCTAAGAATGTGGATTCTGATTTTGGTAAATTTAAGCAGATGATTTTGCTGGAGGATTTCAAAAGTTGTATTAGTAAAGATGTAAGCCTATATCTTGATGAGAAAAGAATAGATAATTTGTCTGATGCTGCAGTTTTAGCTGATGAGTATGTTCTCACTCACAAGAGATATTCTAGAGAAAAAGGGAAAGCTGAGAGTAAGTACGTTGCCTCTACTCAGAGTACAGGTAACAGGAAAGAGAATAAGGATGATGTTTCTCAGGAAGTAAATACCAGCTTCACCTCTAGATTTCAGAAAAGTAAATGTACTTATTGTAGTAAGCTTGGTCATACTACGGAGAGATGTTTCAGGAGACAGCGTGATGTGAACAAAAAGGAGTCTTTAAATATTCAGTCAATTGGTCTAGTGTCCACTCTTGAGAGTTCCCAGAATTCTTTAACTGAGTTAACTGAACCTGCTTTGAGGGGTAACTTAAATTCTCATGATGGAGCTCCTCTTTTGAGCAGTAACGTGGGTGACACTCTCAAGAGTTCATGTGCTAATTTCCTGTCTGATGGTTTTGTCAGTCCTCTGGACAGTAATGACAGGAAATCAGTTAAAATATATCGTGATACAGGTGCTTGCCAATCCCTTATGCTGACCAGTGTTCTAGGCTCTAATGTTAATTCCTCTGATGAAACTGTAATCTTTAAAGGTGTTGGGAATAATTACTTCTCTGTCCCTCTGTGCAGAGTGAATTTAGAGTCTGGTTTTGTTAATGGTTCCGTTATGGTTGGGTTGGTTGAGACACTCCCAATGTCAGGTGTAACTTTCTTACTTGGAAATGATATTGGTGGAAGTCAAGTGTGTCCAGCTCCTCAGTTGTCTGGTGAGCCAGTGGCTGCGTCCCAGGATTGTGATGTCCCTGATGTGTTCCCTGCATGTGCTGTCACTAGGGCTAAGTCTAAAGTTACTGGTGATTTAGAGGATAATGATGATGATGATGTTATCCTAGCTGACACTTTTCTTGCTAATTTGGACCACTCACCAGATGAGGCAGTACCCCGTAGTGTTGATAATTTGTCTCGTCAAGAGTTGGTTGAGTTGCAGGTTGCTGACCCTGAGTTGAAAGGTCTAGCTAACTCTGCTTACAGTGAAGAAGAGTCAGCCGGTGCTTCTACTTGTTATTATGTAAAGTCAGGAGTACTTATGAGGAAGTGGAGACCCCCAACAGCATCAGCCGACTGTGAATGGGAGGTTGTACATCAAGTTGTCATCCCTCGTGTTTGTAGGCAGGATATCATTAGAGTGGCTCATGATTCCAGTTTGGCAGGACACCTTGGAGTGAGGAAGACTGTGGCACGCATTTTGAAACACTTCTACTGGCCAGGTATCTTCAGGGATGTTTCCTGGTATTGTAAGTCTTGTCACACCTGTCAAGTTGTGGGGAAGTGTAATCAGACCGAAAAGGTTGCACCTCTAGTTCCCATTCCTCCTTTTGAGGCGCCTTTCACCCATGTGTTGGTGGATATTGTGGGCCCTCTTCCTAAAACTTCTTCAGGATTTTCTTATGTGTTGACCATGATTGATATGGCTACTCGTTATCCTGAAGCCATTCCACTTAGAAACATCTCAGCAAAGAACGTGGTTAAGGAAATGCTAGGGTTCTTCACAAAGTTTGGTCTGCCTAAGGAGGTACAGTCAGACCGGGGAAGTAATTTCGTGTCAAACGTTTTCAAGCAGTCTCTGAAAGAGTTGGGCATCACCCAGATCACGTCTTCAGCTTACCATCCCCAGACCCAAGGAGCGTTGGAGAGATATCATCAAACACTCAAATCGATGCTCAAGAAATACTCTTTGGAACATCAGAAAGACTGGGATAAAGGTCTTCCATTTGTTGTATTTGCCGCAAGAGAATCTCCAAATGAATCACTGGGCTTCTCACCTTTTGAACTACTGTTTGGCCATGAAGTAAGAGGACCCCTTAAGCTACTCAAGGAATGCTGGCTGTCGGAGGAAGATGACGTCAACCTGCTGGAGTATGTGATGAAGTTCAAAGAACGGCTGTCCACTGCTTTACAGCTGGCGAGAGAGAATTTAGGAGCTGCTCAGGAGAAGATGAAGACTTGGTATGATAAGAAGTCCAGGTTACGCCACTTTCAGCCAGGAGATCAGGTTTTGATTCTGCTACCAGTTCATGGGCAACCTCTTCAAGCCAAGTTTAGTGGCCCTTATTTCGTGGAGAAGAAACTCAGTAATGTCAACTATGTCATCGCCACACCAGATCGTAGAAAGAGCAAGCAACTTTGTCACATCAACATGCTAAAGTTATATCACAGGCGGGACGAAAATAATCCAGTCTGCACTGTAGCTGTTCCACCCGAATCTGCAAGTGAAGCTCTCCCATGCAGCATGAGCCTGAGTGATAGTTTGGGGAAGAATCCTGATATCATGAATGATCTCCAGACTAAGCTTTCTCATCTACCTCCCAAGGAAAGGCAGGAGTTTTCGGCATTACTGCAGGAGTACCCGCAAGTGTTCCGTGCTACTCCAGGAAGAACCACTGTGTTGATGCATGATGTCGATGTTGGAGACGCAAAGCCAATTAAATTGCCTCCTTACCGTGTGAACCCAGTGAAAGTTCCTCTCATCCAGAAGGAGCTTGGCTACCTGTTGGACCACAAGATGATTGAGCCCTGTCAGAGCGAGTGGAGTTCTCCTGTCACTCTAGTCCCTAAGCCAGGTGGGTCACAGAGGCTTTGCATCGACTACAGACGTGTTAATCAGATAACTAAAACAGACACTTACCCTCTCCCTCGTGTGGAAGATTGCATAGACAAGATCGGAAAGGCTAGGTACATAAGTAAGTTTGATTTGTTAAAGGGATACTGGCAAGTACCTATGACTGAACGTGCTAGGGAGATCTCATGTTTTGTAACACTAGGAAAGGCTTTTGCATGTTCTGTAATGCCGTATGGTATGAAGAATGCACCAGCCACATTTCAGAAACTCATGAATGTTGTAACAGAGGGTTTGGCAGGGTGTGTTGTTTATATTGATGATGTATTTTAATCTTCAGTGACAACTGGAAAGATCACCTATGCCATGTCAGTAAATTTCTTGACCGTTTAGTTCATGCTAATCTTGTAGCTAATTTATCAAAGTGTGAGTTTGGTCAAGCTAAAGTTCAGTACCTTGGGTATGTAATTGGTAATGGACATGTTGCACCACCAGGAGCTAAGGTTCAGGTTATAAGTGATCTTCCCAGACCTAAAACTAGGAAAGAGCTACAAAGATTTTTGGGAATGGTAGGTTATTACAGGAGATTTGTTCTTAACTTTTCTATTCTTGTATCACCACTTACAGACCTACTGAAAAAGGGAGTTAAATTTGTCTGGACCGATAACTGTGAATCCTCTTTCAACAAACTTAAAGCTATTCTATTAAGTCAGCCAGTGCTCGCTACTCCAAATTTTGCTAAGCCTTTTAAGATGGCTGTTGATGCAAGTGATACAGGAGCTGGGGCTGTTTTGCTGCAAGAGGATGATCAGGGTATTGAACACCCTGTATCTTATTACAGTAAGAAGTTCACTCCACCTCAAAAGAACTACTCAACTATTGAGAAAGAGCTTTTGGCCTTGATTTTGGGTTTACAGCATTTTTCATTTTATTTGTGTTCTGGTTTTGACCCCATAGTCATTTATACCGATCATAACCCACTGAAATTCCTTAATAAGTTTAAAGATAAAAATCAGAGATTGACAAGATGGAGTCTACTTCTTCAGGAGTATTCATTAGACATAAAACATGTCAAGGGGAAAGAAAATGTTATTGCAGATTGCTTATCTAGACTTTAGACAGATTGTTTTAGAGTAATAAGAAATTTCCTTTGTAAATTTCTTTTTCTTTGTGGGGAGGTGTTACATAGCCTATGATTTCATCATCCTTTGTGTAATTTTAACGCACAGTATGCTGCATGTTTGATCACGAGCGTGTTCTGCCTCAGTCCCCCCTTCTACCGTTATAGTAGAGTAAGTCGTTCTCTCTGTTATTCAGAGCGGGATTTTCAGCCTTTTGTCCCCATGGCTTCATTTGCGCGTCCTTCTTACAAGTTGTATCAGGCTCTCCTGGCCCCTATATAATGAGCTCAGTCTCTGCATCATTGCCACTTAGATCTGCTCCTCATTTTGTTCACATCTCTGTCCTCCCCTGTACAGATATTATTATTGTGAGTGCTCAAGAAATCTCCAAACATCTAGCAGCTGTGTGTAATTTGAGTATAACTGTTGTATTTTTTCTTGTACTGTGTAGCATAGGGTTGATTCTTAGGCCTAGTGAGGTCTTTGTGATTAATGTTGGGTTTTATGTCAGTCATTTTTGATAATAGTTTGTATCTGTAATAATTTATCTGGCATTCACTGAGTATTATCTGGTATTTCATTTTATCAGAGCTGACTTAGATAAATTTACTCTTGCTAATTTCGTGTTAATAGAGGCTATTGCAGTTAACCATATATTTAACCTGTTTATTTGCCATTACATTATCCTTATGAGTCCTGAATGTTTTGTTGTTAGTTTGAGCATTAAACTTTAACTTGTAATTTTACCTAACTCTTTTGTTTTGAACCTGGAACTTTACGGGACAGTAGTGATTTTTAGCATTCTCACTTAAAGTGTACATTATCTTTCTCTGTTCCGTAACACTATATATATATATATATATATATATATATATATATATATATATATATATATATATATACATATATATATATATATATCTATCTATCTATCTATATATATATATATATATATATATATATATATATATATATATATATACAGTATATGTATATGTATATGTATAAATGAGCCGCGTTCTTTGTTGCATGTTTGTTTGTCCTTCAATCACACCCAAACTATGGGTCAGAGACCCCCAGATCCGTGCATATTCTAAATCAGGGTGACCAAGGATGGTTTTAGAGAGGTCAAAATTCAGATCTGGGTCATTCGAGGTCACCGGTAGAGTGTTCGCCTTTTTGGTCCGGGCAATGCCGGGTACCCCTGCGGCCCAATTATTTGCGTGGAGACTCACATGACGTCCAGTTTGGACATAAACTATGTGAGGTTGACCTTCAAGGTCATTTGAGGTCACCGGTAATAGTAAGCAAGTGCCCATAAAATACTGTGCGCTAGTCTGCGAAAGCTGATATAGAAACCTTTTATAATCCGTCTTCAAAAGCATAGGAGGTACATGGTCTTTCTGGTGTAGGAAGAAAGACTGAACTAAAACAAACAGGATATCTGTGTTAGCCTTTTTGCCCCGACAACGCCTGGTATCCCTGCTTGTATATATATATATATATATATATATATATATATATATATATATATATATATATATATATATATATATTCGTCGTCGTAATGAAGACATTAACTTTTTCAGCGCCGTGGTCGAACTGAGACTTTTTCTTTTTTACGACTCCAGACGATTTATCGAAAAAATAAAGAAATGCTTAGTCGAAAATTAACTCTTTCATACTGAGATGGTAGAACTTAGATTTTCCATTCTGACTAACTTCTAACTAGTTTATTCAGCGACGAGAAAACATGCATAGTTGGAAAAAAAAAAAAAAAAAAAGTCTGTCTCTTGGATAGTGGGACTCAGAGAACTTATTCCAGCTAGAGCCTGACGAATTTACTTATCAGAAAGCAACCCCACACAATCAAAGTTATACAGCTCTAATGTAGGAGAGTTGTCGTGTGAAATGATAGGTAGTACTAAGGAGAAAGTTCTCATGTGGTTGCACACGGAAAGTCTAGAGAGTGATGTGTGTGTGTGTGTGTGTGTGTGTGTGTGTGTGTGTGTGTGTGTGTGTGTGTGAAACACATCTATAAAGAAAATAAAAAGAAATATCCAGGTGGTTTGGCCTGTGAGATGGAGCTTGATTTCAGGGTGTGAGTAACGTGTGAATGAGTGTCTGGCTCATTCAACAATCATAGTTCCTCCCACTTTTTTATTTTTCCTTGTTTGCTGGATACCGCCTCACTGTATCCTTAGGTGGGTGTAAATTGCCAGGATAACTATGATCAGGGTGTGGGGGAAAGTCGGGAGTGTGGGGAGGTGTGTGGAGTGTGAGGGGAGTAGAAGCAATAAATGTGGGAAGAGGTGAGTATGGGAATGGCGTATGTGCAGAAATGTGCGTAAGAGAGTCTGCAGTTTGGGAGTTAGTGAACAGTAAAATTTTTGAATGTTATTGAAAGCTGGGTGGGATCCTTTAAGACTTCCATGAAGATGACGCCCCTTCCAATCTATTCTTGTCACCACCAGGCAATTTTATTTACACGAAAAGAGCACGTCTGGTAGTGAAGGGGGTTAGAAAAAAATCTTAACTCGTCCCTTCATTACAGCGATGGTTTTTATATGCTTTATTGTTGCCAACAGAAGACTTTATTCATAATAATCAAGAACCTCCAGTAGTGAAGAGGTTAAGTTACTGCGAAGTGCATTAATTCCTTTAATCAGAGCACTGTTTCTGTGTTATTTTTGTTCTCTCTCGACGATGTTCTTAATGCTTTTCGTTGATTCTTCCAAGTGGAAAGGTTGAATAGCGCCTTCATTATCCGCCTCCACTACCAAGGAACTCATTAAAGCTAAATATTAACATCTTGTTGCAGCAAGAACAAAACAGCAAAATGACGTCATTACACGACTCAGTTCTAGACTGTGTGTGTGTGTGTGTGTGTGTGTGTGTGTGTGTGTGTGTGTTTTCGATAAGCAGACTCCATTAGTATGTAATAGTTTAATGACACTGCTGAAGATTGTAATAAACCTTTTCGTTATGAAAGGGTTCCAGCTTGTGCTGAATAACAGTCGTTCGTTTCTAGTTAAAATAAACTACAATAATCACCATCATAGTGAAACAGTTAATGAAGCATCTTTTAATATACATTCTTATTAAGTTTAACCCATTAGTACGGAAGCAGTCACACTAGACTAAAAAAAAAAAAAAAAAAAATCAAGAAGTAGCACTCAGAGAGTGCACCATCTGCTCTCACCAACTGGTCTACAGGTCTAATATTTGATTTTGCCCTATTAGCATGACCTTCGACAGATTAATCTCAAAATCAATTGACTTCATTCATGCCTAATCCATAAGCCTTCCACCAAGTTTGGTTCAAATAAGATCAGACCTGTTTGGGTTGACCTAGACCTTTGATAATTCCCTCTGACCTCAACCTTTGAATGACTGTTTTTAAGATCCAATCTCTTTACTTTTTTTTAACCAGAGTCTTCACACAAAGCATAGTCTACGTCGGAAAAAATTGTTTAAGTTGACCTGTCAATCTGAAATTGACTTTTGACATATTGCTCTAAAAAATAAAAGGTCATCCTCTTTGATGACCCTCAGCTCATCCTCCACGTTTGATTAAAATGGGATCAAAACGGTTTGAATTACTGTATTTTGTTCAACAATACACACACGGGTCGAACTTCGGCCTTGCTCTTGACCTTGACCTTTGACTGATTGTTTTCAAAACTGAATCACTTCACTCAAGCTTTACCCCCAAACTTTCCACCAAGTTTGGCTAAATCTTATAAAAACTGTTTAAGATGAGTTTGCTAGGTCATGCTTGACATAGGTCTGTGACCTTGAGCTTTGACCTGATTAAAAGAAAAACATAAATTTACTCATGGGCTGATCGTCATTTCTTTCATCGTTTGTTAAAAATCGGATAATAGCCGTTTGAGTTATTATGTTCACACACACACACACACACACACACACACACACACACACACACACACACACACACACACACACACACACACACACACACACGGACAAGCGCGTGCGCGCCACTCACAACAGAAGGCTGGCTCTAGCCCGCAAGCTCGGGTGTAAAAAAGATGTCACTTCAGGAATTCCAGAAAGGTTGAAAATGTGCAGAGAGTATTTAGGAAAAATAGATAATATCTGGATAAGAAGTAGAGTTACATTACGTACAAAGTTCTTATTAAGGCACAATTATAACATTATGAGAAATGACGAAGCCTTAGGTTTAGCCCCGTCGACTGCGCGAGAAGTTTGTAGCACTGATACACAAAAAGGGCACACACTCACACACACACACACACACACACACACACACACACACACACGTGCGCGCGGGTGCAGTTTTCATCAAGGAATTAGCGCATACAATGTACAGTATGTGTTGGTTAGAAATAACGGCAGTCAGTCACCAACCATTAGCATCACCTGCAGGTTGCCTGGCCCCACATGCACCCACCAACATACTGAAGGCTTGTATACAGCAGTTTGACCACGTTACCTTGGCGAAGCTCTTTGTCATTTTGTTGCTTGTTTCTGTTAGCTCATTGGCAGACTATGAGGGCAGTACTGCTTTGTACCTAGTACCATATAGCAGTACTAATCTCTTGTTACAGGTCAGCATTGGAGATGGAAGGAGGTCAAATTCAAGGTAACATTTTATCAGACGGAATGAGGCGTAATTAAATTAACATTAGTTATATGGCAAGTCAGGAGTGCCACTTTAACCCTCTCACTCCGATGACAACTTTTTGTCATTTAGAATTGCAGCTGCCTGACGATTTTTCTTCAGTTTAGGAGAACACACCAGTAGTGAAGGGATTAATGATAACTGTATACAACAGCTCCACTTCGAAACATTCGCTTTATTTAGAATTAATTTGCCTGGAGGTAGCAGGACTGGAATAGAATTTACATCATTTGACTGAAGACCTTGAAACAGTGATTAGATTTGGGTGTTGGGAAATGCCAGTAATGATGATTAGAATCTACTGCATATAATGTAATATTTTTCATTACGATGACGACTCACTCTTGCCGTCGTCAGTCAGTTTTATTCAGCTAATAGGTGATTTCTTATAGGAGAGGGATAATATGGGTTGTTTTCAGTCATCTCAATCAGACTAGTCCTTCTTGAACTAAGTCAAATTGTATGGTGATGGGAAAAATAGAAAAAAAATCTTTTGGAAAGGGTTAAGACAGCTACCTGGGTATCTGAGCGGTTGATATTTAGAGGGTTTAGCTCCTTCAGCTTGAAGTCGTCTCTTTTATTTCAGTCTGTTATCTCTGGTTCATTATATTTAGCCCAGGAGATATTTTCCCAACCAGAGTCGTGACATAAAACCTTCAATAACCCTTCCATTACCTCAGTACAATACCGTGCTCTTCCTGTGTTGAACCCAGTCGTTGTCTATAGTAATAATAAAATATAAAAAACTACAGATTGCTAATTAGTACCTTCTCACTCCTCTCTGTGTGGCTGTCAGGTGTATAAGACCGTCTGGCATTCATTGGCATAGAATACTGGAGTTGTCCCGACTATGAAAGGGTTAAAACTAATTGAGATGGTGTATGAGTATTCTTTTCACATCAAATAATATATCACTAATAAGCTGAAATTCATACAAAATTTGTTGTATTTGGCTCTTGCACCAGAGATTTGGCCTGGATGACATTATTACACAATATGGGCGGCATTAATGCATGCAGATGAGGAGCTAATTGGAAAGTTCTGTATATTTTTACCAGGCAACAAACGAAACAGTTAGCTCATTACGGAGGCCAGGCAAACAAACAGAGAGAGAGAGAGAGAGAGAGAGAGAGAGAGAGAGAGAGAGAGAGAGAGAGAGAGAGAGAGAGAGAGAGACTATAGAAGTGTGCCACTGGAGCGCACATGTGTGTGTGTGTGTGTGTGTGTGTGTGTGTGTGTGTGTCATTAAATGTTAATATACGCTGAACTGAGAAAATGAATGTGTGAGCTATATTGAAGTCGGGTTTCCTACATTGAGATTTCGAGTTTCTTTTATTTGGATTCTGTCCACTCAATATATATAGTAATAGTGGGATATGGACGACGATGACGACGACGACAACGATGATGATGATGCTGACGACGACGATGATTATGTTGATGATGATGATGATATGTTGGTGATGACGGTGAAATCGACATTTAATCATGGTCGTCTCTCACCACCACAATTTCTTGACCTGATAACACCCTTTAGATTATCCAGTAAATTTTTCAGACAGCACATTATCAGACCACTCGTTACTCCTTATCAGACCACACATTGCCTCTTATCAGGCCACCCATTACCTCTTGTCGAACCATTCATTGCTCCACTAAAACCATTCGATTATTAAACTGTCCATTATCATTTATCAAGCCAATCATTACCCCTTCAAAACACCCATTATCTTTTATCAAACCATTCATCACCTTTTATCGAACGATTCATCATCAGACTATCCATTACCTCTTATCAAGCCACACATTACCTCATCATATTCATTCTCCGTTACCCTTATCAAACCATCCATTGCTTCTCATCGGACCATCCGTTATCAGACTATCCAATACCCTAATCAAACTACCCATTTTCAAACTATCCATTACCCTTCATCCAGTGCATGAGGCCTGTACTAACTAGCTAATCACACTCGGTCGTTATGCCAGAGTTGGATGTAATTTGTTCATTACTTTTGGTGAGAGGACTGTGCATGCGTAGATTTGCATGCGGTAGCAACAATAGGTAGAATTCACCAGGAAATTCAGTTTGGCCTCAGTGCCATATATGATGGCAGTTGGGTTAGTAGTTTGAACACACACACACACACACACACACACACACACACACACACACACACACACACACAAATCAATGTCCGCTATTTATAAGATAAAGCTGCTTCAGTAATGTTGGCATCGTTGACAGTAGTGGCTGGTATTGTCGACTGAAAAGATCGATGGAATCAGATTTGTGTACCTAAGCAAAGAGCCTGTGTTGTAGAGTTGTAAGAACAACTCTGAATATCTTATCAAAACAAAGGATATGAAATACTTGACAACCTCCTTGATGCGATGGTATTTTTTTATTTACTAGATATAGCGAGAGTAAAAAATCAATTTACTGTCATTACATGTGACCCACGAGTTTACATACAACAGTTTGGAGTATTACTCTACACTCTCTACTAATTAATAATATGTCAGTGAGTTGGACAGCACTGATTAACTTCATCGAACTTCCTGCCACAAGAGGGCGGTGTAGTCAGGTGGAGGACTCAAGTGGAAGTGTGATATGTGGGAGAGCCGACTGGGGCAGACGCAGCAGTGTAGCCAGGGGGATGGAAGGGAAAGGCTGAATAGTGTGCATATATTAAAAAATCTCAGATTTCAGGTTGGAGGCCGAGTGAAGAGAAGCAACTGACTGGGCGGAAGGAAAGGGTGGAACACCCCTCCCCCCCCAGCTACGCCACTGACTCACAGGAAGGTTAATGTGCTAAATTCTCGGAATTTTAAGAAATGGCGTCCTGAGAGAGAGAGAGAGAGAGAGAGAGAGAGAGAGAGAGAGAGAGAGAGAGAGAGAGAATGTATTACAGTATATAATCATTACTTTCATCAATCTGGGATAGTCCACAGCAGGTTGAAGAGGCATCTCATTTTTCTCCGCTCTGACATACTGGCTTTTAGTTCGCAGTAAATCTGCGAATTTCACATATTCATATCGCTTGTCTACCTCTTTCTCTTTCTCCATTTCTAAGTTGCCATTCGAATACTGTAATTGTCTGTCCAATGCCTCTTCTGCAAAAGACTTGGCCTATGCATCTCAATTTCTGCTTGTTGATTATTGAAATTTTGCTCTACAGTATACTTTCGTCTCTTTTCATTAGTCAACGAGAAGCGGTGGCAAGGCACAGCAACCCCGTCCCCGGCAGTCATTTTAGTGCTGACATATAAACACAAAGGATATCTAGTCAAGATGTGACATATCAAATTTGGAGTAAATCGGGAGAAAATTGACGATTTTATGCCCATTTGAAATTTTATGCCCAACCCACCTGACATTGCCCCATCTAACACTAACTAGGGGGGTGACCCCCCTGATGTAATGAGGCATATTATAGGATGCAAGTTTGAAAGATACACGCTAAGGTTTTTGTTTCATGTCGATATGACGAATTTGAAAGGAATTATAGCGAAAAATTTGGCCCCCAAATTAATCAGATGATCAGAAGGTAACCCTCCTGATGTAATGAGGCATATTATTTACTGTATGCAGTTTTAGTCAAAATCGCACCAGTAGTTTCAGCGTAACGTTCTTAACAGAGAGACAGACAGACAAACAAACAAACAGACAGACAGACAAACCGAATGAAAAAATACCCATCCCCGAGCCCATCCGGGGCGGGGACGGGTAATAAGTCGTCCTGTCGTTGCTCCGTGTTGTCAAAAATATATATAATCCTTTTTAATTCCTCTTTGAACACTCTTAAATTTCAAGGATTATGTTAGATTCCAGGTTTCCGATCCTTCAGTTACAGCAAGAAAGATACACTAATTAAATATCTTTCCCCCCCTGATACAAAGGCCTGCTCCTGTCCTTGATGTTGGTACTTTGCATGCGAAAAGCCGTCCATCTTGTTGCTATGAACTGGAATGATCTGGAATGCATGTCGTCCAGTGTACATGCATTCTTTAGCACAAGTAACTTTGCCATTTGCACTATTAATTAGAAAGAAATGTATATGTTTATTACGCGTGACTTGTTGTCTTCTGTTAATTTCAAGTCTTATCTAAAACTCTTCCAGTTTAGTCCAGCTATCATTTCTCGTAGTTCATAGCCTGGTTTGGTGAAAAGAACCGTTAAGTCAGCGAAGCCATGGTTGTTCCGTCCCTCACCGTTTTATGTTAGTTCCTTTGCCATCCAAGTCAAAATATCTGGAAACGTCCTCCAGGCATGCAGTGAATAATTTTTATGAAGTTATGTCTCTAGTCTAACACCTCTGTCAGTCGGTATTTTCTGGATATCCATGTGGAGTCTTGAGGTAGCTGTGAAACCGTTCTAAATGCATTCCTATATCGTAACTTAAGATTCTTCTATTCCTCGTCTTTGACTTGCTCCTTTCTCTGTTAATGATGTATCTGAATCAAATTTTTAAAATGATCAAGCAATGCCATGCACACAGCCTCTTGTTACTGAAGTTTTTGAAGCTTCTCGGTTAATGCCTATAGTACTGTATGATGATGTTGTTGAATAACTATTGCGAAACCCAGATTGTTCTTTTGTTTTGTGTGAATGTAGTGCAAGCCAAATGCGATTTATTGGGACTATAAAATGTTTGTACACAGAAATAATATTTGATGGTAGTTTTGAAGACGTTTCTGTCGCCTTTTTTTTTTTTTTTTTTTTTGTGAAGGAGCATAATAAACTCCTTTTCCATGACTCTGGTACCGCCCTGACTCTTAAGCAATTATTAAGTAGCTTAGATTACTTCTCTAGTGCCACGTCACGTGCATCCTGAATGAGATCAGTAGTGAGACCATGTTCGCTTGACATCCTCATCTTCATCTCTTTCAAAGCATTATTTGCTTCAGCTGATGTTAGACTGGAAATTATTGTATCCACCATTTCTACATCTTGTTAGATTCGTTGATCATAATGCAGTACTACTGTAGAGTTGTGCATTCTATGCTTCTGCTGTTTTTATCACTTTATTTTTGTGGTACAGTTACTTCCTTCAGAATCTCCTACACCAAGTGTTTGGTATCTATCACATCCAGTTCACGCTTTGTTGTTTTAAGGCTTTGGTCACATACTAAAATTTCCTCAGTCTTATTGATATCAGACTCTTGGATACTATTTTCCTTCCTCTAGTTGGCGTTTTTAAATACTGCATCAGCATGAGCCTTCTGTATCTTAAGTACCACACTGTTTTCTTCTCTTCTAAAGATTCTCTGTGGCATTTCTAAGTTAATTAATAGTTTCAGATTTTCTACCACAAGATATTAGTAGTTATTGCTTCATTTACTTTTTCCTTAAAAAAATGTCAATTTGTTGTGAGGCAATTTTCTCAGTTAATTACTTCAAGCAGTTATTCTGGATTGATAAACTAAACTCCACTGCCCTCTCTCTAACAACTAACAGGTTTGTATGTGTCTTGACCTCCCTCGACTGCTTTCTTGTTGCCTGACTCCTCACACTGGTATGTCCTTCGTCAGTGAAGATGATTTTTGTTTATTTGTGTCACAATGTCGACCTTTCCAAGTCTACTTTCTGTCTTCTTTCTTTTGGAAGAAGGAATGATCATCCTAAGAGTGCTGTTTCTGAAAATTCATCTATCATTTTGCCTTTAGCATTCCGATGATTCATAGCAAATAACGAAAAAGCTGCCCTGCCTACCGTTTCCTTAGTTACTGTATATTGAAATCTTTCGACACTAATATATTCTGGTCAGTGATTTTCCATTGTTTCTTTTCGTATTCAAGTACTGTGTTGTTTCTTCATCATAATAATCTGATGCTGGAGCGTATACTTAGATGTCGGTCATCTTGTATTTCTTATTCAGTTTAATGATCAGACTTTCTTATCTTTCACTTAAAATTCTCGAGTCTTAACACTATGTTTGCCTCAGTTGGATAGCATGTCATCATAAGAGTCGACAGTTTTATGGATGCCTCCCGTGGTTTCTTGATTTCACCAATGCTTATTCGTATTACCAAGCCGTTTGATCTCTCGACTCTTCAAGAAGACTAGACAAAATTGCCATATAAGCCAGAGTCAAGGCGATGTTCTTCTTTGGGTTGTATTTTTAAAGTGGATCAGGTGGTACCCAGAGACTCTCACTACCAGTTTACTGGACTTAGTCTGACAGCCGTCATGGCTGTTTCCTCCTTCTTTGGTGAGGAATACGTGCCATGTGGTGAGTTTGTTATAACAGTCTGCAAACGACTGAGTTGATGCTTCACAAGGCCAACTGACAGCAGTGTTGCAAAATAAGTAGATGACTTATAAGTCGATTCCTAACGGAGAACTTGCCTATTATGATTGCGCCTAACCAGTGTAGTTTTGCTGATGACAGGGATAAATAAGTTTCTTCGCCACGACAAGACAGCGTACCGTTCATGAAAGCATAATGGAATATCAGTATTAAAGATGTAGTGAAGATAGGCAGCGAAGTCTCGTTTATCATAGTGGTTCCTACCTTGCAATCGTGGTGTTAATGAAGCCATCATGGGGGGACTATCGCAATGGTGGCGGCAGATCGTCATTACCTCCCCTGGCAGCGGTGGCCACATTGACATCAATCACAGCTGCCTGTGTGGAACGCGGCTGGATCACTCTATTGCCGCCTACCCTCTCACGCTGATGCCACCCTTGTCTTGTCTTGCCTCAACACTGCCGCCTCCTCATACTGGTGCTGGCTGTCATGCTGGTTGTGTCTCGCATACCCCTCTCTCTCTCTTTTCGTGTGTGTGTGTATGTGTGTGTGTGTGTGTGTGTGTGTGTGTGTGTGTGTGTGTGTGTGTGTGTGTGTGTGTCCAACCCAACCCCTATCTCACGTCCTCTCCATCACCATCACTGTCTTCCGCTCTGTTTCCATCTCTGTCTCTGTCTCTGTCTCTGTCTGTCTGTCTGTCTCTGTCTCTGTCTGTCTGTCTGTCTGTCTCTGTTTCCCCTCCACTCATCACCCTCCCTGCCTTCCATGTCCGTCCCAATCTCCATCCTCCTTCTCCCTGTCACAACCAGTTTTTGTCTTCCTCTCTTTCTTTCGTTCCCTTCCACTCTCTTTCTCTTCCCGTCTTCCTCTTTCGCTCTCTTCCCCCTCTGTCTCCCTTCACACACCGCCTCACTCCCTTTTTCCCTGTCTGTTGTCCTCTCCCTCCACGTCCATGCACCTCACCATCACTCCCAGTCCTTTTTCCCTTCTTTCTACTTCCCTCTAGCTTTTCCTCTCCTTTTCCCGCATCTTCTCGACTTTCCTCGCCATTTTCTCCTCTTTCACTTTTCATCCCATTTCCACCCTCTCTCCTTGCTCTTTCTCCTCTTTCATCTCCACCCCTTTCTCCATGTCTCTGTCCCTTCCCTCTATACCTCATTTTCTCACTCTCCCCCTCCCCCTCCCCTCTACCTCTTTTCTTCCCTCCCTCTATTTTCCTCTCCCTCTCCTTCTTTCCCTCCCCTCTTCCTTTTTTTCCCATTCCCCTTTCCTCTTCATTGCTCGTTCTCCACTCACTTGACGCGCAATTTATTTCCTGCCACTAAAATTAGTCCTTGTTAGTTTTACGGGAAGTTGCTATTAATTTCTGACGATGTAAATGTTGTGTATTTGACATTTTTTTTTTTTTAATTGACTAACATAGAACAGTTTTTCTCAGTACATACAGTATTTTGTCCTTATTCTTACCATCAGGATTCCAGTTCAAATGTGTCTCTATATAGCAGACTAACTGGTGCTTTCTTTTAGTATTTAAGAGAGAGAGAGAGAGAGAGAGAGAGAGAGAGAGAGAGAGAGAGAGAGAGAGAGAGAGAGAGAGAGACCACGCGTGCTCTTGACTGTTTTGTTTCGTACCCCTTTATCAGACACATACACAACACACACCATGTAAAGAAAGGCTTGATGCATGTACAAAACAGCACTTAGTTAGCTGAGAGCAAACACAGTATAGCCAGCCTCTCCCCCACACTGCCTCGTGCGTATTATTAAAGTTGCCTTGGTTGTACTTCTACGTTCATTCACCAAATTAGGAGGTACGAACTTCCCCACAACATTTTATCATAATTACCTCATTAAATTTCCTATAAAACAAACACACTGACAGGAGAGAAAATATAGTCTGGTCACCTTTCATGGTATAAGTATTACCAATAAACTCTTACGACCCTCATCTAAACAAAATTGTCTAGCGTAGGATGAAATATAATACTGGAGTTTTTGCCAGCATGGGAGGGTTAAAAGCAGAGATTAAGAGCAGTATATAATATGATACTGGTTGACTCCGTTGAGTGTATGGGACCATCAGGGAGGCGTGACGTGTGAATGACAGTCCACTTCGCCATCACCTTCACACCACACCACACCACACCACACCACACCACACCACACCACATTAAGCCAAACCACACCGCACCATACTGAGCCAAACTACACCACACCACACTCAGCCAAACCACACCACACCACACTCAGCCAAACTACATTATACCATACCACACCACACTAAACTAAATCATGCCTCATCACACCACACCACACTAAGCTAAACCACATCACACCACACGACACTACACCACACCACACGACACCAGACCACACCACACTACACCACACCACACCACACCACACCACACCACACCACACCACACCACACCACACCACACTACACTGCACCAAGCCAAACCACACCAAACCACACCGACCCTTAACTCAACAGTTCTTCCCTCACAGAACTTTATTTCATAATAATAATTAAACTGGAATGATAGTTTCGGCGAATAACCTTATACGCAGACCAGGGGAGAGAGAGAGAGAGAGAGAGAGAGAGAGAGAGAGAGAGAGAGAGAGAGAGAGAGAGAGAGAGAGAGAGAGAGGATTTCCATTTCCCAGTATTCTCTAAACGTAAATTATGGCAGGGAGGAAGGCGATGAATAAAACTAGATCCTAATCCCCAGTTCCCCCTGCCCCTCCACAAAAGAGGTAATCACTTCAGGTAGGAGTTCCTGGAAATTTCTATACATATTGGATTTTGAATGGAGGGCATGGGTGGTCGGCCTCTTTAATCTCTCTCTCTTTCTCTCTCTCTCTCTCTCTCTCTCTCTCTCTCTCTCAAACCTTCTTATTCTCTCTCCCCCTTCCCTCTCCTCTCTTCAGTTCCCCTTCTCAGACGTTTGTTTCCCCCTTGCCCCTCTCCCCTTTGCATTCTTCTCTCTCCCTTATATTCCTCATCCTCTCTTTGCTCCCTATCCTCTTCCACCCCCTACTCCGTTCTCTTTTCCCTAACTCTCCTCTTCCTCTCCTGCTTCCCCTTCTTTAACTCCCTTCCCCGATATCCCACAGTATTCCCTTTACCTTACTCTCTTGCCTCTATCCCAATTCCTTTCCCCTCCATTCCCTTGCTCCTTCTTTCTTTCCTTTTCTCCTTTCCCCTTTACTTACTTTCCTCATCCTCCCTTCTTCCCCAGCTTCATTCTCTTTCTCCTCACTCCCTCGGCTGTCCCTCCCCTTCCTTTCATCAGCCACTCCATTCCCCCAGCTGTCTTCCTTTTGCCTTGACTGCCCCACTTCCCCTAGCGTGGTGTCAGGTTGGGTTATGAATTGAACATTTATCAGGCGCTAAATGGCCTGAACTGAGCGACAGATCAAATCAAGCAGCGTGGGTGTTGAGAATGGATGTAGATGATAAAAATGGACGTTGATATTAAACGGAATTGTGGATCTTAACCTTACCTTGGTTATCTCTACTTTTTTTTCCCTAGCGAACACCGACTATTTTGTTAATTTCAGCGTGAGTCACTCAAGCCTAAGAGTATTAACAGTGTCTCCCGCAACCCTCTCATAGTAGTGCAAGTTCTCATATTTACCTCTGCCAAGGAGGTTATGTTTTAGCCGGCATTTTTTTTTTTTTTGTATGTTAGCAGGACTACTCAAAAAGTAATTAATGGATTTTGATGATATTTTATGGATGGGTGGGCCATGGGCCAAGGAAGAAATGATAAATTGGGGGCGGATCCGGATCCGTGTCCGGAGTATCCTGCACAATATCTCCAAAAGTTTTCAAAGACTTTCAATGAAATTTTGTGGAAAGGTGGGCTATGGACCAAGAAAGAACTGATTTAATTTTGGGGCGTTATCCGGGTCCGGATCAGGATCCTATATCCACGGATCCGGATTCAGGATTACTCAAAAAATTATGAACGGATTTTGATGAAAATTTGTGGAAGGGTGGGCCATGGGACAAGGAAGAAATGATTAAACTTTGGGGCCTATTCGCATCCGGATCCGGAGTATCCGGCACAATATCTCCTGAAGTTCTCAGTGAATTTCAATAGAATTTTGTGGAAAGGTTGGCCATGGACCAAGAAAGAATTGATTAAATTAGGGGGCGGATCTGGATCCGGATCCTATATCCACGGATCGTTTTTGATGGCAATGGCAGTGGCGGAGGTATGCGTTCTCTGTGTGCTTTCTAGTTTGCTTCAGATTTTACTAGACGGCTTACTTGTATATTAGCTGAGAATGTTTCGCATTAGGCTGGGAGTGTTAAGGAAGTGTCAGTCACGGTGCTTGCACGAGCGACCTGCTAAATCACACCCAGCGACGTGAAATAGAAAATACCAAGAAATTCACTGCAGGGCAGCACGCATTCCATCGTCAGATATGGGTACTTATTTCTAACCGACGCTACATGATTCTATTCAGCTGAAGGAAATCAAACACAGTCCAAAGGATGAAAACTATCTCCTCTAAGAGTTATTTGTCATTATACATCTTGCAGGCGTTTTTTCTTGCTGGCCAGGGTTGGTTTTATTTAGCTAAATGAAATCATATACAGTCAATGGCTAATTGTTAAACTGCTATCTGCTACTACACGTGAGGTTAATTTTGTCGAATGAGCAATTCTGTGTACGTAAGAAACCTTTTCAATCCGACGAGACCTAAGTTTGAATCGTTCGGCCAAGGCAGGGCGTTGCCGTGAATCACCGTTTGTGGATGCCGTGTCTCATTAACTAGGTCATCTTTGTTGCAGCAGCTGTACAAACACAGCTGATTTATGGAAAAGACCCATTTTATTGAATATTTAAGTTACAGATCACCCCTCCCCCTCCCCAGCACCCTTTTGAAAATATGTATATTACGCTGCCACCAGCAGCATATCACTCTATGATGAGCCGCCTCAGCATCTGTAGCATGGAAGTATATTTTCTAATGCCTTGGTGTAGATGTTTTGTCTGTGTTACCAACTGATTACAAAAGGAGCACTCTGAGCGTGCCACACCCACACCCCGCAGTCAGTCAAAAGGCTGAACATACTCACCTAGTCCTGTGATCTTGACTGATTAAGTTTTCTCAAAATCGTATCCTTTCATCCTGTCTTGATCTTCATTCCTTCCACCAAGGATTGTTTGAAATATATTCTCTCTTTCTCTCTCTCTCTCTCTCTCACACACACACACACACACACACACACACACACACACACACACACACACACACAAACGCGCGCGAGGGCAAGCATAATAATTATAAGTAGCCAAGATGCAAACACTGTCCTCTGCACAGTAGGACTGGCATTTAGTAATCAAGGAACGGAGTGAGTCTGGTTAACTGCGGCTGCCGTCAGACGAGTTTATTTGGCTTGGGAAGGTTCCCTCTGATGGCAAGGGTTGGAAGCAGTCTTCTTTAGGTTATTGTAATTCACTTGATTTATTTTATATAATAGGTTTGCTCCTGGCCGTTCATTCGATTTCCGTAGTTTATGTCAGTATGCACAGTGCGAGAAGGTTATGTGTTGGGTTCGGATTGTTTGTCTGTCTGTCGGTTGGTTAGCAACTACGTGAAAAATCTGTTTGACTGGACTACATAAAATTGACAGAAATAACTAAGACCCATCATAGACAAGTGTGATTAAACTTTGACCGAAAAAAAAAAAATCATAGGTCAAGGGCAAGGTCAACTCAGACAGTTCAGATCCCAGTTAGACTAATCTTGACGGAAGAGTTGGGGATCTGCAAAGTTTTGGAACAACAGGTCAAATGTAAAGGTCACAGCAAGGCAACTGTTCGGCTTTGTAACTCATATTTTGATTACATCTGGACCAAACTCAGTGGCTAAACTGATTCTGCTTTGCGTGCAATAGGTCAGAAATCCAGGTCAGCTTAAAATTTAGATCCAACTGAGATCAGATTTGGTGGAAGGGTTAAGGGTCAGGCAAGGATGAAGCAATTCGATTTTGAAAGCAATCAATCCATGGTCAGGGTCAAAGTTTAAGCCTATCACTCGTAGGGTGCGGTTGTTACGCCCTCTCATTCCATCTTGATAATGCTAAGTCTTGAGTCACATTCCAGTTTCAACAAGCTCAGACCACTCAACACTTGCTTGGATTCCACACACTAGTCGACTTCTTAGTCTTGGCATTTTAGGAACTGGGAAGGCCGGTGGTGTGTGTGTGTGTGTGTGTGAGAGAGAGAGAGAGAGAGAGAGAGAGAGAGAGAGAGAGAGAGAGAGCTTCCTGTCTGTATAAATGAGCAGCTTTAGGTTGGCCCGGTGGGGTGAAAAGTCAGAGGTCAGGCTTTAAGTAATCATGGGGAGGTGACAGGGGATGGCGCAAGGTGGCTCGATGCTTGAATGCGTCTTTTTCCACGAAGTTCAACAAGCAGATTTACAAAGAAACAGAAGTGATCCGCCCCCTCCTATCCTGCGTGAGTGGTATGGCTAATGTGAGGAGGGTTGGTGTTTTATTACGAAATTTTCCACGAAGATCAGAACTTAGATTCACAAAGAGTCTGGTGAAGTGACCCACCTCCACCCATTATTTTTTGATGGATATCCGAATACATCTTTTTCCACGATCATGACGTAGATCCACAAGCACGCTGATGATGTGACTACCCCCTACCCCCTCCACATGCCGGAGAGTAGCGCTAGTGAGGAAGGCTGCTGGAGGTGAGGAAAGGAGGGTGATTGGAGAACACTATCACAGTGTTTTTCCTATCATAACTAAGATTTATTTTTGCGGGAAGGACAAGGAAAGGATAGTGTGGGCACTTGCTGCCTCACGTTTATCCTGCAGTAACAAATCCTAGTTACAATTGTTACTAAGATTTGTGTGTACAAGAAGGAAAAGGAAAGAATCTTCTCATCAGTTACGGTCAGTTCTCAGTCGTAAATAACTCTGTTTTATAGGACGAATAAGAATCAGTTCCCTGTCATAATCATTATTCATTCCATAAGATGGATACGGAGGGAGGAATGCAGAAGCTTTGCATATCCGTTATTTTCCGCGCAAAAGCTAATCTTAGCCGTCATGATTTACCTATCATAACTATGATACTGTCATACTCGGGTTCGCGAACCGAAAGCGATTATAATGTTTTACTCACCATACGCGCGCGCGTATGTGAAGAAACGTCAAATTTTATGCTCGGCCTTTAGACCCATTTGGACCAATTTGTGGGCGCGGGTTTTGTATTCTCCGAGCGTTTCTTGTTTATTTATTTATTTATTTATTTATTTTTTTTGATCATTCATTGTATTGATTTATTTATTATCAGGAAGGACAAGAAAATTCTTGCTCTTCTAAAAAACAAAATCCTTACCAGTTTATTTTTGGATATGACATGTTAATAGTCCCACCATGTCCGTATTGAAAAGAAAGAAATATCATAAAAGAGATTACTGAGGTAAAATGCTCAAGATAAACCATTAGGAAGAGGAGTTAATGAGTCTTGCATAATTCAACCCCAGGGAGTGAGGGCGGTGTTGGACTGAGGGGCCGCCATCTCTTGGGCTTAACCCTTTGAAGCCCGTGACGTCTTTCTCTCTCTTGCTATATCCAGACCACCTTAATCAGGTTTGGGGACTTACTGAACTGGAGGGGTTAAGCATAGCCTTCAGTGACCCTTTTACTCTTATGGGACTCTTTTAAGCTGAATCGATGGGAGCCATGGAAAAAAATGATCACCGGATACTGTGGTTTGGGTTCCTCATCACCTCTTCCTTACCAATTTATTTCTGAGTATGACACCTTAACCCTTTCAATCCGAGAACGTCATTTTCATTTTATTAATGTTTCCTCAAGACGATTTTATGGAAATTAGGAAAGGCTTTCATACAAGGGCTTCATAAAACATACACTGTATATATAAAATCCTTCCAGTTCCAAAAGAATATCTCATGCTAAATCAAATCATTAGGTGTTCGTAAAAATATGATGCAAATACATCGTAGGAGTGAAGTGGTTAAACCTGTCTCTACAACGTTAGTATTTTTGTTTTATTCCGGTCACCCCAGAGCGATTTTCTTACAGCGTAGGCGCTTCCCGCTGTGGCAGGGTTAAGAACTGTTTCCACTGACCCTTTCACTACAGTGACTATATTTCAGTTTTATCCTGTCACCACTCGGCCATTTTTCACGACTTAGGAAAAAACCTCTCGTAGTAACACTTTTGAGAGACTATGTATTATTAAGGAGAATATACAGGTGTGATATGCACAGGGCATTGCAAGGGAAAATGTAATTAACCTTTCTGTGGTCGGGACAACTTTGGTATTCTGTTTCAACTAACGCTAAGCAATTTGATCCAGCTAAGAGAGAGACTATAGGAGCCTGAGAGTGTTAATGCTGGAACCATGAACCTTGTCGACGTAGGGACCACTTCAGTCTTCTCTTCAGTTTTGTTGAGCTGTGAGAGTAAGTCACAGGAGCCAGAGCGTTAAGAGAAAATCACCAATGGCAATGCACACGTCAGTATATGCCTTTGCCGAATTTAACCCATTCAACCCCAATGCTTCCTACTTATTTTATTCTTGCTACCATCAGACAATTTTAATTAAGAGAGATTCCCATCATAGTTGACGGGGTTAATGAAAGCTATTTCTAACACTTCCAGTTCGAAAATCTCTCCCTAAGTAAAAAAAAAAAACCGTCCATCGGTAACATGAAGCGATTACATATATGTCGTGGAACTGAACGGGTAAAAATTTTTGACAGTGTATATGTGCGGGTTTTGGAGGCCACCTTGCACATCCATCAGAGGGATTTATTTTCACATATTGCACCCTTACATTCTGTTGTGGATTGTCTGTATCTGTTTAGTACTGGTTAATGACAGTATTTATGTTGTGTTCAGATCCGTCATTCCACAAGTTCAATAATGCTTTGTACACATTAATATGATATTGTATGTTACGTGTATCTGCCTCATATCATCATACTTTGCTTCAGTATCGAACCATAGGATATTTAATTGTAATGTACTGAAGGAATAGTAAGAGGAAGAGGTGCTACGAAATCTCCAAAGCACCAGTAATACCATACAAGGTAATACTAAAGCCTTGAACTCGAGGATGTCTTCTTGTTTTATTCTTGTTTTCACATGACGATTTTACGAAGCTTTAGAGACACCTAACAGAGTGGTGGAGTTTAATGGAGATATTTCTCACTTCGTCACTGCGGAAGTACCCCAAAAGTTGCATAAAATCTTCTGACGTTAACAACAATAAACTACAGTTGACATCTCTTGTTTTGATGGAATGAACTTGCCCTACAGTCTCCAATAATATTTTATAGCGCGTTTGTAGTAGTCTGACAAAGATCACTAACCTGTATCAGCTCGACTGATGATTAACTATAGTCAGACTGAAGGAGTGAACTGACTAGTAACGAAGGAGACTCAGTCCTACCTCATAAGATTTTAGAACTTTTTGCAGCCACGACTTATATTTTCATGATGTGGGAGTGTCCTTGTTTCATTGGGTGTGGTTACACTGACTATGGTGCTGAAGGAATATTATGGAAACTAATGTTAGGTGGAGCGAGGTACCAAAAGCGAGTTTGCTTTCACATATTCATGAATGGTCTGATATAATGAACTACATACCACTACAGCTTTTACATCTTTCGTACAATGAGATCTCATTAGCTGAAATCTTGAATACTGCTGAGGGAGGACTTCTCATAGTCAGGTGATTATCAACAGTATCTATTGATTGGTATGGAATAATATTTTTCATTCTTTCTTTCATTTCTTTTTGTTTTCTCTTGGTAATGAGAGACAATTTTATTAATTTTAGGAAAACTCTCGTAGTGAACAGGTTTTTGTTGTAAGTGTGCCACCTGGCATTTTCGGACGTAAACTCAGAGAACTGCAGGGTAAAATTGCCCATTTTCTGCTATCAATCCTTTTCATTGCATGGGACAGGATGTTTATATAATCGGACAGTGGAACCGCCCGGTTACATTAAAGCTCCCTTGCAAAGGCGTCTCTCCAGTATTACGATTTTGCTTAAACTTACTCAGACCTGACAAGTAAATTGTAAAATTTACCCTCAGTCAATAAGAGTCTACATCAAAGCAGAATGTAATCATCTGGGACAGGCAAAAATGGTATAGCTAAGATTTCTAGCGTCCTAAAAGGGTTAACAAAGTCACTCCGTATTGTCTGTAGTGATACTGAGCTTGATTCCGTGTGCAGCGCTTAACATGTTGAGGATAACTTTGTGTATTGCATGTGTTGCTAGTTACAGTCTTTCAATGGGCGCTGCATGAAAAATCTTTGTCGAATTCTGTCTGATTCTGATAACAATCCTTCACACACACTAGCTCGGAATTGCTCGTGAAACTAATACAATATCCGAGTAATTGACGTCAACGGGCCATTTTGTCAGTGGGAAATGGAGTGATAATATTATACACTGTTATGTGCGTATTTCTGGCTCCCACCCACCTCAGGTATTGGCGGGAAATAGGCTGGTGGCAGGAAATAGAATGGTGATGGAGAGAAGTATGATGGTGATGGACGGAAATAGGGCGGTGATGGAGGGAAATAAGAATGGTGATGGAGGGAAATAATAATGGTGATGGAGGGAATAATGGTGATGGAGGGAAATAATTATGGTCATGGAGGGAAATATGAATGGTGATGGAGGGAATTAAGAATAGTGATGGAGGGATATAAGAATGGTGATGGAGGGAGTTAAGAATGGTGGTGGAGGGAAATAAGAAGGCTGATGGAGGGAGTTAAGAATGGTGGTGGAGGGAAATAAGAAGGCTGATGGAGGGAAGTAGGATGGTGATGGAACGAAACAGAACAGTGATGGAGGGAAATAAGAATGCTGATGAAGGGAAATAGGATTGTGATGGAGGGAAATAGGATGGTGAGGATGATCAAAATGTTGATGGTGTATGGGTTGGTGACTTAAGTAAGGCAGGATGGGGAATAATAGTCATGGTTAAAAAGTATTTCTGTAAGGAAGTACAGTCAACAAAATTAATATCGTTACCTACGAGTTTGATTAAATGGATATGAGCAATAGGTGAACTATACATCCATTGAAAAATATCTGTCGAGATGACAATAGGATTCAACAGTGTCGGCCCTGCTGGGATCCTCTTCAGGTACTGACCAGGGACGAAACGTGTGTGTATATACAGGGAATGGATTGGCAGATACAGGTGAACTCAAGACTATATATGGGCGATGTTTCTTCCATGTGCTTCGGCTTGTAAGGCCATTCGGGTAGCTAGAACGCAAACTGATATCACTATTTCCATGTATTACTTAGCGATATATATATATATCTATCTATCTATCTATCTATCTATCTATCTATCTATCTATCTATCTATCTATCTATATATATATATATATATATATATATATATATATATATATATATATATATATGTAGTTGAAAATAACAAATGATATTGAAATTTGGAATATATACAATTTTTCAGAACTCTGCACTGTTCCGAAATATAACGATAATATTTGCCATGCTATCCAGGCACAATTTAGTGTAGTCTGCTTAGGTAAGCTTTGTGAAGGTTTGTGTTTAATTCATTCACTGCAAAGACGTATACAGTATTTTCATTTCAATCCTGCCATCTCCAGACGCCTTTTAAACGTTTAGGAAAAGTTATTTGAACTGATGTGATTAGACAGAGCCTTCTTTTAATTTTTTAGTACTATACATCCTTTCTAAGTAAAATATGGTTGTCTTGTGATGTTCTAAAAAATACGTCTTCATGGTTAATTGATTAAGCTGGTGATTAGTACAAATGGCTTTTTTATCACATCTATCACCCATAACTTTTTCGCCTCATCAGGAGGCTAGGCTACTCTACCCTGGCATTTAAGGCGAAAGTGACCCGTCTCACCCGTCTGAGTGACATCACACGTATGTGAGCTGTAAACACCAGCCATCACTCGGTTGAAAACCCCAAGGGTCCCATCCGGTTGGAACGCCCTGACCCACTAGACCACTGTACCACCGAGCTTTACGTGGCTTCTGATACTGCCACGTGATCTTAGGTTGTGCTTTGTGACCAAGAATTGTGTGTGGAGGTTGTGGACTACCTTTTGTGGCCAAGAAGCATGCTTCCTGACCAAAGACTGTCCCGTACTCAGAGACTGTTTTGCTGGCCTCATGTTGTGTTGCTTGACCCCAGGTTGTATATCTTGACTCCAGATTTTGTTGTTTGATCCATGATTGTGTTGTTGGACCTCAGACTGTGCTGCATGGTCCCAGACTGTGTTGTTTGAGTGTTGCTTGATCTCAGATTGTGCTGTGCGGTCTCAGATCGTGTTGCTTGATATCAGACTGTGTTGCTTGGTCTCAGACTGTGTTGTTTGAGTGTTGCTTGATCCCAGATTGTGCTGCTTGACCTCAGATTGGATTGCTTGATCCCAGACTATGTCGTTTAATTTCAAAATGTTCAGTTATCTAAGACTGTGTTGCTTGATTTCAGATTATGTTGCATGATGGTATGTTACTGATCTCATGTGTTGTTTGATGTGAGATTGAGTTGTTTGATCTCGGACTGTGTTGCTTGATCTCAAAGTGTGTTGCATGATCTCAGATTGTGTTGCATGATCTCAGATTGTGTTGTTTGGCCTCATATTGTGTTGTTTAATCTCTGATTGTGTTGTTTGATCTCGGATTGTGTTGTTGAAACTCAGATTGTATTGCTTGATTTCAGACTGTGTTGAATGACCTCAGACCGCGTTGCATGACCTCAGATTATACTTCGTTGCATCTGGTTTTACACCATAGACCCAGGTTGCCTTTCGCAGCCTATGATTGGATTTCATGACTTCTGGTTGTATTTCATGGTCTCTGATTGCACGTCATGGCGTATTACTCTACTTCCCTGCTTCTTATTGTCTTCCGTGACTGCTACTTATGTTTCCTATTTTTTTTTTTATTGTATTCCCTTCCGTCTTATTTCAGGTACTCTTTCATTCTGTGGCCTCTGACTGTCGCATTGAGTTTTTGACTGTATTCTGTATTCCCTGCATTTGTATTGCGACCTTTGTGCTTCGTCGACCTTGATTTAGTGTTTCATGGACTCTGTTTGTTATTTTGAGGTCGTCGACTGAATTTCATGATCTAGGATTGTATATTGCTCTAAGGACGTTTATGTTGTACTGGATTCTTGCTGTATTTCGTAGCCTTCAATCGTACATCATGACTAAAGTTTATATTTCCTGTCTAATTCATGTGATCTAAGATTATATACAGTGAAGCCTGTTTCTATTCCACAGCCTAAGAGTATATATAGCAGTGTCGGTGTGTATTTCGTGACCTCCCATTCGATATCATACCCTAAGATTGTATTTAATGGTCACTGTGGGTATTTCGTTGCCCCTGATTGCATTTCATGGCCTGGGATTGCAATTTGGACTTCAGGTTACGCCCCTTGACTGTTGATTGTGTTTTGTGACCTACCCCGATGAAGTCGTGGCCGAGGCTGGGTGGCGTGGTCCCTGATAAGAATTGGAATGTCTGCTAGAGAATGTTTGAAGGGTCGTGGTGAGAGAGGACAGGGAGAGGGAGAGTTTACGGGGAGGGCAGGAGGAAGAGGGAGAGTTTGTGGGGAGGGCAGGAGGAAGGGTTAGGTAATGAAAGAGCAAGGGGAGGGAGAATTTATGAGAGGGCAAGAAAATGGAAAACTTATGAAGAGAGTAAGCAGAGAGACTTTTATGAGAAGAACAAAAAAGGGTAGAATTAATAAAGAGGACGGTAAGAGGGAGAAATTTATGAAGAGAGTAATAACAGGGAAAATAGAAAAAAAGAAGAGGGAGAGTTTATGAGGAAGCAAGGGAAGGGTGAATTTATGAAGAGCAAGAAGGGAAAATTTATGAAGACCGCAAGGAAAAAGCGAGAGAGAGAGAGAGAGAGAGAGAGAGAGAGAGAGAGAGAGAGAGAGAGAGAGAGAGAGAGAGAGAATGTTTGAGAAGGGTAGGAAAAGATTGAATTTATGAAGCTGAGCAGAGGGTGGCTTTATGAAGAGAGCAGGAAAAGAGTAATAAGAGAGAGAAAAGAGTAATAAGAGAGATTTTACGAAGAAGGGTAAGAAAATCGAGAATTATTGAGAGAGTAAGATGAATGCGTGCTTTTTTTTTTTTTTTTCCCAGGATGAAGGTGAGAGGGCAAGACATGCAAGAAGATGAAGGCTGTTGACGGGAATGGAGAGAAATGAGGCCTGGTTAGAGATAGATCGGAGAACCTAGGTGGGGAGAGAGAGAGAGAGAGAGAGAGAGAGAGAGAGAGAGAGAGAGAGAGAGAGAGAGAGAGAGAGAGAGAGAGAGAGAGTAAACAATATATAGAATGAGAAAGTAGGAGATGAGTTGGAAGGCAAGAGATGGAGTGTGAGGGAGAAGGAGTAAAGGAATAAGAGAGAGAAGAAGAGGAACTGAGAGAGCAGAGGAGAAAGAAAAGAAAAGAGGAAAAGGAAATACACGCAAGAAAAACAAAATTGGCGAAATAAGTGAGAAGGTAGAGGAGAGGAGGGAGAGGGAAGAGAGGAGAGGGGACGGTAGAAGAAGATAAAAGAGGAGGTGGAGGAGTAGGAGGAGGAGGAGGAGGAGGGGCAAATGATGGGTGATGAAGAATAATAGAGGAGGTGATTTGAGGAAAGAGGCGACAGGAGGAAAGGGAGGAGTGAAGTGATGAGGGCCAGGAGTAGGGGTGGGGTCGGGGGGGGGGCATGGGTGAGGAGAAGAAGGCAAGGGAGGTGATGAGGGAAGACGGAGGGAGGGTGTGGTGATGATGAGGGGGCAGTGGAGTAGGAGAAAGAGGAAGCGTGAAATGATGAGGTTGGTGAAGATGGAGGAGGAATGATGATGACGAGGGGAGGGAGGGGTAATGAGGATGAAAGGGGGAGGGTGGTGCTGTAGAGGGGGGGCTGGGATGATGAGGATGGGACGGGAAGGGTGATGAGGAGGAAAAGGTTGGAGTGATGAAAGGAGAGGAGGAAAGGAAGTGGAAGGGGAGGTGATGGGGAGGGGGAGGGATGGAATTACGAGGGGGAAGTGGGAGGGGTGGAGTGATGAGGAGAGGGAGAGGGAGGGGATGGATAGTGAGGAAGAGAGAGGTGGAGAGGAGGGGCAAGGGTGAGGTGAGGGGACGGGAAGGAGGAAAGGTAGAAGTGGGGAGATGAGCAGCGGGATGGGGAGGGGAGGCCGGATGAGAAAAAGTAAGGATGAGGAGATGAGAAGGGGGAGGAGATAAGGGGAGATGGCTAGGGGAGAGGAAGGAAGGAATGGGAGAGAGGGAAATATTGAGGAATGATAGGGGTGAGGAGAAAAGGAGAAAGGAGGGGGGGAGGAATAATGAGGGCGGAGAGGGGGTGAAATGATAAAAGGGATGGCAGGACAAAGAGAATAGTCGAAGAGTGATATTTCCATTCCCAGTGATCGATTTTCTCTCCTTTTCCTCCTCCTCCCTTTTCTTCCCTTTCTTCTTCCCTCCCCCATCCCCCCCCCAAAAAAAAAACGAAAAAAGAGGAAGAAAAAGAAAGGAAGGAGATAGTGAGGACAGGGGAGGGGATGGAAGAGAGCAGAAGGTGTGGAGGGCAAAGTTTCACCCACACCAACTTTCTTATCGCCTGAGCTGGAGGAAGGAGGAAGGAAGGGAGGGCGGGGAGGAGGGAGGAAGGAGAGATCGTAGATGGAAGGAAGAAAAAGTATGAAAATGCAATGTCCTGAGTTTGTTACCATCCCGCCATTGAATATGCGCCATGGAATGTAAGTTGTCTTTTGCATATACAGCGAATTGGTTGAGGTGCCTGGTAAAGCCTCGTTCTGCTCCTTGTACAGTATTATGCACGCACATGCCGACACACACTGTTTCTTTACGGATGAAATACATTTTGATAATTTAAGCCGATAACGTGAATAATTCCTGATCCTAGTAGCGTACAGTTTTAAATAATATGTATTTCTATACCATTATGAAAACTCAAAGGTAGGCACTCGAAATTTTTACGAAATGGAGTCACTAGAAATTAAATGTCATATTAGGGCTACCAGTTACCAGAGGGTCAGCTTTTTGTAATTTAATTTTCACGATTATGTTTGAAATCATATCCTAGGCATCTTTACTCAAAGTATACCTGTCTTATATTTCAGAATCACGGGGTGTTTGATTATTTAGCTGTTTTGTGCGCTCCAGGGAGACAGTTCGGGACCTCAGGCACTTATTTCCAAGCACAACCATTGTCTTTATCTGATGACTTGATCCTTCCATTATTACCTCTACCCCCTCCCTCCCCCCTCCCCTCTCGTCCTCCTCACAACCCCCTCACCTTCACTGTGGTTGTAAGATTGTGGGAAGGTAGGAAAACGGAAAGGAGAGGGGGGAAATTAGGGGGAGGGGAGGAAATATATGAGTGAAGAAAGGATAGGGGAGGCGGAAGGGGAGAAGATGAAAAAGGAAAGGGGAGAGGATTAGAGGGGAAGGAGGGAAAGGGAAAGCAAGAGAGAGAGAAAGAGGAGACGGAGAGAGAAGAAGGGAAAACAGAAGTGAGGAAGAAGGAGAGGAAGAAATGGAGTGGGGATAGAGGACTGGACGGGAAGAAGGGAGAGGAAAATAGGGGATGCAGGAAGGGAGGGGTATATAATAGCATGTAACGGCCGGCCTGCACACGCCTGACATTGACACTTCTGCCATAACGCTCAGGCATCTTTGCTGGTCGTGAAGGGCAACTGACTCGTAAGGCAGAGGAGCATCGGATCTTAGACACGGTAGGGAATTAAACAAGGTGGGACTTACAAGCTTTCTAAATTATATTCAAATGCTTTACTTATAAGTTAGTTATTTGCTGACTTCCTTAGCAGCTTCAGTCCAGTGTTGACTTGGTGTAAACTAATTTATCATTATAAATCCTAGCTTTTTCGTCATATACAGATTCAAGTTGAGTATAATTTAGAGTATAAATGGCTTTTTCCTTCTTACATCAAATCGTTAGCACTTGCCTTTATGCCAGTCAGGTTTGGGCCGAGTTAACAGTTTATCAAGATCTGTCTGAATTACCCGCCGTTGTAAAAATGCAGTCACTGTTACAAATTTTTACATCATCATCAGCACAAGCCTTTGTCAGTATCATTCATGTAATATCCACGACAGAATGCTACCCAGCACTGAACCTTGCGGCACACCACTTGGCACGTCTTCCCTGTTTCATTCTGTTTCACTTATTTCTACTCCTTGTTTACGTCCTGTATTTTATTCAGTGAGGTTTTATCTCTGACTCAGATTTTTAATAACTTTTTTTTTTCTGCAAGTTTCACATATCTCTCACAAACCTTGTGTAGCTACTTCTGCTACGCTCTTTAAAAACGAATTTGAGAAGATACAGTATCATACTTGTGCTATTACCATTTGGTTTCAAATGTATAATACTTGAAAATTCTTTGGTATTTTGATTTACTGATGCTGGCAGTGTGTTTCATTGTTTTACTTCCCATGTTTTGGTGGGCTTTTGGTTTTCAAAAGAAGGAGAATGTATGACTTTTGTCACTTTGATTCCTTGAGATATTATAAAATTGGCGTGACCTTTTTTTCTCTCTAACAGACGATGCTTTCATCAGTGGGCATGTTGTGCACTGGAACAGGTAAATAGATGAGGCTATTGAGTATTACCGTGGGTAATTCTCATGCGGCGTTGGCATCTGATGCTTTGACAATATGTACAGCGACCTCTATTTTTTGTATGTCAACCCTCTTGTAGCTAGGCACTTATCTGTAACTGCTTAACATTCTCATAATTGAAACTGTGATTAACTGCGCTGTTCGATAATCACTGTAATCATTTCCTACCATAATATTATTAGCAAATTTATCTGATGGTACCAAACAAGATATAAAACATTTTAAGCGCGTGTTGGACGGTCTACGAACTGAACCATTGAACTTTCTTGTAAGTTGGTGTACAAGGTCTAACTCTGTGTGTGAGGAATAAGCTTTTCCCTTTCTTGGAAACTAATAGATAAAATACTTGAAGAGGACTACAGTATTTTGGGTACCGGTACAACATACTTTGACAGTGTGATTGTAGTTTATCCTGATTGTGTCACGTGACTATGCTGGAGGCAAATAAACGCTTTTGAAATTATGATTGAAATAAGTCGCGCTAAAATATACAACTGTTAATGGAGAAGAGGTAGACTTAGCTAGAGGAAAAGAGGGTAGAGGAAGTGTGGGTAAGGGGAAGGGCGAGGAGAGGTGTCTAAGCCTCCGGGGTTCATCTCCATGGTGACGGTGCCTCTGATATATCAAACAGAATTTTTCGCTTTATCGCCTCTGCTCACGACTTGGCCTGGCGTCATCCACTTTAATGTTATCTCGTTAGCCTCGCCCAGCTGACTGCCGCCTCTTACACGCCCAGTCCCTCTCTCCATCACACTCTCACTCACACTTCCATTTTTCACTTACATTCATTCTTGGATTTTCTGTACATGCTCATCCTCTTACACTCTCGCTTACACACCCTTGCCTTCCCTCACAGCCTCACTCTCACCTCTGACTCACACTTATATTTTTTTACTCATTCACTCTTCACTCTCGGATATTCTGTGTTCATCTTCTCACCCTCTCACTTACACACCCCTTGCCTTCCCCTCACGGTTTCACTTTCACTCATTCAGATTCTCTGTTTTTACTCCTAGGCACTCCCATTACACCTGTCTTCGCTAAAAACGGCGCAGGGTATTGGTTTACATGGTGCTCGCGGGCGTGTCGTTCTGCCAGGGTGCTAACAAAATAACTGGCACAGGTTTTATTCCATTTGAACCAAACTCTGTAGAGGGGATGAAGGTGTTCCCAGAGACTGACTTAGTGTTTATAAGAACCTGTAGGTCAAAGGTCAAGGTCACGACAAGATCAACTTAAACATTTTTGTTCCGATTTAAGCCAGACTTTGTAGAAGGGTTGAGAGTAATGCAAAAACGATGTGATTGCTTTTGAGAACAATCAGTCAAAAGTCAAGGTCATGGGCCAAAATCAAAGATACGATCTTATGACTCAAATAGGTTTTATCTGATCTGAACAAACTGAGAGTATGGGATAAGGGTTCGACAAAGATGATGAGAGTGAATTTTGAGAACACTTGGCCAGAGATTAAGGTCACAAGGCAAGATCAACTAGAAGAATTTTGATTTGAAATGCAAGAAGCTTGGTGGGAGGACTGAGGGTCAGACAGGGATGAGGTAATCTGATTCTGAGAACACTCGGTGAACGTCAAGGCCATTGGATAAAGGCAAATGTTCTGCCCATAGATCGATTGTGGAGCGCAGGTGCTGGAGTCTTTGGCCGCTCCTTCTTGTCATGCTAGTTTTTTGTTGACATTTTTCACTCTCACCCCTCACCTTCCCACTTCCTGATTTTTCCCACATTCTTTATATCACATGTCAATTATTCACCCACAGTTTCACGTCTTACTCCAGACTAGGTTTTTTTTTTTTTTTTTTTTTTAATGTGTCTGACTCTGGGCATAGGCTTCACAGCCTGCTATCAAGGTCCAGCAGTCCTCCTACATACCATACACCTCTACATGTCACCACTTCGGCGCTAACACCCACCGTCCATATTGAATACATGCTAGGGCTGTCTCATACAGAACTGGTGTATTGGTATTAGCGGGGGTATTTTTACGACATGTCGGCGGGTCTTCTGGTAGATCAGTAAAGCATGATTTAATGAAATTCAAATCCTTAAACTGTTCCCTGCCCCAGCCGGGATTCGAACCTGGGTCCGTTAGGACTACAGGCCACCTCTCTACCGATTGAGCCACCGCCTCCCTCACTGACATCCTTTCTTTTCCCAGTTTCTCACACAGCGGGTCCTCAGTTTCACTCTCATTCTCTTCCTTCATTCTCACTCTCATTTTCACTTCTACTGTGTATTCCTAGATATTCTGTTCGTATTCCTCACTAATGTTCACTCATCTGACTAACACATTCACTCATCCAAGCCTTCTCTTTACACTGTACATCTCACCATCCACTCATTCATTTTTCACTCTCCGATGTTCTGTTCATTTTCATTTCTCACAGATGTTTTCTGTTCTCATTTTCACACACACCGGGCCGTCAGTGGCATTCTCCCTTTCCTTCCTCACTCACGTCTCATTTTCACCCTAACTCACTTGTAACTGTCAGATATGTTATTTATCCTTCACTAATGTTCACTCTTTTCACATTCTAAAATCCTCCCACTTACAAGTCCTCCCAAATACTTTTGTCATTTCCTTGTCTGGCTGAACTTTTCGTTACTCACAGATATTCTCCTCATCCCCTTATACTTAATTTTTCTTTTCCTTTTATTTTCAGAATCTCTTTTTCCTCCACTTCCTTTAACTATAAATAAATAAATAAATAAATAAATAAATAAATAAAAAAAAATATATATATATATATATATATATATATATATATGTGTGTGTGTGTGTGTGTGTGTGTGTGTGTGTGTGTGTGTGTGTGTGTACATTATTCACTCACTTTTCTCTTACATATACTCCCCTTTCTCTAACTCATGCTTTTATTTTTTTTCATTTATACAATTCTTCGCCTAAGCTCTCGTTTTTCTCACCCATACACTTCCTGTCACTCAAAATTTTCTTTCCGTCGTGTTGTCCTTTCTCATTCATGCTCACCTTTCTCACTCACACTATCCTTATTCATTCATATTTTCCGTTGTCTGACACGTATTCTCATTCTTCATTCACACTCCTCTCTCACACATATTCTCCTACCCTTCTGTAAATGGGAGCCGTTGTATACCTGACTTCCAATCATCTCTCACTCCACCGTCCTCCTAGGCCAGTCTGCACATCCCCTATATCCACACAATCACTGTCTCTCCCCAGTATTTCAGTATTTCGCCACACATTGCATCAATCCCCGTGCTTTCCCTATTTTGAGTTTCTTCATGGCTCTACGTACTTCCATCTTACTGGTGCCTTCCCCCCGTCTCACCTCCATTTCACTCATCCAGTAGAGACACCACTAACACTTAATTACTTTCCCAATAACATTTGTAAATAAAATTGATGAAATAATAAAACTAGTGCAACACAGCCTTAAAATATGTTTCGCATTTATCCTGAGCACCTTTGAAGCATTTTATCTCTTTACTACGAAAAATATCCTTTATGGTGAATCTTCTGGTTAGTGCAAAGCAAAGTGTACAAGACGTCATGGTACTGGAGAGATTAATGAAGACTGCAACAGAATCCTTCATTATAACTGTTGTTCCCAAGGATGAATAATCTCGCCTGGCAGCACTAAAACTTACACGCAAAAAAAAGTGTCACAGCCCCGAGGGGATCGAATTTTTCGCCATGGAATATATACATATTTCTTATCCTAGATATTTTGAAAATGTTTTTGGAAAGTGTTAAAAAAAAATCAACACTATATTGTTCGTTTTCTCGACAATACCACTTCCGGGATTTATTTTTTCTGTGCTATGAGAATTTCGTAACATTGCCTGGCGATTAATAAACTGTAGCGCTCATTGTTTCCTCGCTTGTTGTTCATTTTGTAGTTCACAGTTTTTATCCGTTATTCACAAGTTGCTGTTGTTTTTTATGTCGTATCTTTCGTAACCTTTCACACCAATAGATTCTTCCCAAGTTGAATATATCCGTCAGCATGTGGCAATTGAATATATTCGTCAGCATTTTTTTTTTTTTTTTTTTTTTAATGTGTCCGACTCTGGACATAGGCTTCACAGCCTGCTATCAAGGCCCAGTAGTCCTCCTACATACCATACACCTCCACATGTGGCAATAATGTCACTAACAAGACGTCATCGCCCTGAGGAGGCTCACGAGAGTTATTTCTAAGTCTTACCTAATCTCATTTAAACAAGTTTAGCGGTAGCAACAATAAAACAGAAACGGCATCATCGTACTGAAGGGATTGACCCTCGCTAATGCCTTGTACAATGTACCACTGAAATATTTTTACCACATAGATGTCAACGACTCACTCTCAATTGAATAACGTCATATGGCATTGCCTGCAGTATAAGAGCAGAGTTGTCCTTATCAACACAGGGTTAATGGTGAGTGTTATAGTTTCGGAGTGCAATGATGCACTCTCAGCTGAACAAAAACTCCTGGCGTTAGCTGTAATAGAAGAATAATATCATTCCCACAGTGAAAGGGCTACTCTCTCTCTCTCTCTCTCTCTTCTCTATATATGGTGGCCCATATATAGCGCTGCACTTCCACTCCGTCGGGTGTATTCTCGTGTGTTATGGGGATGACTCAGTATTATCGGTAATTACCCTCCATCATTTATTCATTTCCTACTCCCACTACCACAGCCACGGCCATACTAGCCCACTAATTCGTGCCCGCAAAAACACTTAAGGTACTGTCACGTGCGTTTATAGTAGTGTTACAGTATTTACGGGATGTTTTATATATATATATATATATATATATATATATATATATATATATATATATATATATATATATATATATATATATAGATAGATAGATATAGATATATATATATATTGCCATAAATTACTGTCCCTTTAGTTTCCTTTCTACTTAATGAGATTTTTCTTCCCTACAGTCTGAACTTTGAATATGATGACGTATTATTTTTGTTTATTGTTACTACTTCTAAACGCTTGTGTCTAAAGTCTGGAAAAGCCTCTTGTACTACATGGATTAATGAAGGTTATATTTCATTTTACTATCTATCTATCTATCTATATACCTAGGCTGCTTCCCCCAAGGAAAGGAAGGTAGCCGGGATTGGACGACATACTCCCAATTTACTCATCCACTCAAACACATTCATCCGCATGCCCCACCACAGCGCTCTTAAACAACTGCCATTCCTCCTCCACACTGCCATTCTCCTGATCTTTCACTAAGTTCCACTCATCTTTCAATTTCCCCTGATACTCTATCATTTTCTCTCTTTTATCCAACTCACTCACTCTCAAAACCTTCCTGCCACACCTAACTCTCCTAGCTCTCACCCATCTCTTACCTACTCTCAACTTTTCGTCCACCAGGTAGTGGTCAGATATACCTCCACCCTCCCCTCTCAAAACTCTCACATCCGACAATCTTCCTATTACATTCCTGGACACAACCACATAGTCCATCAATGCTTTATCAACAACCCTTCCACCCTCCTATCTCACCCATGTATACTTGTATCTTTCTTCTCAAACAAGGTATTTCCAAGCACCATCTCTCGCTCAACGCACACCCCTATCATTCGTTCCCCATTTTCATTTCTTCCAGGCACACAAAGCATACCAACTACACCTTTAACTGCTACATTTCCCACTCTAGCATTCAGATCTCCCATCTTTACCACATTCACATTCGCTCCAAAACTCTGCAGACACTCATCAACATCATTCCAGAAAGACTCCCTCTCTTCTTCATCTCTTTCACTACCAGGCCCATATGCACTCACAAATACCCACAACTCACGTTCAAATTTCGCTTTCACCCACATCAGTCTCGATGACACCTCCTTCCATTCAGTCACACACTACTGTACTTCCGGGCTCACTAACAAGGCCACACCTTCTCTTGCCCTTCATCTATCAACACCTGACAATCTTCCATTCACACTTTCAAACTTAGACTCACCTCTCCCTTTCATCTTTGTTTCACTCAAAGCTAACACATCCAACTTTCATTTTATCATTTTGGAAATTCCTTTCGAAACTGAATTAGAGTCGTGTGATGGTAGCAAGGAAAACATGTGATCGTAATGGAGTTAATCGTTTATTGGGTTTTGGTGGAGGGTTAGCCTTTGTTATGACGTCCCTCCTGATTTTTCTTAACGACTGTTGCATTACTTTTATGCATTAATTAAATCCAAATATTTTTGTGTTTCTGTGTGTCTTACAGTTGGTTTTAACTGATTCTTTTTGTAAGTAATTAAACATAAGCATTAGCTTCAATCAGTAGCCACATTGGTAGATTCATGTATCACATTATAATCCTAAAAATTTTCCTAACAAACTATGAGTATTCAAAATGGAATTATCATCTCGTGTTCTGTGTGTCAGTTTGTTTTTTTCTTTAGTATTCATCTCAAATCAGCCCTCATTTTTCCTTCTGCTTCAGAAAGTAAAAACTTTCTCCTTTCTTCAATTTTAAGTGACTGAAGTTTACTTTCAGTTTATGAGTCTGTAAATTTGATTTTGTCTTCCAAAATTTTTAATGTTTTGTCTAATGCCTGATGTCGCAACGTATGGGAGGTATCCATGACAAAAGAACCTCTAGGCATTCATGTCTCTTCTCAGCAACGGTACCTTCTCCCAAGAATCACACCATCCCTCATCTCCCACATCTTCTCTATCCATCACGTTGTTAGCCTGCCTCTTCTTCTTCCACCATCCTATTCCAGAACACCTTTTAATCAGTCTCTCATTCTCCATTCACTTCATACGGGAAAAACCACCTCAAACATCGTCTCTTTGAGTTTCCAACCACAGCAACTTCCACACCCCTTTCATTACGCAGTTTAATCCTACATTTATATTTTTATGTGGTAGGTGGTAGCGGCCCTCATCCACTCACTTGATGTAGTGCTGCCTACTTCTTCCTTGATCTTTATTATTCTGTTTCTGTGTCTGCTCTCTTCTCTTCCTACATTACCCATTTCTTCCTGTCACTTTTTATTACCCATCTTTCCAGTTCAGGAGGCGCTACATTAATTAACAAGCCTAATGGTTTCCTGCAACACAGGAAACCATTTACAACACTGGGTGGTAGTCATATAGCTAGATAACTGGATGATGTGGTACCTGCCATGGTGTCCCTACTAACTGGAGTTACATTAACTCGGCGTTCACTCAGAAACCAAACCTCCACACTTTTCCCCATGCTTCGCTGTCATGAGCGGTTGTCAGCATCAAGGAAGCGTCAGTTCACTGCGGGGTATGGTCCTGCAAGGGCTGTTGCTTGCCTGCAGTTGATGGGTCTGCACGCCCAGGCAAATTTGGGTTGATCAACAGCAACAACGACATGTCTCACTCTGAATCAGTCCACAGACACATCTAGGGTAAGTTACGACCACTGTTCTCCTCCCTGATTTATTTACTTCAAATGACACCCATTTGGCATCACCACTTACTTAGGCTGTTTTTCAGGGTTCACAGGGAGAGTTTTCAGTTCTGGAGAAGTACTCGTATATATGTATTTTTCAATGTATACTTTTCTTATTAGAACCACATTTCTAATTTTAATTTTGTTTATTTGATTTTTTCTGCTTTTGGCGTGTTCCATTTTTATGGTTGAATTTATTACCAGTATGTTTTACTATATTCATAAAACGTATCCGTTATAAAAACTTAATATTGGATAATTTTACTTTACATAATTGTAAGTGCAATAAATATACGGCCAGTAATATTTCCTTTTTTTTTTTTTTTAAGCTACCATAGATACAGCATTAATAAAAATTGAAAAACTGATTCTCTGGTAACAGAATATACTGATTTAATGAAAACTGATACCTGCTCATTTTAATTATGGAATCTAAATACAGACAAGCATGGCAGCTTTTTCATTTCTAAGTGGATTTCTGACCTTTCATTAGGCAAGTGTGTAAGCTGAAAAAAGCCTCTTTATTACAAATGGTGCAACAGCTGCATATAGTTGGAATGAGACTTCCATTGTTCCCCTCCCTCCAATACTCAGGGAAATTTTCAGGCAAGCAAGGGGTGAAACGGAATTAACTACAATTATTTTAAAATGTAAGGATTTGATTGGATTACTTCCTCCTGTGTAGCTCAATTAGTGTTGGAAGATATTCTGGGAACTTCTCATTGTATTTGATTCAGGTATATCAAGCTCATTAACATCCAGACATTGCCCCTGGTAACTTGAATTGATCACATTTGCTAAACAGTGAGCTGGTACCAGAGCGACTTCCATTCTGTCTGTAAACTATATTTTCTCCTGTTCCATTAAGCAGCCTAGTACGTCAGCTTTAAGCCTGTACCAAACTTCTGCAACATCACTGATCACTACATCTCCACTGCATGCCTGTGCTATATATAGGGGTATCTACCAGACAAGTTTGATTCATATGAGCTTGTGAAGTGAATCAAGGGACTTCTCATGACTATTATTCAGTCACATATTTTCCTTACAGTGTGTCATTTTATGTACTGTATTTAGCTTCTTTAAACAGTCAGAAAAGCTTTCTTGTTATAAATGATATCAGGATATGAAAGTGCTGGGGAACCAAAAGATAAAAGGAAACAATATATACTAGCCTGGCATCACCGTCTTAAAAGCAACAGGTTCTAGGCTAAACAAGTACTGTGTGGTTACAAGACTAATGCTTACCTACCTCACTAATGGAAGTAGGAGGTTCCAGACTAGACAGGTAGCCTAATCTATGACACTGCCAATGTATTACACGACTAAAACGTGACCTTTTCCAAATTGTGTACATTTTAGTCTTGATTACGGGTAGTAGATTTAATTTACAATATTCACAAATGAAATAATAGATAGATGAGCATCAGAGCATTAAAATATACATTACCGTATAATATTACCGAAGATTACGGTATGGAGCTTATGTAACTGCTGCTCTTCTCTGTAAAAATTTTTGCAGAGATATATGAGATTTAAAGGATGCTAGAAATCAACTATTAGGGAATTACCACAGTATTTTTATCTCTTTGACAAGATTAAAGAAATGTTTGTAATAAAATGAAAAGTGAATATTTCCGTAATATCAGCAGATATAGATGAAAATCTGCTAAGGTATTGCACACAAACAGATGGAGGAAAAAATAAGATCTGATTGAAATGTGATTATTGTTTTCCTTTGACAAATATTTAAATAGCATGATTAAAATAATTTGATTAAAATAATGTCAACCCTGACAGTTTTAAACACACACACACACACACACACACACACACACACACACACACACACACACACACACACACACACACACACACACACACACACACACACACACACACACACACACACACACACACACACACACACACACACACACACACACACTCGGAGCCTTCGGCCTCATACTGGCTCCGCCAGAGGTAGCCCAAGAATGATTAAAGAAAAAACAAAATCTTTTCGAAGTAACTTTTGCTTAACTTGGCTGTTATATGTTGCACAGGTCCTGGGCCCATGGATCGCTGTTATCAGCAATGTTAAAATGTCCCATCATCCACCTACTGTATAAGAGACAGCCTGTTATCTTTTTTTTTTCTTTTTTTAACAAACGTAGGAAACATAATATGATGGATTCCGGATATTTTTTCTGTTAAAGCACATCCTAAAAAGGTCTTAACAATTTCTGCTTTGGGAATTTGTTGATATACCATTTTAGCGTGTCTGCTCCGCACAAGTTTGTATTACAGACAGACGGACAGATAAACGCGAACCTTAGATTATATACTGTATACATAAATGAATAAATACCGGCAAGTAAATAAAGCGATAGATGTTTATATACCTGGTATATAATTCTTCCCCTACCTTGCCACTGTTGAAATAAAAAGTGCAATCTGTATTTTAATTTGTTTTCGTGTGGAGTTTATACCGTACATCTGATGTATGCAAATTGCCTGGCTCACTTCACATTGAACAGATTTAGAAATGTTATAAACACAATATCAAGCTAACTACAAAAATATGCTTGAGTTGGTAGTCGGATTGTTATATCGTAAAATTGTGAATTATATCTAAGGTTAATTATCATTCATTGAGTTAAAAAATGAAAAACAGGTATATAATTATCTTTTTATGCGTGGGGAGTTTAAATAAAAGAGCCTCATTTCCGCTTCCCACCTCCCTCTGTCCTACTTCTCCAACCCTCCACCCTCTACCTCCTCCACCCTCTACCTCCTCCACCCTCTACCTCCTCCACCCTCTACCTCTTCCCCCTTCATCTCTCCCCTCTCTCTAAAAAGCAACCGCTGGTCAAGGATGGGACTGTAAAAACCTACTCAATTATTCTTTCTTCCCTTCCTTTCTCCCTGCCGCCTACGCCCCTACCCTCATTTTTCTCTACCCCTCCATTTTCTCTTCCAACCCTACCGTCTCCAGGCCTTAGTCTACCCACCCTCTCCCTTTTATTCTTTCCTTCACTAATTTCTCCTCTGTTTTTTCCTTCATCCCTTAATCTTCTCATTCTTACCTTGTTTCTCATCTTCTCCTCTACCCCATTTCTTCAATGCCTCCCCTCTCTTCTTTCTCTTTCTCTTCTCCTCTCACTCTTCATACATCAGTGACTCTTCCCCTCTCCCTCATCAACTCCTTCCTCTTTCCCTCCACCTGTCCCCTCTCTTACCCTGCACTTATCCCATTCCCCTCCATTCCTCCCCTCTCTCTCCCATCGTTTTTTCCTCCTACCTCCTCTGTCCTCACTCCTCTTTAGCCATCAGGTCTTTCCCCTCTCTCTCATCCTCCTTCTCTCTTCCACTCTCCTCTCTAGTCTATCCCTCTCCTGCTCTCCATCAATCCCCTTCCGCGCCTCTACACCCAGCCTCCCAATTTTTTCT
>NC_137049.1:12705907-12715907 GCF_032717465.1 Coenobita brevimanus | reverse complement strand
TATATATATATATATATATATATATATATATATATATATATATATATGTAGGTAGGTAGGTAGGTATACTGGTTGTTGTTGTTTTTGTTGTTTTCTTCTCCTTCCTTGTTTTGTTATTAAATCTTGATATTTTAAGCCGTCGCCCAAACATATTTCGAAATATCTTCACGCTTGTTGAGAATACAAGACGTTATTACTGCCACACCAGTATGTCCGTCGTTCGATATGGCCTGAGTAATGATAACCATGCTTGTTTAAGTTCACTGGAAATATGCTTCTCCGTTACAACTGAATCTGTTATTAAGCCCATGCATCCGAAGGCGTGTATTTCAGTTTTATCATTGCTGTTTACGTAAGGATTTTATTCAGCTTAAGAGGAATGTTTAGATCTGAAAGAGTTTGATTTAGCGTTATAACCCTTTCGCTACTCGAGATCTCCTACATGCTGGTTAAAATCGTTTGGAGGTAGAAAAAACAAACTGTTTATAAAAGACGTCATCGGGTAAAGGAATTTGCACATTTGAATCCCTCATTTACACAGCTTATGCACCTCACTCTTACAACACAAACTAAACTTTCAACATAACTTCAAAAACCGATCTCGAAACACCCGGCTAACGTGATCTGATATTGCAGTCTGTAAGGTTCACTGCCAGTTGAGCCACAGGCCATGGGACAGTCACTCACCGATGCACTTTTGTAATACAATCATATGCCTTTCTGATACAGCAAACTAATACATACGAGCTCCTCACTAGCATATTCCATTTCATATTGACGATACATATACAGATACTTCTTCCATTCATTCTCCCAGCTCCACCCTAACTACTCTTTCTTCATCTCACCCTTATCATTCCTTTCGCTTTAGTTATTCGTAACAACCTCCTCCCATCCGTTACCCTCTCACCAACGCATACAGATCTTTTTTCAGTTTATTCCTTCTCATCCTCACTCCATCCATTACCCTCTCACCCCAGACATCTTACACCCACTCCACCCCCTCCCACTCCTCCCCTTCTCCTGCCAGTCATCCACTCCACCCATTTCTTGCTCACTCTCCTCTTTTCTCTTTCGCCTCAGATTAATCTCGCCCAACCTTGCTCAGGTGTGGACGAGGAGCACTTGAGGCCTTGAGTTAATTCCGCTTAGAGGCTTTTTAAACCACATACTCGTACATTCATACATACATACATACATACTTACATTCATACATTCATACATTCATACATACACACTTTCATACATATATACATACATACATTCATTCATACATACACACTTTCCTACATACATATATACATACATACATACATACATACTTACATGCATATATACATACATACATACATTCATACTCGCACATTAATAAGACACATCCATACAAAAAGGAAAACGTTGCTATTGTACTTTCCATTGATTAAAATTTGCTAAAGAGAAAACAGAGTATACTGTTGCCATTGTATTTTCCAGTCATTTAACTTAAGCAGAAATAAGTTAGCAATCAGGTTAAATAAAAAGGAACAGAATTTTCCATATTTATTCATTGACTCCCCCCCCCCCACAAGCTAAGCACTTGAAGATTCAGTTTCATTAGCCTCCGTATAATCAGCCTCTGGCCTCACTTCACTCGTTACCCACCTACCATCTCATTTATATCTCCCTCAATCCACCTCCTCTACCTCTTCCTACCCTCTCTTCTTACCCCTTCCACCTCCTTCCATTCACCCCACTTCCCCAGTCTCCTGCCTTCCCTCATTTTCACCCCAAGTTTAATCTCCCTGACCCTCACCCCAGCCGCTGCCTTTCCACCTCAGTCATATCACTCCAAATTCTTCTCCTCCCACTCTTCCCTTCGCATCCCGGCTCCTCCCACTTACCCATTTTAGGTCACTTCTTATGATTTTCCTTCCCTCCTATCCCTTTTCACTCAAATTTTACCTTCCCCATCCTCATTCCAGCCATTGTCCTTCCACTACATTCACCTCCTCCCACCCATTCATCCTTCCCCATCCTTATTCTCTCCTACTTTCATCCCTCGTCTCATTTTCATTCTGGTTTTATATATTTCATCGTTTTTCCACCTCAGATATCTCCGTCTTACTGCACCCACCTCCCTCCCGTTCCCATCCATCCAACCCCCTTCAACGTCTATCCCACTCTCCCCTATCACTTCATGTTCATCTCAAATTTCATCTTTCCCTCTCACATTCCAACCATTACCTTCCCTCCTCAGTAATATCGCTTCAAACCTATCCCCACCCGCTCCGCCCCACCCAGTCTTTTCCCACCCGGTCTCACTTCACTCCCACCCTCCTTCCTCCTCTCATTTTTCTCTAATTTCATATTTTTCTCTGTTTCATTCTAGCTCAGTAATATCCTTCTAAATCGACCCTCTCTCGTCCCATCCCACTCCATACAACCTCCTTCCTCCCATCCCATCCTCTTTCAGCCTCTCCCATCCCTCTTCTCCAATACTCTCCTTCCTCCGCTCACCTCCTTTGACTTCAAATTTAATTTACCACACTTTTATCTCTTCATATCCACCCCCTTTAACCCTCCCGCCCCACCGCTTCCCACCTCCTGCATCCTCCCACCACTCCCCTGTTCTCCCTCCCTTCATATTCACCCTCACGTCCTCTTATGTTTTTTTCACCACCCTTCAAAATTCTCTCCCCCCCCATTCTTGAAACTTTCAGCACCTTAGCTATTTCATAATTTTTGCGTCTTTAATTCTTTGATTCTTTTTCTCTTTCAAAATCCATGTAGGTCACATTGGCTGTTTTTTTTTTTTTTTTTTTTTTTTTTTTTTTGTCCGACTCTGGGCATAGGTTTCACAGCCTGCTATCAAGGCTCAGCAGTCCTCCTACATACCATACACCTCTACATGTCACCACTTCGGCGCTAACACTCACCGTCCATATTGAATACATGCTAGGGCTGTCTCATACAGGACTGGGGTATTGGTATTAGCGGGGGTATTTTTACGACATGTCGGCGGGTCTTCTGGTAGATCAGTAAAGCCTGATTTAATGAAATTCAAATCCTTAAACTGTTCCCTGCCCCAGTCGGGATTCGAACCTGGGTCCGTTAGGACTGCAGGCCATCTCTTTACCGATTGAGCCCTTCTTTAGTCAGCACCTTTATTCCTTTCATTACGAGAGGTCTTCCTACAGTGTATAAAATTTTTTTGGGGTGGTAACAAATAATTATCGAAGACGTTATTTCATTGATTGGATTAAGGGAGTTTGGTTCTAAATCCCTTCATTAAGAGGGATCTCCATTAACTTCAATAAAACTGTAATGAATCAAGAAAAACAAAATATAGAAAATGTATTCTTGAACGGTTAATAGAGATTGTTTCCATCCACGCCATTACAAAAGATCAGTCTTAATGTGTAGAAAATCAATCCCATTTTACCCTCTTCGAGGCGTAGGCCTCCGTAGTCCAGTATATTTAAACTTTTTGTCCGATGACGGATTTTAAATGTAATTCTTGTTATCTGCTGACGATTTTTATTTAGTTTTTGGTCACATTTTTTAAACTAGAGAGATTAGAAATATCCTTCATTACAAATATCCTTCATTAGCTACAGTACTTCAGTATAAGGAGTTTTCCCTCAAGCTAAATAAAAGCGTCCTGCATCAATATGTATAGACAACAAAAGCTGTCCTCGGACTAAATGGCTAAGGGAAGACAACTAACCTACTTCACTTGATGGAATTACATGACTGAAAGGTGCTGATGAGGAGCCAACACGTGATGGCGCTGTGTACCCTGGGTGAAGAGAAGCAGCTGTGTCCACCCAGAAGTCAAACTTCCTCATATTTCCCAACACCTCTCCATGGGCAAGTACCCCGGTTCGACCCTGGAGTGGCGCTGTCAGCCTCAAGGTGGCGTCGTCTCCCAGCACGATGTAGGTGCTGTACTGTACCTGTAGGACGGCCTCATATACGTGGTTGCTCACCTGTGGTTGACGGGTGGGCGCTGCCAGACCAGACCCAGGTTAAGCAACAACAGCAGAAAAAGTATGATGAAAAAAACTCTAATAATCTCTTCGGGGTTGAACCTGTGTAATACCGTCACTCCTGGTGGGGCAATGTAAACAATCAGGCAGTGGCGGGATAGAAAAGTACACGTTACTTATCTGAAAGGGTGAAATACAGTGTCATCGTTAAAATTTTCACATTTTAACCTCTCGTATCTCACTTGACTCTTAACCCAATCAGTACAACGACACATCTATATCATTCTTGCTACTGTATGATTGTTTTATTCATCACAGGAAGAACTTGTCGGATGAAAAGTTTTTAACAATCCTCGTTAATCCCTTCACAGAGAGGTCTTCCCTAAACTATGCAAATCGTTATGTGGGGGCAGGAATAAAGAAAAAAAAATATCGTTCTTCACTAACATCCTATATAATCTTATAATCTTTTATATTTTTTTTATGCTGCGTTTGCAAGATCTGTGGCACTGAGCAGGTTACTGAAAGCTGTAGGAAGCCTCTCCGGTTCGAAAAATCTCTCCTGAGCAAAATAACATCGTTTCAGGGTAACAAGAATATATTATTAGAAATTTCTTACTAAATGGATTTATTTTTCCCCCTTTCGATCCTTGAAACTCTACCTTCCTTTTTCATGTCTTCATTCTGTTCTTTAACATTTAATTCGCAGGTTCTTTCTTCAATCCTAAGCTTCTTTTACAGTTCATTCTTTAATTACCCCTGCATCCTACGCCTCACCTCATCTTAAAACTCGTTCACGTTAATTTTTTAGGTTTAACTTTCACCCGTATTACATTTTTTTTACTCTTCAGTTTGATGTCGTTCTGTATGTAATGTTCTTACTGTCACCAAACGATTTTTTTTTTCTTCACCTCCACTCCTCCAATCACGCCTCCACTCCTCCAGTTACTCCTCCAATCATACCTCCACCCCTCCAATTGCACCTCCACTCCTCCAATCACGCCTCCACTCCTCCAGTTACTCCTCCAATCATACCTCCACCCCTCCAATTGCACCTCCACTCCTCCAATCACGCCTCCACTCCTCCAGTTACTCCTCCAATCATACCTCCACCCCTCCAATCACACCTCCACTCCTCCAATCATACCTCCACTCCTCCAGTCACTCCTTCACTCCTCCAGTCACTCCTTCACTCCTCCAGTCACACCTCCACTCCTCCAGTCACACCTCCACTCCTCCAGTCACTCCTTCACTCCTCCAGTCACACCTCCACTCCTCCAGTCACTCCTTCACTCCTCCAGTCACACCTCCACTCCTGCAATCATACCTCCACTCCTCCAGTCACACCTCCACTCCTCCAGTCACTCCTTCACTCCTCCAGTCACACCTCTACTCCTGCAATCATACCTCCACTCCTCCAATCACACCTCCACTCCTTCAGTCACTCCTTCACTCCTCCAGTTACTCTTCCAGTCACACTACCTCCTGCAATCATACCTCCACTCGTCTAATCACACCTCCGCTCCTCCAGTCACACCTCCAGTTCCCCATCAGCTCCTGCAGTCACACCTCCGTCCTGGCCTCCTACGTGTGGTGTGGTCGCTGCCAATCGATAGTTTCTTCCCTGGCGTCCTCCTGCCTCTCTCCTCGCACTCACCCTGCCCTGGGGGAGGTGTGGTGCTGCGGTGTGGTGTGGCATGGTGTGGTGTGATGTGGTGTGGTGTGATGTGGTGTGGTGTGATGTGTGGCATGGTAGGGTGTGGGGCCTGGGGGATATGGGATGATGTGGTGTGTTGTGGCGTGGTATGGTGTGGTGTGAAGTGGAGTAGAGCAGTGTAAGATGTGGAAGTTCTGGGCTGTTATGTGACGTGGTGGGATGTGGTGCGGTGGAGTGTGGACGGTATGTTGTGTGATGTGGTAGGGTGTGAAGTGGGGTTGTGCTGGATATGGAGGCTGAGTGAGGCCTGGGAGCGATATGGTTGTGTTATGGGATATGATGTAATGGGGCGTGGAGCAACGCCGTAGGATGTGGAGGAAGACTGTGTAGTATGTGAAGGGGTAGTGATCGGGTGAGTCCTAGGGGGGATGTGGCGGTGTGTGTGTGTGTGTGTGTGGTGAGAGAGTTCGATAGGTTTTTGGTACTGCGGTGGTGTGGTGGGTGATGTTGAGGTTGTGGTGGTTGGGAGTTGTTGTGATGGTGTGGTGGTGTAGTGGGGTGTCATGTGGTAGTGTGGAAGAGATATGCGGACTGTGGCAGTGTGATGGGGCGATGTGTGATCTGGTTGTGTGGTGGGGAGACGTAGTGGTTGAAGTGGTGTGATGTGGTGGGAGGTGTGGAAGATGCACTGACTGTGGGGGTGTGTTATGGTAAGAAGAAATTGGGTTGTGGTGAGGAACGGTAGAAACGTGATGATGTGGAGGAGAGCTACAAAGGTTGTGTTGTGGGATGGGGTGAGGATCAGGATCAGGCAGAGGTTGTGAAGGGTGATGGTACAGTGTGGTAATGTGGAATAAGGTTGTGGTGGTGGAGTGTGGTGGAGTCAAGTATTACAGGTGAGGTGGAGGAATGAGGTTGTGTAAGGGAAACAAAGTGGCTGTAAGGGTATGGTGTAGGGGTAAGGAGGGGGAGGCCGAGGTTGTGGTGATGTGGTATTCGCGTTAATGGGATGGTGAAGCCAGGGAGTTGTAATAATGTGGTGGTTCGATGGAGTGGGGTGATGGAGAAGCTAAATTTAGTGAGGCAATCTGGTATGGAGCGAAGTGATGTAATTGTGTTAGGGCGTGGAGACCGACTGGCGTGCATAATGGAGGTGTTGTAAGGTGTGGTGTGGCTGTGTATGTTGATGTGATTGTGTGTGCCTCTGACAGTGTGGTCTATGTATGTGTGTGGCGTAGTTAGAGTGTGATGACCAGTTATCAAAAGGTTATAGTGTACAGAGATATATATCGGTGTATCTATGAAAACATGGTGTAAGTATATGCTTTGAAGGAGTGTTGTGGTATGGTTATGTGAAGTACGAGCGGATTGGTATTGCTGAGTGGTAAGGTGAGAAGTGCGTGAGTGGAGTGGCATGGTTGTGTGCTGAAGAAAAGCACTGTTTGTGAATGGGTTAGCATGGTTGTGTGGTGAGATAATGTGACGTAAGAAAGAAGTGTTTGGTAGTGTGCTGTAACGAAGTATGGTGGTGTGCTGTGAAGTGTGGTGATGTATTGTGGTCAGGTGTGGTGGTGTTTTGTTGAGAAGTGCGGTGATGTGATATGGAAAAATGTGATGATATATTGTGTAGTGGTGTGGTGGTATGCTGTGGAGAGGTGTGGTGGTGTGTTGTGGAGAGGTGTGGTGGTGTGCTATGGAGAGGTGGGTGGTGTGTTGTGGAGAGGTGTGGTGGTGTGCTGTGGGGAGGTGTGGTGGTGTGCTGTGGAGAGGGGTGGTGGTGTGCTCTGAAGAGATATGATGATATAAGGTGGTGCGCAGCAGAGAGGTGTGATGGTGTGTTCTGATGATGTGTGGTGTACGAGTGTGGTGGTGTGACCTAGTTATCTGGTGATGTGTGATGTGCAGGTAAAAGTTTCCCTTCTGCGATGTGGACAGGTGTTGAGGTTTATTGCGTGTTGTTTGAAGGTGGCAATGGTGTGGTGTGATGTGGTGTGGCGCGTAGGTGTGATGAGCGAGTTTGTGATGTGTGTGGTCCAGTCAATAACCTCTCGACAAAAACACACGACTTGTGGAATCGTTGGCAGTCACCTTTAGTCAGGTAGGTTAGTGTGCGCTCTGATTGAAATTATACATGAATCTTTTAAGAGTTTCGCAGTTTCTCGGTCATCACCCCTGCATGGATGGAGAGTTCGTAGCTCCCCCTGCTCTCCTCCTCCCCTCCTTCTCCCTCTCTCCTCGTCCCATTGTTTCCCCTCCCCACTCTTCCCTTCCTTCTCCCTCTCCCCCCCCTCCCTCCCTCTCACTACCATCTCTCCCCTTTCCTTACTTTACCCTCCCCTCCACCTTCCCTCCAACTGTCCCCTTCCCCCCCTACCGTCTCCCTTCCTTCCCTTTAACTTGTTCTTTCCTCTCTCTCCTTTTATCCTCCCATCTTTCCTTCCCCTTTCCGTTCCCCTCCTTGCCTCCCTTTCTCTACCCTTCCCCTCGTCCTTCCTCTTCCCTCCTTCCTGGTTAGTCTAACAAGATCTCACAAGGTTCAGATAGCTTTTAAACAGTGTAAAGCAGGTACTGACCACAACTGTACCAGTACCTGGAGCCAGGACTTTGCACCCGGTGTGTTTGCCAGTACTTCTAAGCAATCGATTGAACAGCATATTGTGAGGAATATTAAAGTTAGTGGTAGGTTGTCCATCACGATGACGGAGCACCAGTTAACTTCTTTATCACGGTAGCGTCTTATTTCATTATTGTTGCCCTCAGATGAATCAATTCAGGTCAGGGAACTCTGTTGCAACATGCGGGTACGTCTTCCTAACCCCTCTAGATCAATATGTCTACTCGCAGCAAAATAATATTGTTTGATAGTACGACTTAGAGAATTTAAGGGACTTCATCGTTGTGCAAAAGTAAAATATTATTTTGGTGTATAATACAGTTCACAGTTTCTCCAAAGAGCCAGTACAACTCAGTAAAGCAATGCCAACCTTCCCTTGGCACATTAAATTATCATGTGGCCTACCAGGTAAAGTCTCATTTGGTTACACATCAGTTCCATGTTAGATCTAGTCTTACTACATCATCATCATCATAATCACCATCGTCGTTGTCGTCCACGTCATCATCATAATTCTAATCTTACTTTTCTACGTAGTGATAGGATAAGGATGGAGTCCTAACGCGCCGTCATAGTATTTCCCACCTTTGCTGTACACAGCCACCATTGGACTTGATTAGGGAGAATGTGGTGTTAACATATTCATGCCTCTAGCCACGAGATCCCCAACTCTGATTGAATGATTTAATATGTTTTTAACACACACACACACACACACACACACACACACACACACACACACACACACACACACACACACACACACACACACACACACACACACACACACACACACACACACACACACACATTTCTGAACCCACATACCAGTACAAGCTGATTCAGGGCTTTTGTCTTTTGTCGTTCGGAGGAAGGGTTATTATCACACCATGATTCCATTATTAGCAACCACCCGGACGCAATATAAGGGATTTTGTTGCAATATTTTTAATTGTTTAAGCGGGTGAGCCAAGACAGCAAGCGATAACCTTTTCAGATATATTGTGTAGTTGAGTGTGGATGCCTAGCCTATTCCACGTGCTGTACCAAAAGTATGTTGTTTCAGGGAATATTAGAATTGCAAGAAGCTAAGCTTGTTGGAAAGCTTGTGGAAAATCAATAAGTCTTACTTAAGTGAGGTTTCTGAGAATTAGACAACATACTGCTGGAAAAGCCAAAAGGCTCCAATCTGATCACAAAACCTGGGTTATCACAGAAGTTACTAAAGTTAGAGTGGGTCCACACACTCTTGGAAAGCTTGTGGAAAAGTAATTAGTGTTAAGTAGTTTTCTCAAAATTTGCTGCAATGTTGCTGAAGAAAAGCCAAAAAGTGCCAAATTTAGCACCAAACCTCGGTTTTAGTGGAAATTATTAAAACTTCAGTGGACCTACGCACATCGTTGGGAAGCTAAGATGGCAATATTACTTAGCTTGTTGGCTTGAGCATAGTGCACACTTTCAAGTTCATTGTCTAATTAGTTATGGCTTATTAACAGCCATTTGGGGCCAGATAGATTTGTTCGAGTTGACCAATGTCGCTACGGGTCAGATTAGCGCCATCACATCAATATGATCGGTTTGGGTCCCTTAAGTCCAGTTATTATCATTCAGACCCAGTTAGCCATTTAGATCATTTATGCCCTGTCGCAGCCTTCATAGCCATGTAGGCTTACGCAGGCCAGTTTGGGTCCGGTGAGGGCCATTCAAGGCCAGGCAAATTAGGTCCGCTCGGATCCCACATGCAGGTGGTTCAGGTCCACG
>NC_137049.1:12518407-12700907 GCF_032717465.1 Coenobita brevimanus | reverse complement strand
TAATTTTTTCTTGAGGATGCCACTGAGTGTACTAGAATGTTTAATACTTACAGTACTCTTTCAGTGTAGTGATTTCTTCTGTGTTTTATTTTTGTCACCGTTATAGATGAGTTTTACTCGTCTTTGGAGAGGGACATAGAAATGAAGTAGTCATTAGCAACTTATGACGGGTATATGGGCTTTATCAAAAAAAGGTCTGTCAGATAACCAGCACATGTTCTATAATTTTCCTCTCATAATTATGTAAATCGATTAAGAAACAGAAAACTGATTACTGATGGAGACATTCAAATTCGTTCACTACGAGGGGTGTCTCTTTAGCAGAATATAATCATCTGACGGCAGCAAGATAAAATACGATAGACGTCATAGTATTGAAGGGGTTATTGGAGACTTTCTAACTCCGTCAGTACGAGGGCCAACCCAAGCTGAACTAGAAAGCACTCAGAGCCGACATACCTCCTCCAATGCCATTGTCATTAAAAAGGATCCTGATCCGGATTCGGATCCGCCGCCCAATTTAATCAATTCTTTCTTGGTCCATGGCCCACCCTTCCACAAAATTTCATCAAAATCCGTTCATAACTTTTTAAGTAATCCCGGTTTCGGATTCGTGGATACAGGATCCAGATCCGGATCCGAATCATCCCCCAAATGTAATCAATTCTTTCTTGGTCCATAGCCACCTTTCCACAAAATTTCATTGAAATTAACTGGGAACTTTTGGAGACATTATGCTGAATACTCCGGATCCGGATCCAGCTCAAAATTCAATCATTTATTCATTGGCTCATGGCCCACCCTTCCACAAAAATTCATCAAAATCCGTCCATAACTTTTTGAGTAATCCTGCTAACAGACAGACAGACAAACAAACCAACGCAGGGTAAAACATACACCGTACCTCCTGGCGGAGGTAAATAACATCGTCCAGTCCAGCTGCAGCAAGAATGAAATAGGTGTTATGGTGCTGAGGAGATTATATATAGTATTAATGTCCCGTTTCACGTTTTGGTACATGGTTACGCTTAATTATTTTATTCATGTTAACACCAAACAATTTCTTCTAATGAAATTTCTAACAGTGTGTGGGGAGCTGCGTCTTTTCCTCACCTTAATTGGCGGGAGTATTAGCGTAATTACGTACTCCCTTTCTGTGGACTGAATGAGCCAACATCACAGCACACATGTGATGACAGCACAGCCCTAATAGCATCATTGTGCCGTCATTAGTGGCTCTTTTTTTTTTTTTTTTTCAAAGTATCTAAATGGCTATTAATCTTTGTCCATTATCACCGTTATCTGTATGTATCTACGTATCAGAATGTCTAACACTATCAACGATATCAAATTAATGGTTCACGGTTCTCTGGGAAGCAAGCACAGCAAAACTATGCACCTCCACTCCGCAGTACGAGACTTTCGGGGGCCGGCCACCACTCGTATGAGACGTTCCTCGGTTGGTCACATCATAACCTAAAATTTTATTCTGGTGGAGGTCTGCCACTGTGCAAAATTTCGCCCTCCAAGGCGCTCTAGGTTGTCAGAAAACGTGTTCACTGAGAACCACTTCATCTTTTTCCTCATCCAGTCTGGAGAAATACTGTGCCACGTCTATTCTTTGGAATGGAAAGACAACACAATAGAATTAATTTTCATACATACATACATACATACATACATATATATATATATATATATATATATATATATATATATATATATATATATATATATATATATATATATATATATATATATATATATATATATATATATATATATATATATATATATATATATATATATATATATATATATATATATATATATATATATATATATATATATATATATATATATATATATATATATATATATATATTATTGGAAGGACACAAGTCAAGAGTGAGAGCAGTGGAAATGAGTTATTTAAGAGGAGCCTGTGGAGTCACGTGGAGAGACAGGCTGACGAATGAGGATATAAAGGAGCGTTGTGGTGTTGATGTGGATGTGATAGGAAGCGTTATGAGGAACAAACTGAGGTGGTTTGGCCATGTGGAGAGGATGGAGGGTGAAAGACTGACGAAGAGAGTGTATGTGAGTGAGGTGGAGGGGGAAGAGGGAGGGGAGGCCTAGGTTGAGATGGAGGGATGGGGTGGAGAGGTACAGGAACGACGGGGGTGTGAGTTGGGAGCAGGGCAGTGAAATGGCGGGGAACAGGGCGACTTGGAGGCGATTTGGTTGTGGCCACCCCAAACAGGATTGAGGCGTCTGGCAATATATATATCCATATATATATATATATATATATATATATATATATATATATTTATATATATAGATATATAAATAGATAGATATGGATATATATATATATATATATATATATATATATATATATATATATATATATATATATATATATGTGTGTGTATCTATCTTTCTGTGTGTGTGTGTGTGTGTGTGTGTGTGTGTGTGTGTGTGAGTTTATATGTATGAAACTTCGTTCATGTGAACAAACATCGACAGGCAAATCCGCTTTCTGATACTGTTAGTAAATTCACTCGCCTGCATGACGAACAGGGAAAATGCATCTAAAATTTTACTATGAAACATTGAATATAACAGCCTACCTACTTCACTTCCTCCATAAAACAGGCTTGCAAAAACGTAGATCTAAAAATAAATTGAAAATTTTGGTGCCAAAGTTGACAACCATAGTGAGTGGTGGAAGGTGTGCTGTACTCCTTTACATCACACTGTAGCTGCGTCTTCTGCCCAAGCAATCACAGTAGTTAGATCGACAGTTTTCCGAGTTTTATAATAAAAAGATTATTTAGGTGGTCAGTAATTCAACTGTCCAAAAGCAAGGGGGAAAAATTTTTTCCTACTGACTGGTAATTAATAGGATGTACAATACAGTGCCTAAACATCTTCATTATTAATAAGCCGATTAAATCTTGGACTTTGCAAGGTTATTTTTGTAGTAATGAGATACAGGTAAATATGTTCTGGTATACAGTATTTAAGGTTTACTGGTATGTAGCTTTTTGTCAAATATACTCTTCGGCAGTACCGGTAGCATAGCTTATTTTGTGATTGAACAACAATACCAATTATGCCTCATGTGTGATTTCACTGAATTGTGTAAAAAATCACAAAGTTTTTGATTAGGTAGGTGCCTTGAGTTTACTTTGAGCAATTCGTAATCAAGACTAGGGTACCGCCCACATCAATATGTTATTTAACTGTAGCGATTGCAGTGTGTTTACCATATGATGATGATGATGATGAGGATGATAATAATAACTAGAATGACACTCAGTAGAGCGCATACCTCCTCCAAGGCCCAACATGCAGTTCCTTTTAATTCAGTCAAGTCTAATGACATATCAAACTCATAACCCTATAAGTTGTAACATCAAAATTTAAAACTACCCATAACTCTTAATTAAATATGCCTGATTTTTTTCATCAAGATCCATGCAATATTCACTGAAAAATTTATGAAAATTTCGATAAATGCCTTATGTTGCAATGTTAAAGAAAGTGAAAAAAAATTCCTGGATCCGCACCTTCATCCGGATCCGCACAAAAATTTAATGGAGACTATTCTGGGCCAAGGCCCATTCTTCTACCAAGTTTCGTGGAAATCCGTCCAGTAGTTTTTGTGTAATCTTGCTCACAAACCAACCAACCAACAAACAAACGGACAGGGGTGAAAACATAACCTCCTTGGCGGAGGTAATAATAATAATAATAATAATAATAATAATAATAATAATAATAATGATATTATTAATAATAATAATAATGATAAAAATACTACTACTACTACTACTACTACTACTACTAATAATAATAATAATAACGACAACAACAACAATAATAATAAGGGAAACGTGTACAATATTATTAAGAAAAATGTGAAAAATATTTATTTTAAGTTACTTTTAAAATAATCTTGGTACCATGTGGGCTACTGTTGCAATATAATGTGTTTTGTTGACGAGGGAAGGGTAGGCAGAGTAGACTGTGGGTGACCTACGGTAACTAAACTTGAGCCAGCTCGAGAGTAGAATTAAAGCACCGCTTAACATTTACCGAACCAGTACCTCAGCTGTCAATATCTTACTCTTGAGATGAAATACTGTAATTGCTTCCTGGTGATGGCAAGTTCTGACAGCTTCCCACCTAAGATAGTTCGTCTCTGTCCATAATATCATTCAAAGTTAACCTCAGCCACGTGATTTTAGTACATTCATTACAAGCCCCATCAGTTTAAATGTGAGCGTGGCAATGCGTCAGGATATGCCGATGAGTCCAAGTCTTATCATCCACTTACAGACGAAACCACCATTATTCACTTTCCGGAGGCAAAATAAGCACCGCTCGCGGATGTATTAGTATCCAGTCACAAGCAAGGCGTACTTCAACGGGAAATTCTTGGATCAATTTTACAGTGTAGGTTGCAGGCCTAGGTGCTGATAACCTTCTCTATTATTAAATGCTTTGTCTAATTACCATCATCATTTAATCCATAAGCTGAAGAAAAAGCAGCAGTGCATGTTTAGAGTCGAAAGTGAAAAGTATTTGGCATATTATTGTCGTATATGCCCTCTGTCAGCAGGTAGCGAGAGTATTAAGCATATTATTGCCGTATATGCCCACTGTCAGCAGGTAGCGGCGGGCCACAGAAGGCAAGGGTTGCCACCCTGCTTTTTAATTTGACAGTCGTCGGACTGACTCTGTCTTATAGGTAAATATGAAACTACGCGTGGACAGCTTTACCTATCAGGTGAAGCCAGAATTCCGAGGGTTTGAATAGTGAATGAACAGGCTTGTGGCACCATTCATTGGACATATTGTTGGTGAATTCTACTATCGTACTGTTTCCTTTCTCTGGCTTTCTATATCCTGCCTCACCCCATCTCCTGGTCGGAAAAAGAGATGGGATGATGAAGATGGTGATAATGTTCATCGTCCAGTTCCTTTTTGCCCCATCAGAAGAATACGAGTCCGGGGCTAGGCTAGTCAGTCCCGACGTTTAAAGAGATGCTGATGTAAAACACACACACACACACACACACACACACACACACACACACACACACACACACACACACACACACACACACACACACACACACACACACACACACACACACACACACACACACACACACACACACACACACACACACATTATCGACTATCACAGGGAAAGCCTTTGAATATCATGACGTGTTATTTTGCTATTCTTTGTACCTCCAGGCGATTTTGCTGAGTCAAGGAGAAACTTTTCGAACTAGAGGAGTCAGATAAACTTTCATTAAACTCTTCGCTACGAAAGTTTTTTACTAATGTGTGTGCAATGAGGCCTTTGCCGTGCCATGCATGTTCACATTTTATGCTAGTGTTGTCATATTCGGGATACGTGTACTGGTATTAGCGGGAATGTTTTTATGACGTATTGGTGGGTCTTACAAAGCATCAAAAGTCTGCTTTAACGAAACTGAAGTAATGATATTTCTCAGTACCAATTCGGGGTCGAACTGGTGTCCATTCGGAAAGCTGACCACTATTCTAACCAGGTAATCACCACCTTCATTTAGAGCTGAACAAGATAATTTAGTCTGCATGAATAAATAAACATGATAAGCCGTCGTGTTCAGGAGTAATGAAAGGGGGAAGAAGTAAAGAAGAGTTGCAGACACCATGGATAATAATATGTGAAGGCTGTGATCATTTACAGTTTATATCCTCCACCTTCTACTTCTTTCTTTCTCTTACCTTACACTCCTCTTCTTCGCCTCATTCCTTACCCTTCGTCCTTCCATTCCTCTTTCCTCTTCCATTCTCTTTTATTATTTTCTCCTCATCATCCCCTCTTTATTTACTTTCCATCCCCACTCTTCCTTCTTCATCTTCCACTCTCTCTCTCTCTCTCTCTCTCTCTCTCTCTCTCTCTCTCTCTCTCTCTCTCTCTCTCCCTTTCCTCCTTCCTTACACCTCTCTCTCCCTTTCCTCCTTACCATCCCTTTTTTGTATTGTTTTTTCCCTGTCCTCACCCTCACCCCATCCTTTCCCTTCATACTCTCCCATTTTCATCTCTTTTTATCTCTTCGCCTTCACGCCCGTCCCTCTTTTGCTCTTCGCCTCACCCTTCCTTTACCCAGCTTCCTTACCACAGCTTTAACCTGGGATGGATTAGGGGTGAGGGAGCCTTCTTGCTTTGCTAATTGCTATCCTTATGATTGATTTAATGGGAAAATCACTTAATTATACTCTTCATTATCGCACACGGCTCTCATTTTACTCCCCCTCCCCCCTCGTGTTACTCTTTTCTTTTTTCATATGGTACTTGCAAGGCATCACTTTCGTTTCTAACTTACCATTCTCACCATTCTTCTTTCATCCTCTACTTCAGCTTTCTTCCACTCTTACCATATCCTCCCACTCTTTTCCCATTACCTCAGTCTCCCCTCTACGCTCACCTCGGCCCCCTAACTCGACACGGTTGTTTCTCTCCCCCCCCCTCCCTCTTTTTTAGGGGAGGAGGGAGGTGAGTGGTAAGAGAGGAAGTTTGGTGAAGTGGATACAGTCGATGAGAAAGAAAACAGTGAGTGAATATAGTTGCCTGGTGTAGGTTATATGATATGGTTAGGATTGGGATGTGTTATTGTGTTGCCTTAATTCATACCCCAGGCATAGTAAGTATGTGTATGTATACGTTGTGTATGTTTAAGTAAAAAATTCTTGTTGTGTTGCTGGCATTGTCTTTAGGCTTGAATGGAACCATGCGTAGTTTTGTCTAGATGCATGATTGATCACTAGTTTCGAGTTTATTCCATACTTTCCAGGCATCCTCTCAAGCGTGAATTTATAGATGTGTTAGTGTTGATTTTCTGTACTTTCACTGTATACTTCATTGGTGGTAAATCAGAGTGCTTATTTTGTACTCACTGTTCTTTGAATAGTCAAGTTTTTGAGGCCATATGGGTGGGAAACGACAATTTATATATATATATATATATATATATATATATATATATATATATATATATATATATATATATATATATATATATACATACTTCTATAGGTAGTTTAATTTTCTCAAAGTTCAAAATTCTGAATAGGCAAAGGGGACCTGACTTTCATTCAAGATATGGTTCCTCTTATACAGTCAATTACCATGTTTCGGGGTGTTAGTGTATGACCTGAAAATCTACAACTTTCTGGATGTTCTCTTTATTTTACCCTCCTCAGACTCTCCTCTTTCCCCTCCTTACCTCCATCCCATTTCTGTATAAGAATGAAGTAATTTTTCAGCACACACCTGGCTACTCCACAACACCCTTCACCTTCCACTAACACAGCCGATCCTTCTCTCTCTCCTTACCTTCCCATTTCCCCTCACAGTTTTAGCTCCTCAACCTCTCCTCCTTCACCCCACCTCACCCGTCCCTTCTTTACCTCGTACATTTTTTTTCACTTCCCTTCATAGCTTACTTTTTGTCACCTTTCCCACCTCTTCATAACATTCCCCTTCTTCATCTCTTATCTCATCCACACCTCCACATCTACCCTCTTCTTTACCTCTTAATTCCTTCATCCATTTGTTAACATCTCAACGGAAACAAAAGACCTTTCATTCACCCCTGGCGCCACATTTTCTACTTTCCCTCCATGCCTTCCTCTTCTGTACCCTTCTGCTTTTCACCTCCTACCTCATCCCCTTCTTCGCCACCCCACCTTCCTCTTCCTCCTTATTAGCCTACTCCAAGCAGCAAGTGAGGTCATTTATCAACACACACTTCTCAACAACAGCTCTTATTTTCCCTTTACACTTGCTTTTCTCTCCTTACCGTCTTTCCCTTTGATTTTCTATTTCATCTCTCTTCCTTAACCTCTTCTTCCATCATGGACTCCCTTCCTTTCACGTGCTGTTCCATCCTCCTGTACGTTAACCCTCGCCGCTCCTCTTTTCACCTCCTGTAGCCAGTGAGGTCATTTGTCAGTACACACGCCTCCCCACAAAAGGCCCATCCTCCTCCTCTGACATTTGCCCCAGAAACTGTTCCACCTTGTCTCCTTAACTTTCCTTCCTGTACAACCTTCCTTTCAGTTCCTACCTCAACTCCCTTCCTCTCCTTTCCCTCCCCCTATTTTCCCTTCTTCCTCCTGTAGCGGAGTAGGTGGGTGGGTGTGGAAGTCAATAATTTGTCAGCACACACACACACACACACACACACACACACACACACACACACACACACACAAAAGCTCCTCACCCTCCCCTGAAACTTGTCGCCTTTTGTGCCCCTCTCTTCGTACTTTTCCCCCTAATTTCTTCCCTCCTTCTTTCACCTCCCATCTCTCCCTCCTACCCTCACCCGCACCCCCTGCCCCCATCCTTATCACCCCTGTAGCGAATTGGGTCATTTGTCAACACACAGGCCCTCACAAACACACCCCTTGCCTCCCCTGACACTTGCCGCCGTCCGCCTTGTTCCCCACATCGCTGATAGCATTGTCGCGCGATGACGGCGGGTTGGGGGGAGGGGTATATGAGGGGAAAGAGGACGGGAACGAAAGGGGAAGTGAAAGGAGAGGGATGTAGAAGAGAGGGGAGAGAACTTGACGGCAGGTAGAGGGTAGGGACCAGAGGGGGAAGAGAAGAGAAGAATGACGTACTGTAAGAACTTGAGGGATGAGAGAAGTACAGGAAGGAGAAAATAAAGGAGAGGGCAAGAGTGTTAGAGCTTGATGACAGCTGGAGGGAAAGGAGAAGATGGGGGCATGGGAAAGTGGGATGGGACAACAGGAAGGCAAAGGACAGGGAAATGAAGGGGGTGTGATGGCAAAAAGTAGGGGAAGAACTTGATGGGAAGTCGAGAGTTGGGGGAGATGGGAGAGAGAGAAGGGAAAGCAAGAGGAGAGAAGAATTTGAAAGGAGATGGGGGGGGGGGACGATGGTCCCAGAAAGGATGTTGAAAGAAGAAGGAAAGGGAACTGAAAGGGTGAAGGCTAAAAAAGGCAGTGGGGAAGAGGGAGAGAGGGATGGGAACAGGGGGAGAGGGAAAAGGGGGAGGGGAAAGAATAGCAGGAGTAAGGGAGGAGAGAAAGAGAGGTTACGGAACGAGAAATTACCGATGAGAGGAAGAGGAGAAGAGGCGAGAAGGGAGAGGCGAAGGAGGGTCACGGAAGAGAAAATTTGGAACCGGGGAAGTGGGGGGTTGGGGAAAGAAGGAGAAGAAAAGGAGACTGAGAGGAAGATAGGGAAAGACATGGGAAGGGGGACAACATGAATGAAAGGAAAGGAAAGGAGGTTCACGGAAAAAGATATGAAGGAACAGGAGGAGATAATAGGAGGGGAGAAAGGGAGAGAAAGTTCAGTCACGCAAAGGGAAACCAGACGGAAGGCCTGAGGGTAAGGGAGGAAAGGAGGGGAAAGAGCAGGGAAGGGAGAGAGGGAGGTAATCAGACATACTAAGCAATAGGAAGGGAGAGAGGAAAGATCATAGGAGGGGTGGAGAGGAAAGGAGGGGAGACAAGGGAGAAAGTAGGAGAAGGGGGAGGAGAGGAGGAGTAGGAGGAAATAAAGGGGAATAGTTATACAGAGAGTAACGGAAAAGGAAATTGGGGTAAAGACGAGGGAATGAGGCAAGAGAAGAAGTTATTATTGGCAGGGAGGAAAAGGAAGAGAAAATAAGAAGAGCGAAAAAAATTAGAGGGAAGATATGAGGGAGGGAGAAGACAGGCGGAGAACACGAAGGAAAATAAGGTTAAGGAAAGATAGAAGAGAACAGGAAGAAGGGAAGTAATGGGGCAGAAAAATGAGAAGACAGGATGGGAGAAAAATGGATAGGGATAGGAAAATGGCAGAGAAGGGGGCAAAAGAACAAAAGAGAATTGATTGTGAGGGGAGAGGGACGTGGCTCTTGTGGCTTGTGGACCCAGATGGAGAAATGGCAGACAGAAGCAGAAGTTACAGGGAAATAACTTTTGGAAGAATGGGAATATAAGGGAACCATGCAGGACACAAAAGGTTTAGAAAGGATCAATTTATACTGTATTACTAACCCAGAATGTGGATACAGGTACTGCTGACATGCACAGTGGAGACCTGGATATTGGGAATAGGTACTTCTGACACGGGTTTCCAACACACGTAGTGCGAACCCGGTGATTCGCGTATTGAAGGAGAAATCGATGTCTGTGATTGATGCTGACTGAGTTGTCAGATACGTATGGGAAATACTGACTGCTGAAAGGTGAGGGAAGGACTGGTGGGGTTATGGACTTCAACAAGCGTTGGAAAGAGAGGAAACTTGTTGGAGTTTTCAAAATTCAATGAAATAATTTGGTGCTTGCAGACGATTTCATTTAGCAGAGAGTGCGTCATGGCAATCTGAAGATGAACCCATTCCCCACGATGACATGTTAAATTGCTCTTTTTTTGCTGTCTCCTGGCAATAATATTCAAATTTTCAGTTTAAAAATCTCATTTTGAAGAGGTTGAAAAATTTGTTCAAACAGAACAATATTGTCCAGAGATAGTTATATTGTCTAGAGAGAACTAGAATGAATTATAAAAGAGTCTTCGTGCTGAATGAGTGAATGATGACTCGGTGGAACACTGGATGTCATATGGATAGCATAGCGTGAATGGATTAGCAGGGTGGAACAGATTGGGTGAACCACAAGAAAATTTGACCCTCTCATACATGACGTCTTGATATATTCTTGGTAACTCAGAACTACATTTTAAAACTACGGTAAGTAAAGACTTGTGGTACTGAAGGAGAAAATGAAGGCCATAATATAACAACGCTAAATCTCTGTCCCTAATCGTATGATGAAAGATAAAAAAAAAAAAAAAAGAATATTATGATGAAGAGCTAAAATAAAATGTTGGAGAAAATGGGTTGAACTGCTCGAGTGGAACAGTGGACTGAAATTGAATGAAGCTGCTTAGGTTGACTACTTCAGTTTGATGACGTTACTGAATTTAATTGTTGGTATTATATGACGATTATATGGAGATATAGAGCGACTTTTCGAACTGGAGGGGTTATATACAGCTTCCATTGACCCATTCACTACGAGGCGTCCTTCCTGTGAGGAGTAACAGCGGGTGGTGATGGAAATATAAAAGTTCATTGCGCTAAAGGAAATATCCCAAGTTATTTTTTAGAAAAGGACTCAGTGAAACGATGATGCAAGTGGATTTCATCGATGCAACAGTGGAGAGAGAGAGAGAGAGAGCGTGTAATTCACCGGGTCGGTCAGGATCACCTGATGGTCGTGATCGTCAGCTTTTACCCTCCCGGAAGGGAGCTGAGAACTCATATAGTCCGATCTAAGGGCAAGGCTGTGACCTTCACACACGCACACACCCGTCCCTTGCTCAAGGGGGACAGTAACCACCCACTTCGTCAATGAAACTTTTCGCAACCTGAGCGAGGCGCGAACTCCCGTCTACCAGATGGCAAGCGAGAACGTTACCACTGCACCAGCGAGCGGTGTGTATGTGTGTGTGTGTGTGTGTGTGTGTTCCACCTTGATTGACCGTCTATGTATTCTGTCAACCTCTCATTATTCTCCACTTCGCCCTCGCCCCTCTGCTCGCCTCCCCCCAATCTCTCTTTCTCTCTCTCTCTTTCTAATCCAACCCACTTCTTTATCCGCCCATCTCTCTGCCTTCCTTGCTCCTCTTTCATCTCCCTTTCTATATTTTCATCTCCTTTCTTCTCACTGCTTCGCCCTTCTTCCTTTCCCACTCATCCTTTCCCCCCTCCCTCTTTCCTCTTCTGTCTCCTTCTTCCTCTCTCCGCCCCTTTCCTATCTTCTTTTCCTCTTCTTTCCTTTCTTCATTCCCCCTCTCCTTCCCTCTCATCTTCCTTTCCTTCCCTATTCTTCTCTCCTTTCCTTTTCCTTTCACTCCTAATTCTTCTCTTTCCTACTAATTCCAAATCATTCCCTCTACTCTCACTTTCCGCACCCCGTCCCCCCCTCCTCTCCTTTTCCACTCCCCTCCCTGTCCTCCTCCTCACTCCTCCTTTCCTCCTCTCCTTCCCCCCCCCTTTCCTTCCCTCCACATCCCCCTCTGTCCTCTCCCTTCTCCCGCGTCGTCAGCGTGATTGGCTTTGATTTTCTGATTTCCCTGACTCTGTATGATGTCACTCTGGTTATCTGATTGCCATAGCTGTCCATCATAGCCGCTGAGAGAGAGAGAGAGAGAGAGAGAGAGAGAGAGAGAGAGAGAGAGAGAGAGAGAGAGAGAGTGGGTACGGGATGCACTATAGTTTGGGAATTTCACTTTCACAGTTTCTTCCTCCCTGCTTCCCCATGTTAACCATATTTTATCACCACATTCTCTACATTGCCTACATGTTCCCCCAACATCCCCTACATACTATATATTCCCCCAACATTCTCTACATATATTCCCCCACCATTCCCCACATTTCCCCAACATTCCCTTTATATAATCCCCCAACATTACATACATATACTCCCCTAACATTTCCTACATTATTACATTCCCCCAACATTCCCTACATAATTATATTTTCCCAACATTCCCTACATAATTATATTTCCCCAACATTCCCTACATAATTATATTTCCCCAACATTCCCTACATAATTATATTTCCCCAACATTCCCTACATAATTATATTTCCCCAACATTCCCTACATAATTATATTTCCCCAACATTCCCTACATAATTATATTTCCCCAACAATCTCTACATAATTATATTTCCCCAACATTCCCTACATAATTATATTTCCCCAACATTCCCTACATAATTATATTTCCCCAACATTCCCTACATAATTATATTTCCCCCACATTCCCTACATTATTGTTCCCCCAACATTCCCTACATAATTATATTGCCCCAACATTCCCTACATAATTATATTGCCCCAACATTCCCTACATAATTATATTGCCCCAACATTCCCTACATAATTATATTGCCCCAACATTCCCTACATAATTATATTGCCCCAACATTCCCTACATAATTATATTTCCCCAACGTTCCCTACATAATTATATTGCCCCAACATTCCCTACATAATTATATTTCCCCAACGTTCCCTACATAATTATATTGCCCCAACATTCCCTACATAATTATATTGCCCCAACATTCCCTACATAATTATATTGCCCCAACATTCCCTACATAATTATATTGCCCCAACATTCCCTACATAATTATATTGCCCCAACATTCCCTACATAATTATATTTCCCCAACATTCCCTACACATAGTCCCCCAACATCCTCCACATATATTTTTTCGACATTCTTTTCGTTTCGTTTATAAAGGATCCAAATGCCTGCATGCGTCGCCTTGGTCACCTAATGGCGGCTCTCCATACTGCTCGATCTCTGGCAGCCTCCCTATTCAGTCCCTTATCCCTGAGGTCCCACTCAATGACCTCGTCCCAGGTCTTTTTCGTGCTACCTCTCGCATCCCTACCCCTAACGTTAACACTCCTCTCTTTCTGCACCCAGCTGCCATCCCCCACCCTCTCCGCATGCCCAAACCACCTCAATCTACCTCTCCTCATCACAACGCCAATACAATTCAGTCCCATCCTATCTCTTAGCTTTTCCATCGTAAATCTAGTCCTCCCAGGCCTCTCATGCAAGGACGCACTGCACACCCACCTAATTATTGTCATTTCTGTACGTTTGGGCCTGCGAATATCCTCTTCCTTGACTGGCCAATTCTCACTACCATACAACATTACACTCCTAACACATGTCGGATACCAAGTTCCCCCAGCATGGAGGGAGAGCCAGCGTCAGGAGAGGCAACAGCTCCCTGAACTTCTTCCAGCCCCACCTCCAGCACGTAACATGTCTCCCAAATAATAAAACTCTTCCACACACTTGAGAGACTCACCAGCAAGATCAGTCCTTTCACACCTGACAATCTCCACATGCTCCCTACATATATTCCCCCAGCATTCTATACTTTATCTCCCCACTTCTCCCAATATCCACCATAATTATATCCTCTTACTTCTCACCCCCTTTTCCTCCATATTCTCTCTATTTTCTTCATTTATTCTCCTCATTTACCCATGTCCTTATACCCTTTCACTTTCCTCCGTATATCCTTCCCCATTCTCTTCCTTTTCTCAATACATCCTCCTCGCTTCTCTTCCACATTTCCGCAATATATCCTTCGCACTTCTGTTTCATAATATCCTCCCTGCTTCCTCTCCAGCTTCTCTCCATATATCCTTCCAATTTCTTACTCTTTCATAATTATATGCTTCACATTCCTCTCCATTATGTCCCCAACTCTTTCTCACCTCCTCACTGATTTACCCCTGCTTTCTCCTTTCCTTCTCGTCTCCTCTCTCTTCCCATCTCAGTTCTTCCTGTTATTTATTTTTTTTCCACCTCTTGTTTCTACATCACTAAATAGAGCCAAAATATAATAAAAGAATCGAGGCAAAAAATAAAGCAGAAAAAATGTACACATACAGACAAATGACTGATAAGAGAAGGGCGGCGAACAACGCCAGACGAGGGCAGGACCAGGGTGGCAGGAGCGCCGCCCCCGACCAGGGCTGGGTCGTGGCCAGAAGACCCAGGACCTCCTCCTCCTCCTCCTCCACCACCTCCACTTCGTCTTCCGACGCCTCGAAGGGGAACTGGATGGATAAGCTGCCGCAGGTACACCCTGTGGCGCAGTTGGCGACAGTGGTGTCGGCGGTGTGCGTGTTTTGTAGCAGCGTCATCAGCTGCGTCGTGTACTTATCGGCGTGAGCCCCCGTCCCAGTCCCGGCCCCCTGCCCCTCCTGGTGACGCAGAGGGACGCCTTCACGCGGTGACACCGATATAATGGCCGGTGTGGCTGCCTGCTTATACAAACGTCTATCAACTATATCTCATCAAATCTATATATGTAAAAAAAAACGCGTTGTTTGTTTCTTTGTTTGTCCTTCAATCACACCCAAACCAAGGGCCAGGGACCCCCAGACCCATGTATATTTTCTGAATCAGGGTGACCCATGGATGGTTTTAGGGGTAGAGCTTTCGCCTTTTTGGCCCGGGCAACGCCGAGTACCCCTGCAGCCCAATTTTTGGCATGGTGACTCACATGACCTCCAGTTCGGACATAGGCTATGTGAGGTTGACCTCCGAGGTCATTTGAGGTCACCGGAAGGAGGTCATTTGAGGTCACCGGTAATATACGCTCAAATGACTGGACCCAGCAGCCTAATTTTTGGCATGGAGACTCACATGACGTCCAGTTCGGATATTGGCTATGTGAGGCTGACCCCCAAGATCATTTAAAGTCACCGGTCGGAGGTCACGAGGTCACCGGTAATAGTAATCAAGTGCTCACAAATACTGTGCGTTAGTCTGCGAAAGCTGAAATAAAAAGTTCCTGGACCTCTTATAATCCCTCTTCAAAAGCGTAAGAGGTACATGGTTTTGCAGGAGTAGAAAGATTTAACTAGAACAAACAGGATTTGAATGTTTGCCTTTTTGGCCTGGGCAACGCCGGGTACCCCTGCTAGTGTGGAAATAAAACTTAAGAGTAAAATTGATCCTGCGTCCACTGTGAGTTGAACCTGGGGCTGCAAAGGATGGCGCCTCCGTGGCGGTCCAGCCTCACCTCTTGCGATTACCCCAGGTTCTGGCCCTGGGAAGGGACGCCATCACGCGGTGACACTGATATAATGGCCGGTGTGACTGCCTGGTTATACAAACGTCTATCAGCTATAACTCTCACCAAACGTGGAGATTCAGATAATGATGATAATAACGACTAAAATATCACTTGTCGGGCGATATGTCATGTGAAATAATATTAACTTCGACTAATGATTACAAATTAAACAGGAATATTAACGTCCAGCACATTCACTATCCATTTATATCACTAGCTTTAATTTTCACACTGGGAGAAGAGCGTTAATTTTCATGAGGTGGTTTTATTTGTGACTATGATGTAATTTAAGCCTGCGCTGAAAGACGATTACTCTCTCTCTCTCTCTCTCCTCTCTCTCTCTCTCACACACACACACACACACACACATACAGAGAGAGAGAGAGAGAGAGAGAGAGAGAGAGAGAGGGAGAGAGCCCTCGTAACTGGCTCTCTGTGGACTGTAAACATGAAAACTTAACCCTGGCTGCCATAAGGAAGAGCTAGTATCCTATTTTACATACTTTTATATACATACATTCATGCATACATACATGCACTTTTATTTACGTACACACAGTCATACCAGTGCACTCTGATGGACATACATTTTTATATAGCACATGTACTTTTCTATGTACGTATACTGTAACTTACGTACCGGTACACTTAATATACATACCTTAACAAAAAAAAAGTGTTACTTGCATACGGTACATATTTGTAGATATGCACTGTTATGTGCATTCACTGTGCACTGTTATGCTTACTCTGTTGTATGCGTGCACTCTTTAACGTACATTCCATTGTACACATTCACTTTGGTACATAGCAGCACTGTTATACTGCTGTACTAATGGGATAAAAGATTTTCCACATTCATCTATCAAGTATGGTGGTAAATGGCATTAGAATTCAGCCTCTGCCCCAGCCACTTGTGTAAGTGTACTCGGTGCCTCCCCTCTCATCACTCCAGCCATATGCTTACTGAACACATTATGCTGTATTATTTGTGCAATCTTATGCCCTTCAGTATGAAAACACTTTTTCGAATATAAAGCTGGCTGCCTCCTGACGACTTTATTCAGTTCAACGAGCCTTCTGAATGAAGGGAATGAAAATAAGTTACCTTTAACCGCTGACTCCGTTCACTGGTACTAATTTTCTCTGCTTTTCTTGCTGCCTCCAAAAGTTTTAATTAACTCAGAAGCAGCCTCTCGTACCGAAGGAATAAAAAATACAGCCTGCTTCGGATTCCCTGGCACACATTATGTAAAGCGTCCTTACACGTGCATCACTTTTATTTGCGTCCTTGGAGAGAGGATTACAAAGAAAAAGTGCGAGGCGAATATTCAAATTAGCTGTGATAAAGTACCTTAATAAATTCTGGATGGGAGGTAGACCAAAATGTTCCCTCCTAACTCCCACCTGTTGAACTAAATTCCTGGATAATTTTTGAATACAGGGAGATTTAGTGCCAAATTCTTTGCTCTGGTGGCTAAGGAGATTAAATTAAGACCAAGGATCAAAGGGATTAAATTATGACCAAGGATAATTTTGACAGAACTTTATTTAAACATTAGAGTTTATGGCCAACTGCGGTGGAGAGGTGATTGCATGTTTGTAGCATGTTCTGCGTCGATCCCTTGTCTAGGACCCAAAACCTAAACCTTGGAGGCCACTTAAAGTGGTTGGTGGTAGTATGTCCTTGCATATGGTCATGCCTTCTGGTTCATATCAGTGACATAAATAGACTCTGACACACAAACATAGCCAACCCAACTCCTCGACTCTCATATGGATCACACACTACAGACATCCTTACCCATTCATACTTCTCCATCATGGAGAAGGGCGATTCCGGTTTCTTCCTGTGTGCAGGTCCGGCACTGTAATGGAAATCATGCAGATCGGTACAGTTACGTAAGTCATGTATTAATTTATGTGGATCTGAATAACGACTCGCTGTACTGGTTCAGAAATGTACCACAACTCTTATACTGCCAGAAGTCCTCCCTGAATTGAAAAAAATCGTCAGGGGGTGGCAGGAAAAAAGTGGAGAACAGAACATTGTACTTTAGGGACTGATGAAGATTGTTCTAAGTCGTTCACTATGGTATGTCTCCCTTACTTGGTAAAATTCGTGTGGCGGTCCAAAGCAACAGTACAATGCAGGCGTCGTGGTGACGAAGAGATAAACACCAAAGATGTTTCTGACCGACAAATGTTTAACTTTGCATGAGAAACCTTATGTCAGCAGAATAAAATCGTTGGACGGAAGCAACAACAACAACAACAACAATAAAAGCTTTCCATGTTTGCAGAGGGGTTCTCCTCGAGCACGGCAAAATCGTCTGATTGTTACAAGGAAAAACAATCATGTAGCAGAGGAATAAACATTCTGTAAATGCAAGGTAGATTAACTGCCAGTATTTGCTAAGAAAATTTGTGTATGAATATTTAAGTGGAGATTAAATGCATACTGGGCCATATATACATTGTTTTTACAGCTTAACTTGCGTATAACATTATATTTCCAGCTTCACACGCCAACCAATCACTTCACAACCAACTAGAATGAATAATATGAAAAATGTACTACAAAACAAAATGATTCATGGCAATATTTTAGTATGAAGATTTGCCTAGTGTAAAAAAAAAAAAATAGCTAACTATCAGGCTGCTATGACTCATGACGTAATTGCAATAGATTACGAAAGTTGTCCCGACCATGAGAGGGTTAACTTCTTCAATCTGATAACGTACTTCTTTTATTCTTGCTTCTTCCACATGGTCATAGCGATCTAGGATACGCCTTTTCAAGAGAGATTAAAGATACGACTAACTTTCATTAACATCTTCTGTATCAAGCATCTTTCCAAAGTTAAACAAAAACGTCTCGAATGTGTTGTTAAGGTGAAGGTTATGACTATTTATAAACCCGCCTCTGGCCTCCCGGTTGCCAGCCTTACTAATTCACGCAGCACCTGCCTAAATATCAGCTGCCTGTTTGTTTTGCCTTGTTTTATTTCTTGGCTCATAGTTTCAGACCTGCGTTTGTAGGTAGTCTTGTTTCGCCAACGCTATATCCCTCGATTCGTGCCGGCAACACACACACACACACACACACACACACACACACACACACACACACACACACACACACTCTCTCTCTCTCTCTCTCTCTCTCATATACCCACTATGCTCTCAGTTTCGTGGCCACTGTACCCCAGTTTCGATGGTAAAATATCCCAGATTTCGTGGCCTCAGTACATCAGTTTGATGGCCATAAACTCCAATTTCGCGGCCATAATATCCCAGTTTCGTGGTCATAATACCCCAGTTTCGTGGTCATAATACCCCAGTTTCGTGGCCATAATACCTGTTTCGTGGCCATAATATCCCAGTTTCGTGGCCATAATATCCCAGTTTCGTGGCCATAATACCTGTTTCGTGGCCATAATATCCCAGTTTCGTGGCCATAACACCCCAGTTTCGTGACCATAATACCTGTTTCGTGGCCACAATACCTCATTTTTGTGGGATAATACCCTAGCTTCTTGCCCCAACCCAGTCGGAGTAAAGCATGCTTCATCTTTAAGGCGAAGACCCATAATACTGTATAATTTTCTGTATGTTCTCTCTCAGGCCCCACCTTCTCCTCTTTCTCTCTTTCCTGTCCTCTTGGCCCTCCTCATTCTTCATCCTTTTCCTTTACACTCTTCTTCCTCGTCTTACCTTTCATTTTCACTCATGTTGCTTTTTCTTACTTCTCCTTCTCCTACTTTTCATTTTCACTCATCTTCTTTGTCTTCTGCTTCTTCTCCTCCTCTTCCTTTCCCTCTTCACTCTTCATTCTCTCCTCTCCTTCACTATCTTCTTCCTTTCGTTTTTCTTTTCTTCCCCATTCTGTTCACTCGTACCTCTTCTCCTCCCCTTCCTTTTCACCATATTTCTACCTCTCCTCCTCTTCCTTCTTGTTGCTCTTCCTCCTCCTCCCGCTTCTATTCTATCATCGTTTTCTCCATTTCTTCTCTCCCTCTCCCCTATTCTTGATCCTTTCCTCCTCCTCCTCCTCCTCCTCCTCCCCATCTTTTCCTCAATCTTATCCTCTCCCTTATCTTTCTTCATTATCTTTCCATTTTCCTCTTCATTTTCCGTCCTCCTCCTCTCTCTCTCATCCTTCTCTTTTTTATTTTCCTCTCCCCTTTATTTTCTTCCTCTATTCCTCAACGTTCTCTTCTTATTCCTTCTTCGCTCCTTCCCCCCCTTCTCTCTTAGCCCATTACTCGTTTTCTTCCTCTTTTTATTCTCAAAGCTTCTTTTTATTTTTCCCCTCTATTCCCTCCTCCTCTTCCATCTTCTCTGCCACTTCCTCTTCCCTCATCTTGCTTTTCCTTGTCTTCCTTTCCATCTCATCATCCTGCCTTTCCCTTCACCTCCCCCCCCCTCATTCTTTCTTCCTCCCGTTCCTCCTCTTCACTTCTTTCTCAGTTTTCCTTCTTTCCTTTTCTTCCTTCTCCCTCCCACCGTCTTCCCTCTCTTCCTACTCATTCCCCTACACTCTTTTCTAATATATTCTTCTTCCCTCTTACCTCCTCTTTGTCCTCATTCTCTTTCCTCTTCTCCTCCCCTATCTCTTACCTCTTTCCCCTCGTTTATCTTCCTCTTTTTGCTTTATCCTCTTCCTCTTCCTACCTTTCCTTCATTATTCGTTTCCATTCCCTTTAGTCCCCCCTTTTCTCCCACTGATTTTTTTTTCCTCCACTTTTCTTCTGTTCGTCTCCCACTCCTCATTCACTCCTCTTCCATCTCCCCTCGTTTTGTCCTACCTTCTTCCTTCCCACGATTTTTCTCCTCTTCCTCCCCCACTTATTTTCACTTCCCTTGTCATCCATTACACTTTGCTTGCCCCATCTCCTTCCTGCCCTGTTCATTTTTCATACATTTTAGTTTTTCACTCCCTTTCCTATCCTCTTCTCTTTCTTCCCTCTTCTTCCTCACCTTCTTTTCCACTCCACTTCTTTTTCCTCTTCCATCGTTCTCCTCTCGCATTCTTCTCCTTCTCTTCCTCCTCTCTCCCACTCTTCCTTTCCACCTCAGACGCTGTAAATCACGGCTGGAGAGTTTGTGTGGAAATTCATGAGTCTCCGAGATTGGTAAGGAGGCAACGGGGCGAGATAAGACTCTCAGTGATAATGTGCCACAGCTTATTGCGGTACAAATAACATTACAAGTGAATTTCTCCGATCTGATTTCCATGTTAGGTTGTGGTTTAGTTCTCGTGGCACTGTGAATCTGCTCCTGCGTCCTGGTTTGGATTATATAGGGTTGTAGGATTTGGTGTTATGTGGAAATACGCCTCGTGCCACCTGTTTGTGGTTAAAATCAAGTTGTTATATTTGGTGGCATGTGGCTATAATGCTGTGTCTACTGTTCCTGCTGTGACTTGCTTTCGAGCAGCTAAATATATAGATGTGGGTTTTGCTGTCATGTGCCTCTGATGCTATTCTTAACTCCTTTAGTCCGCTGACCTTTTTCTATAATTTTCTTATTTAAATCCAGATCATTCTGTTTACCTTTGAAGTAAATCTACCTAACTGAAGGGTTGAATATAGACTTACTGAGTACCCTCACTACTAAAGTAAAGCAAACTTGATTAATAAAATCGTCTTGATTAAAATGAAGAAGACGTCATATTACTGACGAAATTAATGCTGTTCCTGCTATCCTCCTTCTGTTAAATAAGCTTTTGGTTAATTCCCCTGGTTTACGTGGATGTGGTTCGTGTGGCTGTGGTGCTGTTCTTAATAATCCTTCTGCCACTTGCTTTCAGTTAAATAGTCTGTAAAATGTGGTTGTTAATGGGACATTTTCTTGCCTTTTCTAATGCTCGTCCTGCGTCTTGCTTCCAGATAATATGGTTGTGGGTAAATTTCCCATTTTTATGTGGGTGATTTCGTCTGGGTTGTTCTTAATGTTTTTCCCTCCACCCGCTTTTTATTTTGATTAAATATTACTGGTTAATGTTCCTGGTTTATGTGGATTTTGCTAATGTAGCGGTGATGGTGTCTTTAATGCTCCTCCTTTGATCTGCTTTCGATTTGTTTTCACTGGAAAATAAAAGGCTGAAAATCAAACACTTGATTCCTCCCTCTCAAAAAAAGAAAAGAAAAGAAAAAAAAAATTAGATTAGGTCTTTCCGAGGACCACAGAAACATTATGTTTAGAAGACCGGAGGTGATAGACGGTGAGAAAGACAGACTGAGGGAAACAGTATTACAGCTGACCAGGTGCATGTATATTTGTGGATTAATAGGCCTGGAGCTCAAATTCGAAGAGAACCTGGAAAAAAAATCGAGAAAGCTGATTTTTTCAGGAAAGGTAGTTGGATGCATGGTAAACTGAAGTCCAAAAACATTCTAAACATTCCACATGAACTAGCCATGTGGGACGCAAATCCAAGATGGCCATCAACGGCATGGGAAGCTTATATAGCTTTGGAACCAGAAGTCACAGATGGTCATGTTAATACCTCTTTTAGAGGATTTTGGGGTATAAGAAAACCATTTTTACCATGGTTTCAATGATTTAGTGACGTATTTTCAAAATATGATCAAGGTGACGTACTATTTCAAGAAAAATGGTAAATTCAACACATTTAAATTTCAACAACCAGCAATAACCTTTGCCAGCAACAGTTTCTGAACTACTAAATAAAACTTTTTTTTTTCTTTTTTTTAAGTATCATAAGTTATGGTCACAGTTACAGCATGGGGATTCAGTAACTTCTCCGTCAGGTGGGCATGAATTAGTACAAGATTGGCCAATACACGAGGAACACATAGGTGTACAGTAGAGTCCTGCTTTCCGACATTTGCATCTCTTGCCACACATTTGTTTACACCCACATGACACAGTGAGAAAAACACGCACTGTTGTAACTGGTCTGTCAGTCAAAATGGGATTGAGTATTCCACCTTAAAGCTTCCAACCCCAGTCAGTAGGATTTAGATCCTCAGCATTGCCAACCACTCCTGAACTGTGAAGTAGGCTCGCTATGCGCGGTACTTTGCAGCTGATGATGTAGGAGGTAGGCTCTGAAGTTGGAAGCTGCTGGATGCTTTGTTCAGCCTCTGCATGTACTGCACAAATCTCAGCTTTTCAAGTGTAGTACACCCTCCCAAAAAAAGTATCGGCCCCATTATAGCACGTATTATTCTGAAACATGAACGAAACATTGTAATATATGTTGCATCCTGTAATTACAAGTGCAGCTATTATCCTTGGTAATTATTAGAACTCGAAATTGCAAAACGAATAACATACTGGGTGGTATATGCTTTGAGGAACCACATTTATAGGCTCATGTGTGTCCGCGGAAGTTGCTCATTTTCACAACCATCGTACTCTAAGGGGCCGATACTTTTTTGGGAGGGTGTACATGTCGGATTAGCATTATATAATTACAGCAAGAATATTTCCCCAACTCTGGCTACATATTCATGGCTGGCATCGCTCTTCTTAAAAACACCCAACTTCCTCCAATCCTCGCTTTCAAAGACTGTCATGGCCTTTTTTCCAATGCCATATAAGGCAGAGACTGTGTCACATCCGGTGATAGCGTGTGCTATCAATATGTGTTGTCGGGTGTGTGGATGTATTGCATGCTGGATGCTGTGTATGCTATAAAGAAAGGTTCTTGCATACTGCATGTAGATCTGTATCCTGTGCCCCAAGCACAACAGGTCCTGCGATGTTTCCAGCAAATGCCAATGCTGTGCTACTAATTAAGTAGTCAGCATCAGCCTGACTTTGACAGTAAGCCGGTCCTTCACCTACTGATTAACCGTAACTTGTTGTTACGATGTGCAGAAAGGGAGCGTTTATCACCCGTGACTAGTGTGTTGAAATCAAACACTATGTCTGCAGAGACATTAATTTGGATCAGTGCGGCGTTTTCTGTTCAGATACCTTGGTTGACAGGGTAAGATTTGTGTAGCCATCAAGCAGACGGTGCATTCTTTGCCATAGTTATTAATAACGTGATTCACATAGCTGTCACACACACATCACTGCACATGCAGCCCACAGACCGACAAATTTTGCACCAAATGTCCTCCATCCACCACATAGTATGGGTTCTTGAGAACTTCGGTGGATATTGGGGCTACTGGAGCTTTCAGCACATTGGCAAGACCACTTTTGTTGTTTTTGCGCATTGTACCCTTGTCAAATAGTGCTGGTGGCTGTTTGCTAAACTCATGTTTAATGTGCTTCTCCATATCTGATCGGTTCTTCATCACACATGTGACCCGCCTGAAGAGCAGTGTGTGGTCTACCTCAACGTCTTTGCCAAGGACAGTGGCAGTACAGGTGGCAGCACCAATAGATATAGCCTTGTCACTCCTTTTGAGCTTAACATCAACGTAGTTCAGGCAATGATACGTGCAGCTGCCTTTTCAACTAATTTGACTGCACAATCTGCAGTAGCACAAATAGATGCCATGACTCTAGTATCAATGCAGACCAGTCTCTCGCGGTATTCATCTGTGTAGGCAAATGGCGAATGGTATGATAGGCACTTCCAAAAGGTGAAAAAGTGGCAGCTATAGCGCGCACTTGTGGATCTCCGGTCTTATGAGTTTTCTGGTGTCGACTGACCCTGAAGGCCTCCCTTTTTGTTTCCCCTGAAGCCCTCGCCCATCATAAAAACGGATTTGATAATCATAGTGGTACTTGGCTCAGCTGCTTCAAGATCACCAACATTTTGAATGCGTGTATATACAGACTCTCCCCAGCTATCAGCTTGCGCCATCGCCTTGGCTGCAGATGATAATAGTTCAGTTGTTGCTGCTTCATGGGTCGCCTCACGCTGGTCCATTGGTTGTTTGATGATCTTACTATAGTCCACATATTTCCCACAGTACAGTCTTGTTTACATTAAAGAAGGTGGCCTGTGAATGGCAGGTGATTTGCTTATGCATTTGTCTCTCTGATTCTTCTGACTCCCTTTCTCGCTTTTTTATGTATGATGGCATGATGTAATGTTTCTTGCACCATTTATGAGCCGTAACTGGCAACACTTTGGATACTAGCTTTTCATCAAGTCCATCCCTCAGATCAGCACTAATGTTCAATATGCTGGGTAGGACTCTCTCTGTGACACTACATCGGTCAGAGGTTATTGGCTTATCACAAAAATCACAACTATCACACTGTTCTTGTGTTGTCATCTCGTTCCATTCACACTGTCTTCTGTCCATCAATGTACTTCTGCCTCTACACTTCCATCTGTATCCAACCTGAAAAATAAAAACATCTGATGAAGTATACTCTAGTTTATAAATTCATCATCATCATCATCATCATCTAATCCTACATTGCCCCATAATGAGCGTAGGAGCCCGGGGCTAGGCAGTTGGTCCCGACATTTAAGATGAGAGTGCCCAGCCTCACTCATCCCTGAGTGGCATTACATGAGGAATCAACCCCAACCACCCTTTCGATATATACCTTCACCGGGTCAATCTGACTGGAGCGCAATAATTACCCACTAAACCACCAGGCGCCAAAATTTGGTTATATGGTTATTACCCAGCGTCGTAAATGGTTTGCTGGTGTACAGAAAACCATTCGGCTTGTCGCTCAGTGTAGAGTCACCCACAGGCAGAAGGAAGAGGAAAGAATGAAGGAAAGAAAGACAGAAGAGTGAGTGTAAAGTCACCCGTAGGCAGAAGGACGAGGAAAGAATGAAGGAAAGAAAGACAGAAGAGGATTGAAGGAAAGAAGGATGGAGGAGATGAAAGGGCAGACACCTGACAGCAGCACTACATCAAATGAGTGGATGGTGAGGGTCCCCACCTACCACAGTGTTTAGCAAAATTATCAATAAGGTTTCCGACTTTTTGCGTTTGGTGCACGTTCTTTGTGTATATCAGTGATATAGAAGGCCTAGAATAATAGCAGAAAAATGGACTGATCATTCCTTAAAACCCATAAAAGGTGGTATTAGATGATCAAGTGTGAATTTTAGTCACCAAGCTGTATACGCTCCTGCATGCCGATGATGAGCATCTTGAATTGTTCGTCCCACACGGTTAGCTTACGTAGAATGTTTAGAATGTTTGTTGATTTTGACTTAAAAGGCTTCTATGAAGATTTTCTGGATAAATCAGTTTTCTCTTATGTTTTTTTTCTGGTGTGTCCTTAATGCCCCTGGGCTATAATGGTGCATTGTGAATTAATCCTTTGTAAATATTAACAAAAAGTCGTGGTTGATCTGGAGGTGAGAGGTGAAGCTAGGTGTGTTGCCGAACCTACTGTATATTGAATATACAGTAGGTTCGACAACACAGCCAGCTTCAAATGAAAAAAATGATCGTACTGAATGTCAGTATGATGATTTTTTTCATTTGTTTATGACCTCTTCAGATGATTTTAATCATGTTACAAAAGATCTCTCATGGTGAACAAGCTAAACACAGCCTTATCCAACCTCTACGCTCCAGAGTTTTTCCCAAGTTGATAATAAAAGACCGGAGATCACACAGGCAGGGTTAAATATAAAGAAGTCCAAGGGTTGAAGACGTTAGTGCTACCCAATCCCCTGCAGTTTAGAGACTCTCCCTAAGATAAATAAGATGGTGCAGAGACAGCAAGAATAGGTGTAGTGTCAATAGATGTAAGGAGTTAATGGTAATCACACACTCTCGAGTAAATTGCTTCCCTGAACTCTGGCGCAGCTCACAGATTCCCGCTGCCAGATTCACAAACACTCTTGTCTTAACTGTGATTTGTTTGTCCGGGGAAGGTATAAGAAGTGAGGTGCTGAGTCTTCCCGTGTCTTTTGTTCTTCTTACAAAAAATACTTCGTTAAAAAGGAAAATTATCTCATTTCTCATGGAAATTAATTAATTAATTGATTAATTATGCAGGAAATCAAAGGAAAGAAAAGTACAGACTCTCTCATGTCTCTAGTTCTTCCTGTAAAGACAATTTTCAGTTACGACTGAAAATCAGCCATAATTACGTACGAGAATTTTACACCCCTCCCTCCAGCCTCTCGCCAAACGACGGGGCCTCACCAAACATTCCGTAACGGTTCAATGGACACACTGGTGGTGTCCTCTTGTTACCTTAACACAGTTTGTTACACCTCTTATTTATCACCTCAACCTCTCAGGCTCCTGTGATTCACTCTCAGATGAATAAAATCGCCTGCCGTTACCTAGAATAAATCACTAGCGAGTTCTCTCCTGATGACGTATGATAAACCTATGCTGTTATGGTGATCTCAGACAACAAAACATAAAAAATAAAACAGCAACGAAAGAGTTGCTACAAAGCCTTCACCCCGCTAGAAATGGAATGCGGCTTCAAACCCAGTCTTACGGCTCAGTAGGCGGAGTGTGGCTGTAGTCTCGTCACTTAGATGAGCCAGTTGCACTTCCTCTTTACTAATTTGCAGACATGTTGGATAATATGCAAACTTTGTCGATATTAGCTACATCACCCACAGAACCTTATGTTTATTTTAATCATACTGGTGTCAAACTACCTTATTCCGTTTGAGAGTACCGTAGTACTGAAGTGGAACGAAGGCTAATTTTAAATCTTATTGTCGGAAAAGTCTACCCTACGGTGGAAAAACTCTTCTGGAAATAGTAAAACTAAAATAGGAGGGACGCCTTCTGGTTGACAGAGATACAAAGGTTTTAGTAACGGGTTCATAAGTGTGCAACTCGTGAAATAAATCGTTAAGGAAATAATTCTGTATAGGCTGCAATTTCCACTAGAATTCGGCTCCAGAATGCCCGTCAGAGTTCTGTAAACACATTGTGGTAGTTAGCCTCCTCACTTTACCATGATTTCCTCAACCATTTCTTGACCTGTTTAATTCCTTCAGCCGCATGTCATCCTTTACCTTATTCTTGGCTCTACCAGACGATAATCCCCTAATAATGAAGGATTTAATGGAAGTTATACCAAACTCTCCAGTCTGACAATATTCCTCGAAGGTAAACAAAACTCTCTGGTGATGTATGATGAACACGTCCTGGGACTCAGTGATTTAATTCCTAGCCGGAGCGAGCAGCTATTGCGCATCAACTTCATCTTCTGTGAACGCGTCCTCCCGCACATCCAGTTTTCTCCATTCATGTTCATCATCTCTACATCTGGGTCTGTCTCCCTCCAACCCTCACTCCCTTCACCAGCTCTCTCCACTCCACCGTAGGTCGCGTCCTTAAACGGGTGTTGACAGCGCAGCTTGCATCCGGTGTGGATGCATGTATGCAGCAGTATTAGACAGATATATGCTAACATGTTTCAATGTTACCGGTACTTCGAATCACTGGCAGCAAACGTGATGCAAGAAGTGTGTCCATACGAGGCAGCCGAGACTTCATGATGTTACCAGCATGAACAGGATACTACTTTCCGGCATGTTTGCAGCTTGTTTGTTATTGTGTTGCTTACGTGTTGCCAACATTTGTTCGAGCACACCCACAGACGCGCCCTTAACTGTGCTTTTTTTTTTTTTTTTTTCCCCTTCGCTCATTTCTGCCTGCATGTCAGTACCAGAGCAAAGAAGGTTTCACGTATTTCCGTTATATACATTACTTCTGATGTCAGGGTATGCCGTCAGAGCATGTGTCCGACTCATGGAATACAGATGCCCCTGCCCTACATAGTCCTGGATATTATCCAACGTACCTTGGGCAAGGTGTAGCGGCCGTTAGCCCACCAAAAGACAGTATTTGGGGGATCACCATCGTCCCTGGAGGTACTGTCAGGGGAAGGACGTAGGACCAGGCCAGGAAGTCGGCCTTGCAAAACACTCCCGGCCGGGGAACTACGTCACATTTACCGTGTAGTCAACGACCAAGATGAGACTATTACTCATAATTATAACCTATGCACAACTCATCCTCATTCATTTTCCCTATACCTTGCCGTGTGGAGCGACCCTGTTCCGACCCTGACGAGATGCTGTTTGCCACAGGAAGGCGGTTGCACGCTTGCGATCGATGGGTCTGCTTGACCAGACAGGCCATGGTAATGCAACAAAAAAAAAAAGTTCTTTTTATCTTTCTGAATAAAATAATTTGAAGATAAAAAAGAAATAATTACGTCTTTATAATGAAGGGGTTAACCTCTTCAGTCCAAAGTCCTAGATAACATGGCCTTGTGGGGGGCAGAACGGGGAGACAGCTGGCTATGGTAGTGGAGCTGATGGAGGTTGTTTCTAAACCTTTAAGTACGTTGGATCTTTCCGTGAACAAAATCGTAAAGTGGTTGTGAGAATATAACAGGCATCATCGTACTGAAAAAATTAAACAGACAAATAACGTACAAGGGAATAATAAAGCTTACCTGCGATACTAATATTCATAGCTTAAGCCTTTGAACATGTGGCAGGTTATTTACCCACTGTGTTGAGATATGAGGCAACTGCATCATCCAGGTCACCAAACTTGCCTCCCTTGGGTGTTATCTTAGTTACCCACATAACTTACCTGCCCACAAAGGGTAGTTGAACACCCGAGTCGAGTGGCGACAACTGCCTGCACTAGGATTTGAACCCCGGGGTTACGGGGCCGGCAGCTTTCTTGCTACCAGTGCTAACCACCCGACCACCATGAAGTGATATTGTTTAATCTGGGAATGATCTGGAGCAATGACGAGGTCAACTACGGCTACGGCGACATCTAATCTGTCCAGTTGGAACAGTCTCTCCGACGCTAAATAAAATCGTCTGGGTATAGCAAAACTAAGATGTAAAAGACATAACAGTATTAAAAAGGTTAATGTGCAATGTGTAAAACAATTCGCTGAGGACGAGGCGCTGGCAAGCATCCAGAGGCCACGAAAATACGACTCAGAACCGCATTGTTGGGGCTCAGATTTAGAACAAATGAATGTAATTTTACAACTTACATATATTGCCAAGGGGAAAGCAAGCCCATAATTTTTTAGGAACATCTAAGGAACATGTATGGTTTGTAGATCTGATCAGCTGGACCCGACATCACAGAGTGCAGTTAACACATTCAGTCAAGTGACGTCTTTCTTATTTATTGGTGCTACTTCCAGACGAGTTTAATCAGCTTAGGAGACAGTTTTCAAACTGGTGGGGACAACCCCCACTGATCCTTTCACTGCTAGAGGTTTGTTCCAAGTTGATTAATATCGTCTGGTGAGAGCAAGAATAAAAAAAAAAAAACATGTAATTGGACTGAGGAGTTAATAGCTACGTATGGAGACTAGCAACAATCTATCCTCATAAACTACCATCAGGAATTTGGGTCTTGTCTTTCCCTTCGCGATGTAACTCTTAAGGAACAGACCATAAGAGCTATTCAGTTTGCACATAAGATATACTTTAAATTTAGCCTCTTAAGTGCGATGACGCGTCTTTAATTCTTTCTGCCTTCAGAAGATTCTGATCAACTGGGGAAAGGTTTCATGCTGAAGGCATTATTCACTACATCTGTTATGGCCTTCACCTGAAATATTTGAGCTAAATAATGTCGCCTAATTGTGGCATGAAAGAAACCAAAAAGGCGCCGCTATGCTGAAAGGCGTAACTCCCTCACTGCCATGGGTTCTCTCGACGGCACAAAATAATCATGTGTTGATCTAATTAAAATACTCGAGTGTCAGCGTGGCTACGAACTGGCTAACCCAAACAGTTTTAGCCCAGACACTACCATTGGTCCTCCCATGACTGGGTGAAGTGGCCAGGAAATAACAAGAACGAAAGTGAATGACGTCATGGTTGTGGAGGGGGTTAGTACCGTAAGTTAGTCCAGTGGCATCTCTTGTTTTATTTTATTCTACTTATCTTTGAGCTGTTTTATGCAATTTAGGCGAAATTTTTTGAATATGAGAGACAATCTTCATTAGCTCCTTCGTAATGATGGGCATCACATAAGTTCGCATTACTTATAGAAAAATAAAAAGAGTACATTAAGAACACACAATCGTACTGAAAAGGTTAATGACAATAATTTTCTGGACTCTTCGGAGTGAGAGATCCTTGCTAAGTTATCAGAAATCACCAAGGTGGAGAGAATAACACAAAAAGCATCATGGTAGTGAAGGGATTAAGATGATAGTAAATGTCACATAGGTCAGCAAATTGATTCTAATTTTAGCCTGAGTAAAACACGTTAGTGCGTTTGTGATAGATAAAGCTTTGATATTTTCTGACAGGGCATGCTGTTTATGTCTTTTTGATATAGATATAGACTGCATAAGTAACTATTCTATCCATCTATCTATAGCCAGACGCCCCAACCCCAGAAAGATGGCTGTTAACGAAACGCCTTCACGTCACCCTGTCCTCGACCATTAGGCTGCCCTTTTTCCAACTCACACCTCCCATCCTTCCATCGCATCCTTGGTCTCCCTCTTTCTCCGCCCCCTCCACCTTATCCATATCCACTTTTCCAGCCAATCTCTCATTCTCCATTCTCTCCCATGGCCAGCTACAACAGAATATCTACCTCTTCACCATAAGGACGTATATTTTTCCTTCGTTCGTCCTGCCTAAAGACAGTTTTATTCAGCTTTACAATCTTTTTCTACTCAAGAGGAATTTCTAAACGGAAATGTCAAACTGTCTTCATGAAACGCCACCAGTACAAGAAGCCTCCTTCAAGTTGAATAAAATCGTCCAGATGCGGGATGAGTAAGATAAAAAGACGTCAAATGATCGAAGGGGCTTACATTCCAGATGCAAAAATGAACCAGCATGAAGAAGTGTTAGGGACCTTCATATTTCCTTGTATGGTATTTATGTCTTTTTGGTTGGGATTAAAGCTGCATAAACAAGAAGGCATCCGGAGAGGGCATACCTCCGCCAACGCCAATTAAATTTAAGATATACGACTGCAACACCTCTTTCCTACCAAACGAGTGAATTTACTGTCTCACATAATCAATCAATTAATTGTACTGTCTTAGTCTGGCGTGTTATAGAATCTGCGAATCCATACCTCAGCCGACGCCAATGAAATAAGTGATTTATTCATGCATCCAGATATGGATCTAACCAGCACTTTTCTGACCACTGCCCGCCCATTCATTAGATTTCAGAGATATCCGATACCAACCTTTTGAGATATTATGTTCACGAACAGACACAGGCGATTGCACAGTCTCTTCCAACTCCGTCGGCGGAGGTAATAACACACCATAATATCCACGTGCCGTATGCAAAAATAACTACATATTTTTTTCTTTAATTTAGTCCAAAATTGCGACGTTCCTTTTGAAGTCAGAGTTTTAGCGACAGATGATAACACTAGAGGATGATGTTAATCACGAAGAAGTGCTATGGAAAAGATGTTGAGCCGAAGTATTATCTTATTCTTCCACTGAGCTACCTAAAATAAGCTGCACAAGGACCAGAATCTGGGCTTGGTTAAGGTGAAAGAACTATTGTTGGGACAGAGGCTAGGGAACATTCAAATCCCCAGGTTTTGTAATAAATATAAACACCGTGTAAATGAATTCAGCGAGACCTCATACTGTTGCCTTCTCATTTATGCTTTGGCTCTTAAGTCCACAGTAAACTATAAAAACTGCCTGTTAACCTTCAGCTATTATCTCTAAAGCTATCCGACATTTTCCCTTAATCTACAAGGACAGTTATATGGAAAAAAGTCGAGATTTTATAACATATACCTATAACGAGACCCCGTGTACCTCGTGCCGTCTTCCCGTCGTCTTAGAAGGATCTGTAGCATCTTCTCTTTATCAGTTTATTTCGGCCTGTTACACCTTAATAGTCTCTTACAGTTTAAAATTCCGTGTCAGAAACATTCCAGCAACGGACAAGAAATTAATCAGGCAACATGAAGCACCAAGCAGGAGGTGTCAGAAAGTGTCCTAGGAGTTTAGAAGAACTCGAGCCCAAGTGTGACTTGCTTTGGTATTTCAGGTTAATTGTTGTTGGGAAAGAGTTATGAAAATTCTGCTGCTGCTGCTGCTAATGTTGACAAAGAATGAAGTGCACACACACACACACACACACACACACACACACACACACACACACACACACACACACACACACACACACACACACATATGGATTGAAACAGTCAATTCCTGTTGTTGTTGTTAATCAGCTCCAGTCTATCAGGCCGAGCAGATCCATTCACCTCAGGCAAGCAACAGACCCTGCAAAGACATCCTATGCAGTGAACCGATACAGTTGACAGCATCCCACCACAGATGCTGAGGTTTGGTTCCTGGGTGGATGCCGCATTTAGGTTTTTCCACTCACTTAGCAGGGGCACCATAGCAGGCTCCACGGCACCTCGTTATCTGGTTATATGGTTACCACTCAGGTTTGTAAATGGTTTCCTAGGTTACAGGAAACCATTACACTTGTGACTAAGTGTAGAGCCACTTGAAGTAGAAAGAAGAGTAATAAAAAGTGACAGGAAGAAAAAGGAGAAGTAAGAAGAGAGGAGGACAGACACAACAGCAGAATGATAAAGGTGAAGGAAGATGTAGGCAGCACTGTAATTATCAAATGAGTGGACGGTGGTCGCCACCAGGGCTGTCTGATTTCCGTGTGAGGAAATTCCGTGCACTCTGACTGGTCAGAGACCCTGGCCACTCACAGCTCGTTTAAGGATATATGACGTCATATCGCTTTCTTTGTCAATTGGCGTAACTCTGTGGGTGTAACTATGACTAACAGACGAAAGCCTACCATTTATGCATCTTATTCACATTAGTCCTTGTTTTTCCAGTTAGTCAAACATTAATCTCGTGCAACCTTGTTTACATTATCGCATAAAGCTATATAAAATACTATCTGGCAATTATGTATATGATCATTAATTAAATAAATAGGGTAAATTCCATGAGCTTCAAAAATGATTTATTGTGTAGGGCCTACACGATATCATGGCATAGCAACAATATGACCTAGGCTAAATTGGTAAATTTAAACAATCAAATAACACCAATAATACTTCATGCTAAGCAATCAATTAACATAACATTAATATATTATTTTATACATTCAAATAAATGTTTATCTATCTATTACTAGATGCCTCAATCCAGGAAGGGGTGTATTAAGTGTATACACAATTAAAAACCCCAAACATAGGCATTTACTTCGCGTAAATAAGAGAAATTTGCAAAATAAAGAGAAAATCCGTATTTTCCGTGGAACGGATGTGTGACGTCACAATCATCCGTATACGTCATCGATGCTCTGTTTTTTCCGTGCTAGCAGACGAATTTCCGTAAATGGCAGCCCTGGTCGCCACCACTTGCTAGACTACACAAGAAAAGTCGTCTAAAGGTAGTTTGATGTACTTCTTGAAAACCTGAATTTGAAACAGTATGTCACAGCTTGGAAATAATCATTCTAGGTTTACAATAACAGATGAATAATGTTAACCTCTTCAGCACGATTAGGGCTTTATATCCGCGTTAGCGAAGCGAACGCAGCTGCTTTGTTTTGTTCGGAGTGGTTTGTTTGCTTGCTTGCTTATTTGCTTGTTTGTTTGTGTATACAAACAAACAAACAAGCAAATAAGCAAGGAAGCACACAAACAAACTACGCCGAATATATATATAAAGAGGTGTGTGTGTGTGTGTGTGTGTGTGTGTGTGTGTGTGTGTGTGTGTGTGTGAACAAAATAACTCACAGTTTTATTTGATTTTAACCCAACTTGGCAGAAGGGTTGAGGGACAAGAGTTATGTTTTTCTTCTTTTTAAACAATGGTTTAACGTTAAAAGTCACCTGCCTATGTTGAAATTTGGCCTAGCAGGGTCAACTTGAACGATTTTTATCTGATTTAAAGCAGACTTTGTGGAGGTGTGGAGGGTAATACAAGAAAGAGGGACCGGATTATTAGTAGTCAGCTGAACGTCAAGGTCACTGGGTAAGGTCAGACTTTGACGCATGTGTCTGTATGAACAAATAAATAAAACGGTTTTGAACTGATCTGCACCAAACTCACTGGAAGAGTTTTAGGGTCAGCCAGTTTTGAAACAGTAGAGTAAAGGTCAAGGTCACCTGGGAATATCAGATTTAACAGTTTTTGTATGATTTACATCATACTTTATGAAAAGGTTCAGGATAAGGCAAGGATATAGCATGTGATTTTGGGAACAGTCAAAGGTGAAAGTCAAAGGAACAAGTTAAAAGCCAAGAACACAGGACAAGTCAGCTCAAACAGTTTTTATCTATTTTTAACAAGTCTGGGTGAAAGGATCAGGAAAGAATCTGGTTTTGAGAGCAATCGGCCACAGGACGAAGTAAAATCCTTTACCCTTAGATCAACTGGACGGCACGAGTATTGCACGCTCTGAGTGTTCCTTGTTTCATCTTGTTCTTACTATTACCACACGGCTTTTATTCAATTGAGAGAGATGAATTTCTTAGTGGAGGGGTTGCACGAAACTGTTTAAAACATATTCACTTCGCGATGTCTCTTTTAAACTGAATGCCACTTGCGGCCCCATAGGTAAATTAATAGTAGGCGTTATCATACGGAAGGGGTCCAGTGTCCAGAGAGTCGCCTGAGAACCAGAGATTCTATGGCAAAGCAGAATTATCTCATTGTTCCTGCAAAAATGGTAGACTTCAATGACCGGTGAACTGAACGTACTGTATTGTACTGTATGGCAATGCTGACATCACTGAACTTCATCCTTATTAGTTTTCCATGACAAATATCACGGTTTGGGAAATGATTTTGAAATATCCCACGGAATATTTCACATCCCCTCCATGACCGACCTGACAGTGAGGAATTATTGGAACACCTGGACACCCACGTCGTCATACATACAGTAAAGCCTCCTGACAGCAGCACCACTGAAATAATACTGGAAACAATCCATACTTATATCTATCTATCTGTCTGTCTATCTGTATTTCTCTCTCTCTCTCTCATATATATATATATATATATATACAGTATATATATATATATATATATATATATATATATATATATATATATATATATATATATATATATATACTGTATATATATATATATATATATATATATATATATATATATATATATATATATATATATATATATATATACACAGTATATACATATATATATATATATATATATATATATATATATATATATATATATATATATATATATATATATATATATATATATATATATATATATATATATATATATATATATATATATATATATATATATATATATAATCGTAAGTCACTATATATAGTTTTTGATGTCCTGCCGAGAATTTGCATTATTTATTTGGTTATAGCTGTAAAATAATTCAAATATGAATCACCTTAACGTTCAGAAAGCAATATAATCAACAGATATTGCCACACACACACACACACACACACACACACACACACACACACACACACACACACACACACACACACACACACACACACACACACACACACATGTAGCCATACAGGGATCAGAATTATCATTTTCTAGCCGGGCTCTAACCTCTAAGCATTCGGGCAGAAGTTAAGGTTTAGGAAACTTTTGGCATATTTTGATTCTTCTTGTCTTTATCCCAACCAAATTTACACCTACCGCAACCTTACTTCACCTCACCCCATCACACAACTAAACAATTTCGTGTTTTCATCTAGAATGTACACTGAAGGACAAACAGTTCTAAGAGAAACAGTAATGGTGTGACCAAGTTGTTTCTGGACATTTTAAAATTCCTCTTTTCCCTAGTGCATTTCCTAACCTTTTTCTTGCTTTTTAACATTATATCATCCCTTTGTCTCAAAGTGTATTTTATAACGTCATGTTTTTTGACAGTTAATAGTTGCTTTTCTCCAAGTGTAGTTTGTAACTTTTGTCATATTTTACGACAGTTTGTCAACTCTTTCTCAATGAATAACTTTTGTCATTATTTTTCACAATCTATCGTTCATCATTGTGTTACCCAAGTACAGTGTTTAAGTTTTGATGTCTTTTAAGCTTCTTTTTCCCCAAGTGTATTTTCTAACTTTTGTTGAGCTGTTTGACAGCTTTTTCATTCATTCTCCAAGTGTGTCCTCTTTTTCTCGTACAAATTAATGTGTATGTTGACATGTACTTATGGTTGTTTATCCATAACCAACAGGATTATACCATAACAAAATTTGTTATGAAAAATGATATACATACAAACCCTTTATCTGACACATTCAAGGGAATACAATGTGCTCAAATTTACCCCGGGATTAAAAAAAAAAAAAAAAAAAAAAAAAAGAACGCAAGAGTGCGACCGATCCAACTGGCTTCAGCTTCTAAAGGTAGTTAAACAAATGTCATGTCTGGCGGGCGTGTGTGGCAGGTTTGACAGAGATCGGCAGGGTGGATGTAGCGTGAGATTAGTGTGGGACGTGAGGGTGTGCCAGGTTGCAACGTGGGGCAATTTAGGAGGCTGTATAAAACCAGATTGATCAGCGTGTGAAGCAAGCATTGTTAGCAGTTTTGTAGTTATTTCAGACACAGTAGGATTTTTTGTGGCTCAGTTTTAACAGATTTGTGAAGGGGAGTAGCACCAAGTAAGTAAGTGAGTATGAAACAAGTGACGAGAAGAACTGAAAGCAGGGCGGTAGTAAATAGCATTGGGTTTGGTAGTGTGCAGAGATGGAATGTGGTGCAGGAAAACGCGACATTGACAGAAGTAAAGAGTGCTGTGAAATGGCTGGAAAATGGGAAGGCATCAAGTGTTGATGAGGTGTATGCACAGATGATTGAGTCAAGTTAAGATTGCGATCACGTGTTTGATGGAAATATGTAAACCTTGGATGAGTGGAACCGTACAAGCAGACTGGAATGAGGCCGTGATTGCTTCCTTGCACAAAAATAAAGATGATTGAAGTCAGTGCAAAAATGAAAGTGGTGTAATCATATTGGTTGTTGTAGGAGATGTATCCAGAACAATTATACCAGAAAAGAGAGGAAATATATCAGAAGGCCGAGTGAGTGACCAGTAAGTTGGCTTTAGGAGTTTTAGGGGATGTGTGTTGGATCCATTACTTCCAATGAAACAGTGGAGAAAGCTTGTGAATAGATCTGTGAGGTATAATTCATGGACCTGAAAAAAGCAGACGACACGGTAAGCAGAGGACTGGTTGGTTCTGCGTAAGCATGTTGTGGATGGAGAGCTGTTGCATGCCGTTAAGAGTTTTATGATGTTAGTGAATTTTGTCTAAGGATAAGTTGGCATCTAAGCTAGTGGTTTGATGTCAGTGTTAGAGTTGGACAGGGATGCGTGATGTCTCCATGACGGTTCAGTATATACTGGGTTATGAGGGAGATAAATACTTAGGTTATGGAGAGAGGGATGAGGATAGTAATGATGGTGAAGGGCAGATATATCAAACCTTAATGTATACAGATGAGGCTGTGCTATTTGCTAACAGTGAATAAGACCGTTGCTAACTTGTAAATATTTTGTTATATATGAGCATCGTTCTCTGCAATTAAATGTAGATAAGAGTAAAGTAATAATTGTTGAGAGAGATGGTGGTTTCCGTGTGCTGTGCTGATGACTGGCAAGAGACCTGAACTTGGTGATCGTGTTTAAGTACTTGGGAGCAGTGGTAGGAAATAAAGGTAAATGTGCGAAGAAAATGGGAAATAGAGTGGCACTGGCAAGGAAAGTGACTGATGCTATGAAGGCCTTGTTATGAAAGACACAAGAGTATGGAGGCTGGAAGTATGGCGGCTGGAAGGGGATTGTATATGTGAGTGACCACATTAACACAAGGGTGTGAAAGGTTGGTGTGGCTTGAAAAAGAAAAGTCAAGATTAAGAGAGAAGGATATGAAGTTACTGAGGGGTGTGCATGGAGTGCGGAGAGCTGATAGGTCCAGGAATAATGATTCGTGAAAGATGTGGAGTAAGTGTGCTTAGATAGTATGGTCATTTGAAAGTATGCTAATAAATAAGGTACTGAATTGAGTGCATGTAGGAGAGTTTGATGTGTGGCTAGCCAAGGAGGTGTGGCTAGCCAAGGAGGAGGTGGATAGATATGGTAAATGAGGGTGTGCGAAAGCAAGGTGTGGAGGTTGAGGAGGCTTGGGAACTGACAGAAAGCCGAGCTGGTTGAATGAATTTTGTACAGAGGAGCATACAACGAGGATCTGATATCCTCCTTTTTACTTGACAGTCATAGAATTGACGTTATTTGATGGATAATGTGGAGGGCATATGTATGGATGGTTAAGCCTGTGAGATGGAGTCAGGACTGTGAGGGCCTGAGTGGTGAATGAATGTGTATGTGGGCCATCTTATTGGCCATACAATGTAATAATTCTACCTTTATCACTGTTTATTTGTTTTCTTGCTTTCTTGACCCTTCCTCACCCCGCCTATGGGTGGTAAAAAGGAGCTGGGATGATGATGATGGCGATGATGATGGTGATGATGATAATGATGATGATAATGATGATATGATGATGATGGCATAGTATGTGAAGCAGTGTTAAGAACTGTGTGTGGTGTTCGTAGAAGTTCGGATGTTGTTGACAGGATGCTTTGTGACGTAGCTTTGATTGTGTGAGCTGGATCTATACGTACCGATACAGCCTGTATGCCAAGTGTGTGAAACAGGTCTTAGAAACAGTGAAAAAGGATTAGAATTTCTTTTAGGTAGAATACGATGGTTTGTAACAGGCACGAATTTGTGGACTGGGGCTTACTTCTTCCTATTTTCGGCAGACCAGTGCTTTCCTATAATAAAGTACAATATTCTTTACCAAAATATATGCAATAAAATATCGTGTATAAATGTTATCTCAGAATATTGATGAAAAGAGGAACATGGTCATAAATTGTGAGAAATTTGGTGTTGGTAAAGAGTCAGCAAGAATTCAAACTTGTGGTAACTCTGTTAGGAACCACCCCCTCCCCCTCCTTTTCCGAAGAGGTGGATCCAGCCCTGTGCAATGTCATTTAATAGATGTGTGTGATAGAATTAGATGGTGCAGTATATTTCACAGGTATTTGGTATGTGCCTGAAACAGGTCTAGGCAGCAGTGTAAGAGGGGCCTGAGGTTATGCGGTTGTAGTCCGGTACATTACAGAGTTGGTGAATGACTGCTCCCTTTGTGACAGTACTGATCGAAAACTTACAGATACTGTACTTATGGCAGATCAAGATTGCTACCCTTACTGACACCTTTAGACTCGTAGACCAGATGTGATGGTTTACGGTGCAGGATTACTCTAACTACGAGGTAACATAGGCTGATGCACGAGATAGAACAAATTGGCTGAGTAAAGACAGGTAAGATTTGTGTAAGGGATGAAAGTGTGTAGCGGTGGGTGGTTTATGAAGGTGCTGCAACTGAGTTACGTGAACAGTGAATGCGAGCTGTTCTAGTATGGAGGGAGGGAGAGAGAGAGAGAGAGAGAGAGAGAGAGAGAGAGAGAAATGATGTGTGTGTGTGTGTGTGTGTGTGTGTGTGTGTGTGTGTGTGTGTGTGTGTGTGTGTGTGTGTGTGTGTGTATGTGTGCGCGATGGTGTGAGGGCCGCGGGAGAGAAGTTGGCCCCTTGGGAGTATACGTGGTGTGGGAGCAGATTGAGCCGGACCTGGATGGGAGGAGGGCTGTTTGGAATTCCATGTACCTCACTGTTACCTAAAAACCACATTACGCCAGAATTAGGAGATTGCCTTGTAACAGGGGAACAGGCCTTGTTTTGGACTCGTAATTGTAAAAAACATTATCATCATCATCATCGTCGTCGTCGAGATCATTGTATCATCATCACCGTCGTCGTCGTCGTTGTATCATCATCATCATTTTTAATAACATCATCTTTATCGTCCTCATCATTACCGTTAACTTTACCGTCATTATTATCAGTATCATCTTTTCCATATTATCACCATCATGATAATCATAATCTTTAATTGTATCACCATCATCATCATCATTATCATTATCGGATCTGTGGTGGGTCATTGGGTAGGGTACTCGTCTCTCGATGCGTGTACCTTGAGTCTAGGACCGAACCCAGATCAATGATGGATGTCTGAAGTGTGTGCCGGCAGTATGTCCTTTGATATACATTCATATGTTCGCACCCTCTCCGTTTTGCCGATGACAAATACATATTCTAACATACACGAACATACTTATTACAACACTTCGAGTTTCTCATGCATCACCCCATATCATTTACAGACACCTCTTCCTCGTTCGTATTTCGCCAGCTTGAGAGTGTTAATTCTGGCCATCCCTCTCACTGATATGAACTGATGCAATGCACCTCATAGGGACTAATGCAGATACAGATACATAATTGCCATCCTTAAGTATATCATTGGCATCATCGTTATCTTTACTTGCTTCATCATCATCATCATCATCATCATCATCATCAGCAGCAGCAGCAGCAACCACAAAAACTGCAGCAGCAGCAGCAGCAATAATAATAACAGCATCAGCATCATGGTGTCCTTTCCCTGTATCATATTAACAAAAATGAGAATGACTTTAAAATAATGGCAACAGTGACTATATTAGTGTATGTCCCTGACCTTTATCTACAACATATAATCGACCACAATATCCTAGAGTATATGTACAGCAGTCTGTATTAATTTAAACACTTTATTTTAACTGGCCTTTAAACACACACACACACACACACACACACACACACACACACACACACACACACACACACACACACACACACACACACACACACACACACACACACACACACACTCTCTCTCTCTCTCTCTCTCTCTCTCTCTCTCTCTCTCTATCGATCAATCGATCTCTTTCTACTTCACCTTCCCTTTCTCCTCCATCTCTTTGTTCTTCTATTTGTCCGTCTCCCTCTCCAGTTTTCATTTCCCTTTCTCGCTCATCCCTCTCTCCGTCCCTCTCCTATCCTTTTGCTCCAGTTTCCTCCCCTCTCTCTCTTTCCATTTCTCTCCTGTTTCTGTCTTTCATCTCTCTCTCTCTCTCTCTCTCTCTCTCTCTCTCCATCCTCCGTCCCCTCCTTCCCAAACTCTTCTCTCCTGTCGTCCCCTCTCATCCCCTCCCCTCCTCTCCCCTCTCCTATTCCCTTCCCTCCCTTCTCCTTTCCACACTCCCTCTCTCCCCTCTGTACTCCTCTTCCGTCCCCTCCTCTCGCCTCTCCTCTCCTCCCGTCACCTCCTCTCGCTTCCTCTCCTCTTCTCTCCACCCCGACAAAGACCAAGTTCCACCAAAGTTGAGCACCCCATCAAGAAGCCTCCCTCCCCACCCGAGACTCCCCACGACGCAGAACAGTCCCGTCCCCCACGCTGCCCCTCCCCTCCCCCACAATCTGTTTTATTAAGTGGTTAGTGACGTCAAAGGCCATGCTTGCTCCTGGCGTGAAAAAATAAGTGTGCGGTCTCCCAGTCGCCGATCTAGCCCAACTCCAGGGTCCACAAAGATTATTGATTTGGCAACGGCCAGCCTCCCCCACCAGTTTCTCAGATCTCTGCGCTGCGACATTATTTACATCTGACATTTAGGCTTGCGCAGACATGCAAGCCTGACATTCTGCCCCCTCTGCAGACGTGGGTGACTCGCTGCTTGTGTGTGTGTGTGTGTGTGTGTGTGTGTGTGTGTGTGTGTGTGTGTGTGTGTGTGCTTGCAAACGCGCATTTGTACTTGGGCGTTACATATTTGTGTTTGTGTGCGTTGTGTGCGCGAGCAGTGTTGCTGTATGTACAGTATATTTCTTTGTGTATATTCCGTTAAGAATCTAGGTCCATTAGGATGGACGGAAGCAGGCATTTTCAAAAGGCAAATAAAGAGGGGAACCTCGGGGTTTGGACCTACAAGATTTGCTACAATAAGCCGATAGGCGGAGAGAGGTGCGCTGCTCTCCCAGCAACACCTCACACGCAGCATCACAAGGATTCAGTGGGATGTGGGCCTGTGTATGATGGGCTGGTGTAGCCATATGTCTTACTTTCTTGGATGTACTCATTTTGTTTGTGCATTACGTGTTTATGCATGAGTGTGCGATTGTGTGTATGTTTTTAGAGGGTTCACAATACATGGCACTAAATATATGTTTTCGGTATTTGCTGGTATGTAAGCGCTGTCAATGAGTGCTGGTATGTGCCTTGGATATGTACTGGTATGTATGCTGTTGACATGTGTTGGTATGTGGAACAACTCATATGTGCTTGTATGAGTTCCATTGATATATGCGGTGCTGATTTGTGCTGGTACGTGATTGCCCTTAGTGTGCTTTCTTCGATTTATTGATTTGTGCATTTAACGTGCTTGTTTGTGCGTGTAGTCAGGTGCGCCAGTGTCCTTTCAATTTGTTACGCATATGACTCAACTAGAAGGCCTGTTTCCTGAGTCTCAGTAGTTCTGCGTAGCTACCATCACCGAATGGTGCTTACAGGTCGCCGTGTGGGCACTGATACCCAACCGTTCATACTGTAACGTGCAGGAGCTGTCCTATTCAGATGTGTTGTGATGATATCAGCGTGGTTATTTATGTGATATTTTGGTGAGTAATGTTGAAGGTCAGTTAAAACAGTTTTTAAAAGCTCGAAACAAGCCCTCAGACTGTTTTGTGCCCCAGAATGAGATCGAATACAGGTCTAACAGTCAGTCCTCGACTTATCTGTTCCTCGGACCTAATGACTTTCTCCTTGTGTATAACCTACGTAAGCATATTTGTGTGCTTTCACATTGTGTGCTGGTATATGTGCATGCACCTTCTGTGCTTGTATAGTTTTGTGTTTATCCATGTACTGTATATGTAATGAGCATGTGCGTGCGTGTTTGTTTGCGCACTCGGATGTGTGTGTGTGTGTGTGTGTGTGTGTGTGTGTGTGTGTGTGTGTGTGTGTGTGTGTGTGCGCGTGTGTGTATCTGTGTGTGTGTATGAGTGTGTGCGTGTGTGTGTGTGTGTGTGTGTGTGTGTGTGTGTGTGTGTGTGTGTGTGTGTGTGTGTGTGTGTGTATGTGTGTTTCCTTAGTTTTGTAGAAGGATGTGTTAAGTCGATCAGAAATGATGAGCGATGAGGTTTGTCTTATTTACTTATTTGGAACTAAGTTTCTATTCAGGTTGGCCAGACTCAGGTCGGTCTTGAGGATTTAAGCAAGTCATTGTATTTTACGATGTTGTCATTTTAGAACCTTTCACAACACTTTATCTTTCAAGAAATGGTTTAAATTTCCCTCTTTCACTCAGCTTGCCATTCCCTTATTTTAGGATTTGTTAAAAGTACCAAAAATGTGATACAGGTAGTTGTTTATCCCTTGCCTGAAAGAGTGATACCTCAGCTGAAGTAGAGTTGTTTGGCGGTAGCCAAAGGAAAATAATGAAGACCTGGATATGGGTGTTAATGGAAACTTTCTCATCATTTCATTTTTAGAGGTTGCTCTTGAGATGCTTATTATCATGTGGCTGCAAGCGAAATAAAATATAAAGGATATCAGCTAACTGTGAAGTGTTTAGGTAGCAGGTGGCAATAACAGTACTGTATTGGAGTATGAGAGACGTAATGTACTGGTGTTGTGGGCGAGTGTGCAGTCAGCTCACTTGACTTGTGATTCCCCCGCTGGCACAACTTACGACCTTGAGCAACACCCGTCAGGCAGGAGTAGACTGTAGCTCTGGCACTATGGCGGCGGCAGACGGGGAGGTGTAGGGCACTGTGACGAAAGAGCAGGATATGAGGGGCACGAAAAAAGGAGAAGTGGAAGTGGAAAGGGCTAGGTGGGTGGGTTTGGGAGAGAATAGTAAGCTTGTGATATTCAAAGATGTGAGGGGGTTGTAGAGGGAAGGAATGATGTGGGAGGATGCAGAGAGAAGAGATGGTGTGATCAGGTGTAAAGGGAAAGGAAAATGTGAGGGGAGTTTGTGTGTAGTGGGCGTAAGAGGACATGAGAGGAAGTGATGAGGCTGAGTGGTATGATTGAGGGGGAGAAGCGTGAAAGATTATGATGGAAGAAGAGGATATGGAGGATTCAAGTGTGTGTGTGTGTGTGTGTGTGTGTGTGTGTGTGTGTGTGTGTGTGTGTGTGTGTGTGTGTGTGTGTGTGTGTGTGTGACGGGGAATAGCGTGAAAGATTATGATGAAAGAAGAGGATATGGGGGACTCAAGAGAGAGAGAGAGAGAGAGAGAGAGAGAGAGAGAGAGAGAGAGAGAGTGTTTGTGTGTAAAGAGAGAGGACGTGAATTGGGAGTCTGTGAATTGAGGGAAATTACTGTGCACAAAATAATTTGAAAGGAGTAAACATGGAAGCAATGTACAATAGATTTGTTGGTCTTTAACCCGTTCACAACGATGTCGTATTTTCAGCTTTCATTATATTCCCTGCAGACGATTATACTGAGCTCAAGAAAGACCTCAGTTATAAGTGTAGGGCGCGATAATTGCTTTCTCTAATCTCTGCAGTACGTTAAGTCTCTCCAAAGTTAAATAAAATATTCAGGCGATCGATAGAATAGAAAGATAAATAGAACAATGTACTAAAGGGATTATGAGGGTATTTGATGTCAGGTAAGATATAACTATTGTATCTCTTCCACTGGAAACTCTCATTTTTCCACAACATCTTTCAGTTGAAGTTGACATGAAGTGAGAAGGAACACACAGCTGTGGAATTATATTAGGAAACTCAAGGGGAAAAATTCTTCCTAAATTATTGTTAATGCAATTTCAGGAAATGAAACTGAGTATGAGTGGAGGCAGTGTGAGAGGATATGAAGAACGTGATGAGAACGAGGGAGGATGTGGCCAGTGTGAGGAAAATGAGAGGCAATTGTGGAGAGTGAGAGGAGAGGATGAATGAGGATAGCAAGGTGTTACGGAGACTGAGGAGAGGCTGAAGTGAGGGAAGGAGGATGGGGGGATGATGAGAGAAAAAGATGAAGGCCATGGGAGAGGCTGCGAGGATAAGAAGTTGATGGAATGTGGCTTTCATGAATAATTCTCCTTTCTCCTGTGCTGCTAAACAATCCAGCGTAACGCCTTCCCTTTATACAGCCAAATATATAAACCATACCAACACAAATTATGCATTATTACTAGAAACTTTTTTTAAACTTTTTTCTTTAACTGTTTTTTCCTGAACGTGAATATAATCATACGGGAGGATTTAGTATTTTTCGGCATGGCGCTTGTGTTTAGTTAATTTCTTTTTTCTGTTTTAAAATAATGACACGGGAACTGAATTTTTAACTATGGCTTCACGAACGAATTCATTGCATGTGTTGTAATAAAATTTAAACTTCATTCATCTATTATGAGAAAAATGACACAACTTTCATCGTTTAAAATGCATTAAGTATTTTACAGTCAGCTTAAAAAGACCTTTTCCCACTCCAGTATGGCGATTGCGTCAGTACGGGTCAGTGGGGACACACACACACACACACACACACACACACACACACACACACACACACACACACACACACACACATTTATACTTGGTGAAAAATGCACGAATATCCATATGGAACATGAATGTGTAAAATATGATAAATAACAACACGCTGCATGACAAGTTCAGTACTGTACATCACCATGATTTGGAAAGCAGGCGAACCTTGTGTTTACTCTCTGGAAGGGAAAAAGAAAAAAAGGCGATTGTTGATCATAACCATTTCCCTGGCATAATTGGATAATTATAATGTCCTTCTGCACAACAACATTACTTCAACATCATGCATCAGTACTACATTCTCCTTGTTTCGTCACTACGTGGTCCTTTCTAAGATTAATAAAACTGTCTGGTGGAAGCCAGAATGTATGAGAAAAAGGCATTATAGTGAAAGAGATAACAGAATGCTTCTAACCCGTTCATTATGTTGAGTTCCTCGTATGATGATAATTGATGGAATAAATGAAGCAAAGCTTATCATACAGAGAGTGATAACAATTTACCGCAAGACACGAATGTGTGAATGTATATTTTACCATTTCTTGGGCAGATTCTGCGATAGACTAAAGGAAAAATCAAATCTAATTCTGCATACATATATATATATATATATATATATATATATATATATAAATTGCCGTGTAGGCTGAAGAAAGATGTATGCATAGGTGGAATTATTAAAAGCCATGTATGTGTTAATTAACAAGGGAATAGATGTATGGTCCGTTCCACTGGGAATTTCTTACACGTTCATTTCCATTTTGCTTTTATCTCCCTGTTACTGCATCATGTTCACCCTGTTTCTAATACTAATGAGTATGGTGATGACCCTCGTCATGGGGGTGCTGTTGATGGATAATTATGATGGTTATAATTATTTTGATTATATTTGTGGATGATGATGATGACGATGTTGGAAGAGAACAACGGCTGTAATTATTTTCATGATGTAGATGATAGTGATGAAGTTGATGAATGATACAGATGACTGGAAGATGCTGATGCTGGTAATGGTGGATAATGATGAAGGTGACAGTGGATGACAATTATGATCATAACAACGATACAGTTGCTTGTCAGGTTCCAATTTACTCTGCAGTATATTACAATTATTATCTTCCCCCCCCCTCGCCCCTGTCTCTGAAGTCAGTAAATCGTGCCATCCAGTGTTACACAAACACACCAATCACCCCCATTATTTACTCTCTCTCTCTCTTTCTCTCTCTCTCTCTCTCTCTCTCTCTCTCTCAGCCAACTGAAAGAAAAAACAATATCACTTATAAAAAAGAGAGTTGATTGCCAAGTGGGGGAAGGGGTTCACGGATAAAAGTTACATTATATACAACAAATGCAACAGCTGGTAGATCAGATGCAACAGTTGGTAGATCAGGTACAACAGTCGGTAGATCAGATGCAACAGCTGGTAGGCCACATGCAACAGTTGATAGATCAGATGCAACAGCTGGTAGATCAGATGCAACAGTTGGTAGATCAGATGCAACAGTTTGTCGATCAGATGCAACAGTTGGTAGATCAGATGCAACGGCTGATAGATCAGATGCAACAGTTGGTAGATCAGATACAACGGTTGGTGGATCAGATACAACAGTTGGTAGATCAGATGCAACAGTTGGTAGATCAGATACAACAGCTGGTAGATCAGATACAACAGCTGGTAGATCAGATACAACAGCTGGTAGATCAGATGCAACAGTTGGTAGATCAGATACAACGGTTGGTAGATCAGATACATTATCTACTCGATCCGATGTTGTTGCTGTTATCATTTGTCCATCTATCTCAGTAGATTGGACACGGGCAAGTGAAGCCCGTCAGGGGGGTAGATTCTATTAAGTCAGGGGGGTAGGGGACATCTAGCGTCGTGGAGGATAGGAGGAGACAATGGAGAGCAGGGCTGAGATGGGAGAGAGAGCAACAATCTCGGCGGCAGTTGAGAGACGAGACACACGCCTGACGAGACTGTCATGTAGCATGAGGCGAAGAGTAGCAGTGGAAGGGCAATCAAGGAGGTAGTGTAGTAAAGGCCACTCGTCGCATTGATGACAGTGGGGGCATGGGTGTGGGGCTTGGCCAACGATTTGGGAATAGAAAGGGTATTCCAGTCGAAGGAGTCGCAGGTGAGCGAGCTGGGGGTATGCTGGGGTAGAACAAGGGGCTCGTAGTGCGTAGCTCGTGAGTACCAGGTAGATCAATAACAAGATCAGATTCAACAGTTACTAGATCAGGCAGACCAATTAGTAGATCAGAAGGGAGGACAGTTACTGGATGAGACAGAAAGTCAAAGCAGCTGCTTGATCAGAAAGGACAGATAAAACACGTACTTGATCAGTTAAACAAATCAGTTACGGTAGTAGATGGACTACAGCAGACAGTTTAGTTACTAGATCTGACAGAAATTATAACAGTTGCTATACCGTATTAGATTCATTAGACAACAGATACTGTATCAGATACAACGGATGCATTAGACAGAACGCTTACTAGATCAAAATAGTTACTTGCCCTTATACCTAAGATTACACCTAGACACGAACATGAAGAACATTTTTTAGGAGAACAAGATGACAGTAACATCAAATGTACTGTCATCATTTCAGTATTATCAGTTGGTCCGGGAAGTCTCTCCTGAGCTGGATCAAATCGGCTAATGACAGCAAAAACAAAAACAAATTGTTTCATCGCACTAAAAGTATGAAAGAAAGTGTCAGATGGGAATAAATTCAAACATCGTTAATAAAGAAAAGTAAATAATTTGGCTTCAGCGGGATGCAGTACCTGATGCCTCTTGCAGTGCATCCTTTGAGGCAGCAAATAGGGGGCTTTGCCTAAAAATCATCAGTTTACTGGCCTCAGCAGTGTACAATGCATGAAGTTGTTATTTCCATATTTAGCCTGTTAAATGATTCGGGTAATGTAATCTGCTCGATAAAGAAGAGAATCTTCGATGAAAAACAGCAACTAGGCACTTACATAATTCCGTGAACCTCCTCACGTTAGCCATAGTTGACTTCATCAGAATGAAGAAAAGCATGCTACAAACCTTACTAGGCAGTTAACGAATAATTTGGTTTTACTCTGAGTGCCATATTCTCACTGGCACACTTCTTCCTCCTTGTTTTGCTTGGTTGTTTCGCATCTTTTTTGGCGGTGTTTACCGTCTGGCTTGTGTACCAACCTGCTGGGTACTCCGAGGCTCTCATATCACCGGCTGAACTTCTTGATTGGTATGTATTACCCTATTTGTGTGTTAAGTCGGCCTCCCATGGGGCACATCTCTTTCTCCATTTTCCATTGTACTGTTCCTCCTTCCCGTGTCCAACCATTCTTGGTCTTTCTTCCGTTTTCTGGCTTTTGTCCCCTATTCCTACTTTAGCAACTATTTTCCGCGCGCGCTCGCGCGTGCGTGCGTGCGTGCGTGTGTGTGTGTGTGTGTGTGTGTGTGTGTGTGTGTGTGTGTGTGTGTGTGTGTGTGTGTGTGTGTGTGTGTGTGTGTGTGTTGTCTGACTGTGCTTTCTGCGCATTCCTTTTCCCATTTTTCGTGTCCTCTTCCTTGATGATGGGGTGGCTGTTACCAAAGGGTAATTTGTGATAAGTAATCATGAGTATTAATAACATATGCTGGTTGTATCAGAGTTAAGCACAAGTTCCTGTAAAATTTTAATGAGGCATCAGATTACCTGTTCTCTGGGGAAATGCCAAGCTGCAACGCATGGCTTTTGTTATGTAAATTAGTAGTAATATTTTCACTCTCTCTCTCTCTCTCTCTCTCTCAGCTTATATCACACACACACACACACACACACACACACACACACACACACACACACACACACACACACACACACACACACACACACACACACACACACAATGTACTCGTACTGTATACAATGCTACTCATAATCGCATTACCATTTAACACCGTCACCTACAGACTAAAGCTCATATTTACAGTACATTCAGAGAGAGAGAGAGAGAGAGAGAGAGAGAGAGAGAGAGACCCGTGTGTTATGTTAGCCCTCCCTCCACAACACCAACCATGCCTCCTCCACCTTATTCAGTCCATCATTATCTTTTAATACCTACAATATATACGTCATCATCATCATCATCATCATCAGTATCGTGTTTCCCACATATTTTACTGTGGATTATGAAAAGGGTAATTTATACATCATCATCATCATCTTCATCATTATTCTGACCTCTATTCCCATGTAAAGATGGAGGCGTGAATAATGTATATACCATGGCATTTCTTACTGATATAAACAAAGGCCAAGGCATCCGCCCACGAGTGCGTAGCGTCCGCGATCACTTAAATAAAATCAGTAATTCTCTGGCAATTAGTGGTATATCATCGCATCTTCGCCAAAATCGACAAAAGTCTTAGAAGTTCGCTGTGGGGGCGTTCACCATTCACTCACTCGATGTAGCGTTGCTTTGGGTGTCTGCCATTTTCTCCCTTCCTTCCTCTTCTGTCTTTCTTTCATTCTTTCCTCCTCCTTTTGCCTATGAGTGACTTTACACTCCCTCTCTTGTCCTTTTTTCCTTCTTTCCTCTTTCTTCTGCCTATGGGTGACTCTACACTGAGTGACAAGCCAAATTGTTTCCTGTACACCAGGAAACCATTTACTACGCTAGATGGTAACCATATAACCAAATTATGGCGCCTGGTGGTTTGGTGAATAATTATGGCGCTCCAGTCGGTTTCAGCCGGTGCAGGTTTATATCCAAGCGGTGGTTGGGGTTTATTGCTCACGAAATGCCACTCAGGGATGAGTGAGGCCGGTCACTCTCATCTTAAATATCAAGACCAACTTGCCTAGCCCCGGGCTCCTACGCTCCTCATGGGGAAATATAGGACTGGATGATGGATGGATGGATTCTTCTACTAAGCTAAATATCACGCTAGCATTCAGAAGCCTGAAGTCAGGGCTGTTATGTTGGTGAGAGTCATTGTATATTAACAGGCCTTTGAAGAATTTCTAATAGTTACTCTTTAAGTAGCCGTTATTTTCGAAGAATTTCTAATAGTTACTATTTAAGTAACCGTTATTTTCGAAGAATTTCCAATAGTTACTCTTTAAGTAACCGTTATCTTTGAAGAATTTCTAATAGTTACTCTTTAAGTAGCTGTCATCTTCGTTGAGGGTACGATAGAGAATGGTGAATAATGGGAGGCTAAAAGAAAAAGTTAGAGGGTATTTTTTTCTTGCAGAATCCACTGGCAATTGGGGACATATTACTGCAGCTTCACGTAAATTATTAACAACAAGCCATATATCCCAGGGTACTGCCCACATAGTTTGGATACAATCTACCTCTTTGATTTTGCGATATTTTGATAACACACACACACACACACACACACACACACACACACACACACACACACACACACACACACACACACACACACACACACACACGCAGATGTAGGTAATTACTGTACTTTTTCACCTACCTAAGCGGGCGATACAAATATGTGTTTAATACGGACTATTGCACTCTCATTTCCAGTGCCATCCTTATATCTTATTCAACTTACCAGGCATCTATATACTTCCTCTTTCTATTATTTCCTTACACCTCTTCCTGTGAGGGATGACTTCGACTAAAGGATCTCTAAGCGTTTTTGTCCCTACTTAGTGATGACCCTCTTCCCACAACTCATCGCCCAACCTTGAAAAATACCAGCAAATAACAGAAACTGGCAAACCTGTTGTTGGAATTATATCCTTGTATCATACTAACTATTTTGCTCTCTTTCCTATTCGTACACCAGTGGCCTGTTCAAGTCATGGTCCATTACTATTACGGTACGTACAAAGTGAATAGATTTGCCGAAACTCTTACTGAACTAATATTTAACTACACTGTATGAAATATCTGGAGATGTAGGGATGGCAGTTCATCAAAAACCATGGGAAAATTGCCAAATCAGAAAAAGGACATGTAACCCTACCCCTATCTTTTTTCTTTTATGGCTTAGATTTGTGCACTGAGTGTTTGGGTAACGACTATATCTGTCATGAAACTTTTTCGGTGCACTTATGCAACACTTTAATAGTATGCACTGATTAAAAAAGAAGTAGGGATGAGGTTATATGTCTATTTACTGATTCGACTTTGTTCCGATGGTTTTTTGCCCACTGGCATCCCTACCTTTTCATACATTTTATTCAGTGTATACTTTCGCTTGTCTTACTGATTTTTAAAAGCCTCTCTGTGACAAAATTTCGAAGTTATTAAACTGAAGAGTGCCATAGTATCGAAGGAATCAGTGGAGGGTCTAACTAACCAGCTCCCGTTCGAAAAGTCTCTCTTGAGGAGAACAAAATCTTGAGACAATACTAAGAAGAAACAATGAGAAACTGAAAAACCTGGGACATATGATCAGTTTGTAACCATTTTCTTCCTTGTTCTGTGACCTTGACTTTTGACTAACTGTTCTCAAACTTGAAACGATTAATTTTTGCATGATCATTAACCCTTCCAGTATATTCGGTCAAAACTGAATCATAAAGGTTCTAGTTGACCTTGCCCTGCGACCATGACTTTTGACCTAGTGTACTCAAAATAGGTAATTCAATCTTCGGCTGAACCTGAATCATTCTACCAAGTTTAATCCTGACTGAATAAAAAACTTTAGAAATTACAGGGCTGACAGTTTGACCTTTTGCTGTGACCTTTAAATCTGACTGATTGTTCTCAAAATTGAACCACGTCAGCTTTGCTCATCCTTTATCGCTTTCAAAACTGTAAACGCTGACTTATTCCGACCTATTACCTTTGACCAGTATCTGCTGTGCGTCTGACCCAGTGGAGAATGAAACTCCTGTGTGAAAAAGGAAGGTGATCGGTTTTGCCATTTTAGAGCTAGAGAGGTGAACAGTGAAGAAGAGAGAATGTGATGTATTTTTTTTTTTTTTGTCGATTTTGTTTTAGCGTGTTAGTGTTTTGGTTTAGCTGCTTTAGATGTAGTTTTAGCTACAGCAAACCATTACGATTAAGGGTAGATGTGTATAAAGATTTACGAAGGCCTCTAATTTGTAAGGCTTATGGGCACGTCGGAACCATCCCAGCAAAGAACGTCTACTGACACTGTGATACCAGAACATAATAAGACTTGAATAAACTGATACTGAATTACACCCATGTGTCATACTAGGTAGACCACCCTAATCCCTCTTCCCTTCAGCTCGAGGGCATTTATTCTGATTTATTTTCATGCTATCTCTACACGATTTTATTCACATTAGAAGGGAATTTTCGAACTGGAAGGGCTAGATTTAGCTTTAGTTAATCCCTTTGCTACTAAAAATCAGTGATAGAGTCGCTTGGTAAGAATATAAATTAAATGAAAACCATCATAGTGAAGGGGCTAATATTAGGCTAATATTCTTTCCATGTTGCGATCCTTTTTAAAGCTATATCGCACACACACACACACACACACACACACACACACACACACACACACACACACACACACACACACACACACACACACACACACACACACACATTTATCTATCTATCTATCTATCTGTCTACCTATATATGTCTATCTATCTATCTATCTATTTATTTCTCTCTCTCTCTCTCTCTCTCTCTCTCTCTCTTTGTGTATATATATATATATATACTTACTGTATATATGTTTTGAGCTATTTCACTGACCTACCAAGTTAAAAGTTGTTATAATTATACCCGCGTGTCACAACCTCCATACGATCCTAGGCCACCCTCGCCCCTGTGCTGCCCTACCCCGACACCCAGTTTAAGATACCATCGTTTTATATTATGGACATGTTATCTTAATGGTCCGGAGACAGCCAGAACAAAATATGCAAGACGTAAAAGTAACGAACGGAATAACAGTACTAGCAAACAGTAAGATCTGTCAAATCTGTTTTTGATACTGAAGTCCATTCAACCCATATCAGTCCTCGTTAGGTCATTTCAGGCCCAATACTGTCAGTTCGGGCTGACTCAAAATGTTTCCTGATTCTTTAGTCCAAGCCATATTGATTTAATCCATTTCACATCCTTTTACAACCAGTCAGGTCAATCTTTCTCCATCCCAGATTTTAAAAGTAATTTCAGGCATGTTGACGCTCAGTCAGACCGATTCAGGTCCAGTAAGGTCAGTTCAAGTCCATTAAGGAGGTTGATCAGGCAGGGTCACATCTAAGATAGTTCTTTGAGATTCAGGTAGACTCAGGATGCTTCCACTGTTTTGTGTTTACATCATATTCTTTCAGGTCAAGCAAAGTCTATCAGATGCATAATTTTAGTTGAACTCAGATTGAGTCTGGTGACTCCTACAGTGCTTTGTGTTGCTTCAATACAATAGTTTCTGTGTGAATTTCTGAAACATTTATTTATCTTGGGGGTAGGGGTAAAGAATAGTTGAGTGGGTATAGAGGCATGCAGGGAGGCCTGGGATAGTGATGGGGGAGTACACCGTGTGAAGATGGGTTTTATACAGTACAACATACTTGGTGGTAGTGCCGTAGTGAAAACTTAAAGTTTACTTTAAGCAGAACAACAAGAAAAGGCTAAGCACGCGCTCCTCCTTTATCTTATTGCTAAAAATATTCACATACTCTATATAATAATTCATACCACGTAACCCCCATTCATTCTATCACTGTAGTCTTACTCTAGAAAAAACGTGTGCTTTTCTCTAGGAACTGCTGTCACCTGGGTCTGTCTTTATAATTTCCTGCTCAGCTCTCAAAACCTAGTACTCGGAAACATTTAAATGAATTATGGATGCCCCTATATAAACTATCTGGTCTCGTGACGGGAGGCTTTGGAGATTTTTCCCTTCTGTTTTGTGGGTCTGGTCTTGAGAAACTTGAATGTCAACTGAGTGTGGTGAGGAAGAGGTCACTTCTTTTTTACTTAGAATGAGACACATGAAGGAAAAGTCAGTACTGGTTGTTGTTGTCGTGATGATGATGATGATGATGATGATGATTATCAATGCTATTGTTGTTGTTGCTAACAATAACAGCAGAAACTGCAAAGGTTAAGGGATACCTAGTTTCTAGTCTCTTCATTTGTGGGCCTCTCTTCCTTAGTGCTTGCTTATTCACTATTTTGAAGGCTACAGAAAATGCTATTGAGCTTTTTGAGCCTGGAAGCTGATGCATGAAAACTGTTTAGAGTGTTTCTATCTATATATTGCCAGACGCCTTAATCCCGTAAGGGGTGGCCACAAACAAACTGCCTCCATTTCATCCTGTCCCCCGCCATTTCACTGTCCTGTTCCCAGCTCATAACCCCCCTTCTCTCATATACCTCTCCACTCCATCCCTCCATCTCATCCTTGGCCTTCTCCTCCCTCTCCCCCACTTCACCTCACATACACTCTCCTCGTCAGTCTCTCGCTCTCTATCTTCTCCACATGGCCAAACCACCTCAGTGTGTTTCTCGTAACGCCTTCCATCACATCAATCACATTTAGAGTGATTGCCGTGCTAAAAATGATTTCCTAGATTATTTGTTATCCTACTAGTTGGCGATCTCTTTGTAAATATGGTATCCCCTCAGAAAAAACGACGACAAACCTCTAAGTACGAATTATTTCATACTTTATTGGCCACAGTGGTTGAGATGCTCAGGTATCACATTCAGGTATTTCTGCAAAATGTTAAGCTAAAGGTCAAGGTTAGATGCTTTAGTGTTTACCATTATCACTGGGATCTTTATAGCTGCCTTAACATGAGATAAATCAAATCTTGTAGCAGTAACAGTAATAGTAGTAGTAGTAGTAGCAGTAGTAGTAGTAGTCGTAGTAGTGGTATTTGTTACCAACCGCGATATCGAAGCTAGTATTATTTTCAATGTGTGATTGTGTGTGTGTGTGTGTGTGTGTGTGTGTGTGTGTGTGTGTGTGTGTGTTAGCACGATAACTTCGCAACTGCTGACGATATCATCACAAAATTTTTACAGAAGTGTGGTAGGGTTGAAAACTTCCTACGAGTATTGTTTTCATTTTGTTGTTGTGTGTCTGTGTGTCTGTTAGCACGATTACTTTGCAACCACTCAAGATATAATAACAAAATTTTACTGGTGTGTAGTACGGATGAAAATCTCATTATGAGTTCGAAATTGGTGAAGGAAGGTTAAGGTCTGTGTGTTTGTTACCACAGTACTGTAACTTCGCAACCGCTCAAGATATCATCACAAAATTTTTTAGGTGTGTAGTAGTCATGAAAATCTCCTACGAGTTAGAAATTGGTGAAAGTATGTCATGGTCAAGGTCACATTCAGAGCCGGGCTAGATATGTATCTGCTAGCGGCTTGTGTATTTCCCCCTTTGAGGCATCTAGTTGTTGTTGTTGTTGTTATAATAATAATAATAATAATAATAATAATAATAATAATAATAATAATAGTAATAATAATAATAATAATAATAATAATAATAATAATAATAATTATTATTATTATTATTATTATTATTATATTATTATCATCATTATTATTATTACTATTACTCATTCAATTATTTCATTATTAGTTACTCTAGTTTTGAGTGGTGATGGTGCAGGAATGGTGACGTCGGCGATACTGTTGTTAGTGTCGCCGTGGTCGTTGTTACACCACCTTGTGCAGCTGTTTTCCTCTCCTATTTCAGTACCTTCCATTATCTGTGTTTCTCTCCACTACCACACCACACCACGCCACACCACACCATACAGCCACAGCCACTTCTGGCTTCCACCGCTGCTGAGGAACACAAAATTAATGAACTTCTCGGTCTTGTTGTTTCCAGCGTCATCAGTGCCTTGGTAGTAATTCTCTTCGCTCAGGGAAAGTTATATAAGTGTGTGTGTGTGTGTGTAACTTTGTGTGATGTTTATACTGACTTTGGAGGTGTAAGTGATACGCGGTGTACGAGTATGCATCTCTGACTGTGACGAATGTTTGTGTGGTGTGCTTAGATTTGTTTCCTTTTTTTTTTTTTTTTTTTTGTGCTCTGGCAAGTGTGGATTGGTATGTCTAGGTCTGCGAGTGTGTGAACGGTACATGAGTGTGTGGGGGAAGATTTGAGTCGTGAGTGAATGAAGGTGCTGCCTACTTTCGCTGGATACTCCAATACTATTTTTTTTTGCGTTTGTGTTTTTTTCATTTTCCCTTTTTCTGGATCCTACCCACCGTATGCTAATATGTAATACTATTATATGTGATGATGATGATGATGATGATGATGTTGATGATGATGATACAGTTGGTGTGTGTATGTATGTAGGTCTATATAACATGCTCGTGTGAGTATGTGTGTGGGACGCTTATGTGCATGTGAGGCATTATTTATGAACACGTAAGTCGTGTTCGGTATGCGTGTAATCCATGTATGTTTTTGGGGTGCACACGTATGAGAGTACCCAGGCAGAGGTGAAGGGGGGGGGTAACGGGGGAGGGGAGGAGAGCGTTGTGGGTGGAGATGGGGGGCAGCCACACCCTTACCCTTATCGATTATTTGCTTCGATTTTCTCGCTCTCCTCGTTCTCGCCCCACTCCCTCTTTCCCATTTGCTCCTCCCTTCGTGTGTTTTGTAAGCCTCGCTCCATCCCTTAGTCTGTATCTCTCTTCAGGCTCGTTCAGTACTGCACTTCCTGTAATCTCGAATCGTGTTACGTAATTTGGCGCACTATCTTCCCTCCCGTTAGTACTTTGTCATATCATTTTTGTAGCCCTCACCTCGTCCATTGTTCTGTTTCATTTTGTACTGGTGTTCCTGCTTCCACAGTCATGGTACATAATGCCGCGTACTGTTTCCATTCTTGCGAAGCATTTTGTTGTACTTTTTGTAATCCTCATCTCATCCCTTCTATATTTCTTTGTAGACGCATTTTCTACTGTTCTTCCTGTATTCATGTTTCCAGACACTTACAAAAATTAGATACAGGTTCCATTCTCATGTTGTAATCTGACATACCTATTCTGTAATCCCTCTCCTCATCCTTCGCTCTCTCTAGCTTCGTGTTGCCACCACTTATATTCCTTCTTCCAGATTCGTGTTATATAGTTTAGTGTAGTGGTTCTATTCACATGTCTTTGTTACCCTGATTGCTTTTATAACTTCGTGTGTTACATCATTTAGTGCAGTTTCGATTCGCTTCTCGTCTTTGCCACTCTGTACCTCATTGTAATCTGGACGCTTCCCTCTTTATAGTTCTGTATTCTCTCAATCGATTTATCTATTACCAGACGCCTCAATCCAGTAAGGGGTGGCCACAAATCGCCTCCATGTCGCCTACTCCAACGCCATTATACTGCCCTGTATTTTCTCGTTGCTCTCAATTTCTCGGGTAACTTTTATCGACGTGTTACATATCTGGCGTACGGTTTTCTCTGATTGTTTTTCCATTCCCCTCTTGTATCACTTTTAAAATAGCCCCTCTGACTCTTACTTAGCCCCATTTTGCATCTCCTGAATTTTCCCCATCCCTTCGTATTTCTGTGCATAGTTTTTGCTGACTTGTTACATAATTTGGCTTCCTATTCTGTGTATTATATCTTTGTTTCCTTCGCTGCATCTTTTGAAACCTTCTGTCCTTTCTGTAGTTTATTTTGTACTTACTGTATTTCTTCTCAACCCTGCTTTGTAAATCTGTGGATTTTTTTTTGTCGGTTACTTGCACATAATGGAGTCTCTTGTCGTCATTGTGTGTGTGTGTGTGTGTGTGTGTGTGTGTGTGTGTGTGTGTGTGTGTGTCTTTTGTAGCCTTACCTCGTTTCTCCCTTTGTATCTTTTTGTAACCACGTGTATTTCCTTAGTCCAGTTTCTTCTTACACAACGTTGACACACATTTTCCATTTTCGTGCCGTCTTTGTCACTCCCTGCCTCTTAGTTTTGACTTGGGGAGACTTTTTGAGGTGGAAAGATCACGAGTAATGTAAAATCTACGTAAAGAGCAAGAAACTGAAACAAAAATATTTGCTTTCTCCGGTTAAATAGACTACATGAGAACTACTAACCAAAACTGTATATTTCTTTCCTTCACTTTGTATTTCTCCCTATATAACTTTACAATTTAGTTAACAGATTATTTTCGTTGCCATTTTTATTGCTTGTTAGGGAAGGGGGAGCGAGGAAAAAATCTGAATACTTGTAAAGCTACATTTTTCCAACAACTATTTTTTTTGCGTTTGTGTTTTTGTGTGTGGGTGTGGGTGATTTAATTTTCTTACTGATTTCGTTCCTATTGTTTATTCTGTTTGCTTCATTACATTGCTTTATAATTTAATTCCATGTAATATCTTTGGATGGAATTCTCGTGGTGAAGCAGTTAAGAAACCACATTTTAGATATTTTCTCGTCACCATAGGACAGTTTATCCACGTTTCGTTGTGAAGCAGGTATATTGCCGTTTTTTTTTTTTCCCCTTCTTGTCACCGCTGAACATTTATCTTAAGCAGAACCTCGTAGAGATGTGGTTAAGATTCCGTTTTTATTTATTTCCTTCAGGCTATCACCAGACAATATTATTAATTTATGGAAGGAGCTTTCGTTGTCATGGGCTTCACTATTTTATTCTGATGACATGGCTTAAAGATTTATTGTTATCTTCATACGATTATATTTACCTCAGCAGATATTATTCGAACAGGGGGGTTTTAATATAGCCTTCATTAACCCCTTCAGTATATGGAAACTCTCTTAAGTTGCATAAAATCGTCTGGACGCACCAAGAGTAAAGCACAAACTACATGCTAGGGCAGAGGGGATTTGCAGTAATTTCTTGTTTGCCATCGCGGAAGGTGATCATGTTAGGAGTGGAAAGTAAGAAATGCTTGGCTGCCCCGTCCTTCACTTCTTTACTCTTTCCCCCGTTTTTACATCCCTCATCGGTCTTACTCGCCAACTGCCTTTGTCTGTCATTTTCAAACCTCCTTTTCTTGTTTTACTACGTTCTTTTCTTACCAGCTGCGATAGTGACACTGGTATTGTTTTCAGTCTGTCTGTCTGTGCGTCTGTCTGTGTCTCTGTAACCTCGATAACTTCGCAACCGCTCAAGATATCATCACAAACTTTTACAGGCGTGTAGTAGGGATGAAAATCTCCTAAGAGTATTGTTTTCAGTTTGTCTGTGTGTCTGTGTGTCTGTTAGCGCGATAACGTCGCAGCCGCTCAAGATATAATCACAAAATTTTACGGGTGTGTAGTAGGGAAAAAAATTTCTTACGAGTTCGAAATTGGTGAAAGTAGGTCAAGGTCAAGGTCATATTCCGAGCCGCGTTAGATACGTATCTGCTCGTGGCTGGTGTGATTCCCCCTTTCGGTGGCTTCTAGTTTTCATTATTTTCTTCCTCTATTTTCTCCTCTTCCCTACATCCCGCCTCCCCTCTCTCCTAAACCCATCCTCTTCCTTACCCCTGCATTCCTCATCCCCTTCCTACCCCCCTTCCGTCCATGGCCCTTACTCCTCCAGCCCCCTCGTCTCGCAGCCCCACGTTTTACATTTACACTTTCGCAATTCTTTTTGAGTTTAAATAGTTATAAATAAGATTGTCGGCTTGTGCATTTGTATTCACTCACACATCTACCATTCACTTCACAACCAATCTAGAGTAAACATTAGCGTGAAGAAGTATGAAGGCAAAAACACTTCTACCTAGAGTACGCTGTGTGGAGACTTGTATGTCCCGAGCATTGGCTAAGATCCTTGATAAATACGCAGTCAGGAGGGAACACGACCCCCCTCCTCCCCAGTAATTGATCAGAGGACACATTAGGCTGCGTCTGGCCTCTCGTTAGACCCGACCTGCGCCTACGTGACCCCCACAGGACCTCATTAACTCCTTCAGTACCAGCACACCTTATTTAGTTCATTATTGTTACCACCAGACAACGCTTACAACTTTTAAGTTTACTGTTGAGAAGACGTTATTAGTCCCTTCAATATGGGGGCTACTTTGAATTGGCAGATGATTTTATTTAGCTTAGCGGAGATGTTTCTTAGTGAGAAATAGAAATGATCTCTGCTAAGCACCTCCGTTAGATGTTTTTATGTTTAATCTTACTCTCACCAGATGATTCATTTTGCATTCACATCAAGGAACACCAGCAAGAGAAAGGGACATAAAGTTATTAATTTCGGAGTGCAAGAAAGAATATTATCATTCTACTTTCAGGGCTGAGTGACGCATGCAGGTATGTAGGTTATACAACTCACGTTTCTGAATCTTATTTCAGGTCATAATGAGTCTGATCTATATGTGGCCCATTGTCAGAGGCGTAATGAGTCTCCTCCATTTTCTGTCATGTCGATGCCTCCACGTATCATTATAATCACGTATCTGTGTGTCAAGACCCGCGCTGACTAGGTGGCCACCGTATTTCCTTTATCGCTGTTTACCCTAATTCAAGGGTTCGAAACTCAGCTGCCGTGGACTCTCTCTCTCTCTCTCTCTCTCACACACACACACACACACACACACACACACACACACACACACACACACATACACACACATTAAGTTCTCACATCAAGCGTTCCTTCTCTTTCCTGTCTCGTACTCGGCCATCCTGAGTAAGGGCTGCTTTTGATTATCACCTTCCCTCCTGATGTACCGCATGTATTGCAGCGGCTGGCTTGCACGCGCCCTCCGAGGAGAAGCTGGGCATCATATGGACTAACAACGAAAAATATCTGTCAGCGAGTATATGTATCACTCCCTCCTTGTCTGAGTCTGTGTTTATTCTCCAGAGGTCTATTCCCGGAACTGGATCAGGATAGCCGCGATAAAATTGCCTCCAGACATCTCCAATTCCGCTTGGCATTCCACGCCGCCCTCGCTCCTGTGCTTCTCCACTTTATCTTTCCACCTCCGTTCTTCTTCTTATTCTTTTCATTATTTCACCAACTTCCTGTCATGCAGCTTCTTCTTCTTCTTCTTCTTTTTTTTTTTTTGTTAGCCTTTCATTCTCCTTGCATTTCACATGTCAGAACCGCACCAGTAAATTCCTCCTGGCTTCCTCCATGTTCCTTTACCTGCTGCATGGAATGAGTTATTTGTTGACGATTTTAAATACCGGCAGACTTTATATTCAGCTTCTTTGGTGGCCCGCAGAAGTATTATAAACATACAATCGTGACTGTCGCCGAAACAACGTCTGTACGAACATCATCCCCGTGGTTGAAACTGCCACTTTTTGTCGGTGTGGAGCGTCGTGTGATGTTCATTTGGCGGGTCCCAACCCCTCCTCGTCCCCTCCCTTTGTATCATAGCAGTGGCTTGTAATCTCGAGGTGTGGATTTTCTGGGCTTACTTGCCCGCGTAGATGAAGGCGTTACAAAGTTGTGGTTACAACAGCACTGAACTTGTCCCCTTCTGCTCCACAACTTCTCTACTGTGATTTGTTACCTGCTAATTTGTGACTTGCAGTTTTAAATCATAATGAACTTTGTAAATGGATATGTGACAGTTTGAAAGATTGTTCTTTAATGAAAAAAATGGTGTTAGCTTCTTGGTCCAAAGTGGAGGAAGAGTTAATTCTTTACCGAGCAGAGATCCACTTAGATATTTCTTAGTGACTTGTCAATTGGTGCGAGGAATGGTCAGGTGGCTAAAGAAATAGTTTGCTGTCCGAAAGGAGGCAGGTTTGGTCACAGATTTGGGGATGGGAACAGTGTGAATATTTGAATTTAGTTAGACAGTCTTTAATGAGCTTCCACAATACCCACAGGTGTGTCACAAAACTCTGCCACTAATACCATCACACCAGCCTTGGATGACACAACTCTAGCGTATTTTCAGTACGAACAGTAGGTATTAGCGCTTAAATAATGACAGGAGAAGGTGTGTGGCACGTTGGAAGATTGCTGGACCTAAGGGAATGGTCCGTCAAATTAACCTATGGCCAGACACAGGAAAAATGTGTTACTTTCATGTTGGCTAATTTAGGTAACCCAGTCAGCGGCAGTAGCTTTGTCGTGCAGTAATGTAGCCTGTAGTCCCTAATGCCTCACCACGCCCTCATTTACCGCACCCTGCACACCCTCACACAAGGCAGGGAGACAGGCAGGCAGGGAGAGGGGCAGGCAGGGAGGAAGTGAGGGAGACGGTGGAACAGAAAAGGAATGGGGAGGGGGAGACAGTGGAAGGTGGAGGGGATGGAAGTAAGGAAGGGTGTGGAGCGGGGATGGAGCGGAACTGAGGAAGACAGTGGAGCTAGGAGACGGTGGGGTGATGAAGACAGTGGAACGAGGAAGGGGTAGGGTGATGAAGACAGTGGAACGAGGAAGGGATAGGGTGATGAAGACAGTGGAACGGGGGGGGGAGTGGAAATGAGGAAGACAGTGGAACGAAGAGGGAGTGGGGTGAGGAAGACAGTGGAACGAGTAGGGAGTGGGGTGAGGAAGACAGTGGAACGAAGAGGGAGTGGGGTGAGGGAGGAAGACAGTGGAACGAGGAGGGGGTAGAGGTGAGGAAGACAGTGGAACAGGGAGGGGGAAATTGGTGAGGAAGGCTAGAACGAGGAGAGGGTGGGGGTGATGAAGACAGTGGAAAGAGGTGGGGGGTGGGGTGAGGAAGACAGTGGAATGGGAAATGGGTTGAAGTGAGGTAGACAGTGGAACGGGCAGGGGGTGGGGGTGAGGAAGATAGTGCAACGGGGAGGGGATGGGGGTGGGTGAGGAAGACAGTGGAGCGGGGACGGGCAGGGGTGAAGAGGACACTGCAACGGAAAGGGGGAGGGTGGGAGCAATAAAGGGACACAGGAAGGAGAGGAGAAGGGAGGGAAGGGGAAAGGAGGGAGGAAGGCATTGCGACGGGGAGGGGAGGGGAGAGAGTGAGGGAGACAGTGGGATGAGTAGAAGAGGGGAGGAGAGGGGAGGAAAGGAGACACTGGGACAGAATAGGGAGGAAGTAAGACCTTGGAACTGAGAAAGGAGGAGATGGGAGGGAGACAGTGGGATGGGGATGGGATGGGAGGGAGGAAGGAAGCGGAGGGGGCAGTGGTGGGGAGGTAGGGAGGGAGAGAGGGATTACTCACCTGGTAATGGACACCTACACGATTGACTTTACTGGCAGTGTTGGGGAGGGCTTAGTAATTGTTTCTTTTGCTTCTGTCTTTTTCACCGTTTCTTCTTTCTTCGATTACATTCCTCGTTTTTTCTTTCCGTAATATAATACGGCTTTCTCTCTATAATATTATTAGCAATTTCTTACTTTTTCGTACTCCTTTACCTTTCTTCTTTTTAGTATCTGGGGCATGTGTGGTGTTTTCCCTCTTTTCTTTTTCACTTCATTTTCTCTCTACCATGTTTTCGTTTTTCGTAATATTCCTTTTTTTTTTCTTCCCATTCTTCCTTTCGTTCTCCATCCTTTTCCTTGCCTCTTTCATTCTTTCTTTTATCTTTTTCTTTTTCGTTAATAGGAAGGCGAGTACATGTTAAGCTAATTTTCTTGTAATTGTTAGTCGTTCAGTACGTGGCCCTGTAAAGAATACTAGGTAATGGTAAGTTAACTGATGGGATTACTTCCTCGTACTTTCCAGCCTGTTCAGTTGCCATTACCGTAAAGAACATTTGGTTAGGGTTGGTTAGCTGACAGTACTGGGTTAGCTGATAATTTACTGGACTGGCTTAGGATAGGTATGGTAGGTTTGGATAAATTTGGTTGAGTTGTGTTATGTTAGGCTAGGATAGGTGGGTTTATTTTATCATAGGCTGCTAGCTTACTATGATTAAGTTATAATGGGTATGCTGGAGGAAGCTCAGTCAAAACCAAGCTAGTGCTCGACTGAAATAAAGAGGATGGTAGATCGGGACAAGTTGAATTAGGTTAGGTGAGTTTATCTTAGAAGAGTGATGGGATGGGCTGTATTCATTAAATCTTGTAAGATGAGGCTGTTCGTCTGAACAGTCAGATTTCGTTAAGTTTAACTATCAGGATCCTGTGACTCACTTTCATTTTAATATAAATGTCTGACATTAGCAGGAGTAGAAAACTAGAGTTGTTCTGGCTATTACAAGGTAAAAAGTGATTAATTTAATTATCAGACTCGTATAAATAACTTTCAGGTGATTTAGAGCGTCTGGCGTTACCCTCTACAGAAAACTTTCACCTGAATAACATCGTTTTGTGTTAGCTGGAATGAATAACTGGAGTTGTTCTCATCATGGAAGGGTTAATTAGGTTATATCAGGACAAAATCAAGGAAGAAGTAATGGGGCAAAGTTGAGAAGTATGCGAGACTGGATGTGTCCTCGTCATTTGTTGAAATCACTCTTACATGATGCGCTGTTAAATATCAGACCTGGGTAGATCAAATAAAACTGGTTTGGATAAGATTAGTGTATGTTGTGAGAGATTAGATTACGTTAGAGCTGGACAGAATTAGATCGGAATGGATGAAGCCTCCTGGACCTTAGTTTTGTGATGGTCATGTGTCACCAGCAAGACTGTAAGCCATAGTGGGGAATCGTAGGTGGAGGCAACACACACACACACACACACACACACACACACACACACACACACACACACACACACACACTACTCACCAATATTTGGCACGGGCGTTGCTTGTGTTGGTGGGGTGGTGGGGAGTGCTGGAGTGTTGTGCAGGTTTTGGTGCAGTTTGTTGCTGTCCTGGGGTGTAATTGGTGCGGTGGTGTGTACAGTATATGTTGTTGTTGTGTGTGTGTGTGTGTGTGTGTGTGTGTGTGTGTGTGTGTGTGTGTACTTTTGGTGTATTGATGTTTGTTAATACGAGTATACTTGTACAAAGAAGTAGTTACCCAAATCCCAAATGAGGGATTTCAGAATCATCCCGGACAAAAAATAACTTATTTAGCTAATTTTGGGCGCTCCCCTCAACCTCGTCTTGGTCCGTCTCTACAATGGTCGCTCAGCACTTCCTCGGTGATGATACTGTGGTGTTAAAACTAAATAATTAAATGCTGCTAATGTTAGCCTGGATCCAGGTCGGGAAACCTTGCGTGTAAATGCCATACCACACTGCTGCACTCCACTGATGCAAAACACAAGCACAGACAGGGACAAAAGTTTGCCTAATATTTAACCACTTTTGCTCTTCACTTTTCACGGCTGGCTAATATTTCTATGCAGAGAGAGGCTTGGTAGGTTTCTCTGTAGATGATTCTCTTTTTGATATGATGCGTCAGGGTGGAAAGTGACGGACATGACCTAAATATGAAGTAGACACGAGGAAAAGTAGACGAACATTTGTCGGTACTGTATATATGTGAGGTGAATGGGGGGATGGGGGCAGTTGAGGGTAGTGGCGAGGTAGAGTGGTAGGATGGATTGAAAGGAAATGTAATGGTGCTAAATTAATGGTGTTATAATTATGATGCTGGTGTGGTAGATACGGTTGTGGTATGGTGTGTTGTTATTGTCCTGGGGTTGTGTTTGGTTTGTGATTGTTTGATGGTATTGTACTTGTGAAGTAAGGGCACTATCAAATGGTGGTGCTATAATTGTGGTATAATGGTATTACTGTTGTGGTATTGTGGTGTAAATGCAGTGTTGTGCTTGAATTGTAGATTAAATTTACTATAATTGTGGAATGGATGTGGTGTAGATGTGGTAAGATAGTGTTGTAGATGAGGTATGGTGAAGGTGTAATTGTGGAATGGGGATGTTTAAATTGAAATGGTGATATGTAATTCTAGTATGATGTAACTGGAATAACGGCGCTGTTGCTGTGGAATGGTGGTTATGAAGATGTGGTATGATGGTGTTATAGCTGAGGTATCGAGGTGTAACTAGGAAATGAACATAATGCAACTTTATAGTGGTGGTGTGCATGTGGTAAGAGTGTTATAGTGGCCGTATGATGGTGTTATTATGGAATGACGGATTGGTAATGGCGGAGTGGTGATCTTATAAATGTGGCATGATGGTGCCATGTGGTATGGTGGTGTGTTGTTTGTGACCGTGTGGTATTGTCACTGGGCCGTAATCTCGCTGGTGCAGAAGGCTTCATAGCGCTCCTTCCATGGCGACTACCTTTGCATCTCAGTTCCACCACCACTGTGACGTCCTTTACAGTCTACTTATTTGTACTACCCCCAGACAGTTTTATTCTGATTGACAGAGGTTTTTCACTGACAGGAGTCTCCCTCAAGCTGAATTAAATCGTCTGGAGGCAGCAAGAATAAGGTACAAAAAGACATTATTTTAATGGAAGAGGTAATATTCATACTTATCAAATTTGTATCTTTAAAATCAACATAATCACTATCATAGAAGAGGATATAACCCTATTACTATCGGGCTGTCATGTTTTATTATATTTCTGGTATCCCCATATGGTTAAACTGAGTTTAGCGGAAAATTTTCGAGCTGGAGGGAGCATAGCCTTAATTAACTTCTTTATATCTACAGATCCTTCCTAAGCTGACTAAAAAAAAAAAAAAAATAACGTCCTCAGGCTGAAGTAAAGGTGTGAGGGACAAATATAATATGTGAGAAAAAAGCTTGGACGTTGTTGGAAGGACACAAGTCAAGAGTGAGAGCAGTGGAAATGAGTTATTTAAGAGGAGCCTGTGGAGTCACATGGAGAGACAGGCTGACGAATGAGGATATAAAGGAGCGTTGTGGTGTTGATGTGGATGTGATAGGAAGCGTTATGAGGAACACACTGAGGTGGTTTGGCCATGTGGAGAGGATGGAAGGTGAAAGACTGACGAAGAGAGTGTATGTGAGTGAGGTGGAGGGGGGAAGAGGGAGGGGGAGGCCGAAGATGAGATGGAGGGATGGGGTGGAGAGGTATATGAGAGAGGGGTGTGTGAGCTGGGAGCAGGACAGTGAAATGGCGGGGGACAGGGCGACTTGGAGGCGTTTTGTTTGTGGCCACCCCAAACGGGATTGAGGCGTCTGGCAACAATGTTTCCAAGTGAGAAATTTTTGGTACAGTGACAATTTTCAGCGTCACGTTAAGAGGTATTACTTAGTGTTTGCAAGCTAGAGAGGTATTTCAGCAGTTTTTTTTTGTTTACGTCGCACTTCTGGGGTTCTCTGTAGGCTATGTAGCATCATTTTAGCATTTATTGAGAGTATGTTTTGCTATATTTGTTAATTTTGGCTTGGCATCTCTGACTCCGAAATCTGCCAAACAAACGAGAACACGGTCATATACTGCATTGTGTCGTCTGTTCTCTTTTTTATTCAGTTGTTTCTTCTTACTCGTAACTATTTACTTTTTAAATACGACGAACTACTATCTTATTACATCCTTTCTATCTCCAGACTTTTATTAAACTCATGAGAGACATTTCGAAGTGGAGAGGTTAGCTATAGCCTTCATTAACCTGTGTGCTATCTTGGGCTCTCTTTCAATGAACATCATGGTGTGGCGGTAAGGGGAAAAAAAAAACGTCGTTGAGATGAGGAGATTAAACTCGTTTCCACAGCCCGGCAGTCCACATTATGCAAACACCAACACATTATACAGGCACACACACACACACACACACACACACACACACACACACACACACACACACACACACACACACACACACACACAGTCTGTACTGAACTAAGTGCTAACCGTATCATATTCAGGATTGGTGTAATTGATTCGGCGGGGTTTTTAATTGTAATTTGATTGTCTTTTTGATGAACCAAGAAAAAATAGTGAAAACCATTTTTTTTTTTTATCTAATGTGGCGACGTCATACTTTGTTGTGGCCACCCCCGGACAAACATATTTAACTTATGAAAGATCTATGGCTGAAGGGAATAGGGAAAGCCATCAACTATCCCTACATTATTATGGCGATTTTTTCTTTTATTTTTGCTGATGCCAGACGATTTTATTCACTTTAGGGAATAGAAAAAACATTAATCTCATCACTGTTATGGCGTTTTCTCTATTTTACCTTTGCTACCTCCAGACGACTTTATTCAGAGCAGGGAGGACCTCTCGTAGTGATGGGGTTAGCCCTTCACTATAGTCTTCAGGCGATTTCTTCAGTTCTAGAGAGACTTTTTGATCTTCAGGGTCTAGATGTCTTCATTTATACTTTTATTGCTTCATTGTTTTATTGCTTGGCTGTTCTCTTAAGCGGATTATTATCGTTTGGTGGCTGTATGAATATAATAAGCATGACGTCCTTGGTTTGAATGGATTAACCACTTCACTATCAAGAGTCATATTTTAGTACACAGTGTTCTTGCATATTCTTGACTGTTTTATTTGCGAGGAGAAGTTTTTCGAAATGAACGAGGCACACACAATTCTAACACGATCGTCGGGAGGTGGCAAGACTAAAGTGAAAAATAGACATACTCTAGCTGACACCTGTGATCCCGTCATCTATGCTCCACTTCCCCACCATTAAACTATCACCAGTTACCCAATTATAATCTACCTGTTCTCAGTGGTACTCGTTACTGTCTGCCTGTTACTAGTTACTCTTCCTGTGACTTGTTACTCTCTACCTTTTCCTCGTTATTCTTCCCATTACTCGTTACTGTCTGCCTGTCCCTCGTTACTGATTCTGTTCCTCGTGACAGTTTACATATTACTCATTAAGTTTCCTGTTGTTTATTACTGTCTACTCGTAACTCATTCCTCTACCCGTTACCTGTTGGTCTCCTTGTTACTCGCCAGTCTACCTGTTATTTATTACTTACCTGTTACTCGTTCCTGTTTGCCTGTTACACTCTTCCTGTTACTCGTTACTCTGCCTGTTATTCGTTGCTGTCCACATGTTTCTCCTTGCGTGTTACCTACTGGTGTTACTTCTACTTTTTGCTGACTGTTATCTGCTAATGCTAGTTGTTACCTACTGCTTTGTCATTATTTTGTTACTCTCGACTTGTCACACGCTTCTTGTTATTCTGCGTTACTGTCAACTTGTCACTCACTGTTTTCTGTTATTTTATGCAACTCTCTACTTTAGGCGCTGAAGAGGAGCTTACACGTGGTGGCGCTGGGTGAAGCGGCTGCGGCGTTCATCTGCGAGTCAAATCTCCTGATATTGCCCTGCACCTCGCCGTGCCAAGGGCCCTAGTCTTGCATGATGTACGTACTGAACTGAACCTGCAGGACAGCCCCATAATATGGGGCTGTCCTGCAACTGCTTATGTTATAAGCAGTTGGTTACCTGTGGTTGCTGGTCTGCTTGGCGAGAAAGAGAGTTTAGGGTTAAACAACAATAACAGCTGTCTGCTTGTCACTCACCGTTCCTGTTTGCTTATCACTCACTATCTGATGTACTGTTACTGTCTACTTGTTATTCTTTTTACCTGTTACCTATTGCTATTACGTTTTACCTCACAATCTTATCTCTTGTTATATTCTAAGTACCATCAGATAGATGTACTTAGCTTCGTCAAGCACTCTCGTAGCAGTGGTTTAGAAACAATGTCCATTAACCTTCAGTATGATGATGCCTATTACTTCATTATTGGTACTGCCACAGGATTTCGTTAGGGAAGATCCTGTATTTTTTTTAATGCAAGGGAGAAGGAACCAAAGGCCACAGATCTGCAAATTGTTCCTTCCAAGAAAAAAACAGAAGCAAGATACTAGAGAACAAAATTCAAGATTCGCTCATTTCGAGATGCCTGGACGCACTACGTTTGAAAGACTGGAGATCATAGGCAGTAGAAAAAACAGACAGTGAAGGGTAAGAAGCAACATCCATTAACCTCTTTCTTACTGTGACTTCTGCTTTACTTTATTCTTAACAACACCAGAAGATGCTGCTCAGTGTATGGGTAGACCTTTCAAACTGGAGGATTTACGTACAACCATCCTTAAAGTCTTCCAAACTAAAGGTCTTTTCTCAGCTGAATAACATCGTCTGGCAGCAGCAGGAATAAACCATAAATATAGGCCACCGCACTGAAGGGGTTAAATTCTTTTGTACAATAATGTCTTACTGCTTTCATCATGATACCGTCAAGGACTACCTTCAGCTTAGGAAATATGTCTCGTAGTGAAGGGGCCAACCATGTGCTTGCTACTCGTTATCTGTTATTTGTTTCAGTTGGCAGGGAAGGAAAGAAGGTCAGTTGGAAGGAAAGAAGAATAAAAAAGAAGTCTGCACAATATGAATGGCTGGCGGGAAAATATATTACGTTAGAATGGTAGAAAGAATAAGAGAAAACCAAAGGATTTGTTAACTTAGGATGAAGGACGTAAACCTGTCTGTGGCAACCTTTTTTTTTTTTTTTTATAACTTTCCCCTGTATTTTTGTTGGATCTCATGACCTTTATAAGATCAGTCAAGATCCAGTGCCTTTTTCTTTACAGGCTGTGATTACATTTTCTTGCATTTTCAGACAGATTCTTATCTTGTTTCTTCTTTTGATGGAAGCATTCTATGTTAGTCTTTTAACTTTTCTGATTTTGACTTTAGCACAATCACAGTAACTACTTCTTTTTTCGTATTACAACAGACGACTGTAATTCGGGTATTCTTATAACAGAGATTGAAGCAAGACCCCAGAATTGTCAGCTATTTATGACAAGTACAGTAAGACTGAGGCGTATTTGGCTTGTGTGACCCCGTTGCTGAATGCACACTAGAACGTGGCACGCAGGCTAGTCGTATCCGGTACTCACGGCTGCTCTATAAAAATACCACCAGAAGTTACAGGGCTGCATACACTGTCACCCTCGCAGTGTTAAGAATCCGACATATTCGAAGGGAAGTTCAGAGTGAGTGTTTCCATTCTTTTAGTTCAGGGATGTAGAAACCTTTAATTTTCAAACCACTTTTGTTATTCTCCTTTGACATTATTGTTTTTAATATGCCTCATTATGCATGAATACTATCGGCATTTTTGTTTATATTTCTATCAGATATTTTATTGATTCATTTTTTTTTTTTTTTTTTTTTACTTGCTAATTCATTACTTAACCCTCCGAGCCAGGTGAGGTATTCTGCTGGTTTATTCTTGTCACTTCCAGACTATTTTATTTATTTAAACAGGAAACCATTCGTAGTGAAGGAGTCAGTGAAAGCATAATTTAAACCACTAAGTTAGGAAAATCTCTCATAAACTGCGCGAAGTCGCGTAGAGGTGGCAAGAATGAAACAAATCATTCGTCATGAATCTGAAGTAAACCTGTGCACGGCAAGGCTTTATTGTCGTGGTATTGGAACCTGTGTAACACCTCATCGATGACGACTGTGATTATTGGAATTTATTACTCTCCTGTATGTTATTTATGGCTTTTATATATCGTCAAGCACTACATAAATAACAAAAAGAAATCTTAACATGCTGAAATTCATTAGCAAGGAGGAGGTAAAAGAAAGCAGCCTAAGCTCAAGAGAAGGCAACTATAATAGATAGCTTGGAGGTCAAAAACGCACAAGAGGATATGACGGTGCTATATGTCGACATTATCTGGACTTATTTTACCCTAACTTGGCCCGGATTTTTGTCTCTTTTTCGGCTGTTTCACGTAACTCAGTGGCAGAAAAAGATAACGCTACGGCTCTACATCCTTTCCATAGCGTCTCTTCGTGACTAGCATCAAAGCCTTGTGTTAAGCTCTTGTTACAACCCAGGATTCAGGATGGAGAGATGACAATTTTAGGCCAAGTTACAGGAAAAGGAGTTAGGAAAGAATAGGTGCTACAATGCCTTCCAACTCACGAACACAGGATGGTACAGTTAAGTCTTTCTCCCCTGCAGGTTGGTTGGACAGCAGGCGGCAGAGAGCACACGTGGTCGGGACATCCCCAGATATGTAAGTCACCCCCCGCTTTGAGAGAGAGAGAGAGAGAGAGAGAGAGAGAGAGAGAGAGAGAGAGAGAGAGAGATATGAGGAGCTTTGTTTGCGTATTGTGTATGTGCATGTGGGGGTGGGTGGGAGGAGGAGAGCATTCATGGTGTGTGTATGGATGTGTATGTGTGTGTGTGTGTGTGTGTGTGTGTGTGTGTGTGTGTGTGTGTGTAATGATTAAAAAAATAATAATAACACGACTACTACTACTACTACTACTACTACTGCTGCTGCTGCTGTACTACTACTACTACTACTACTACTTAACGGTTTATTGATAAATACAAGCAGGCAGAGGCTGAAAATGTACGAGACATAAAACATATTAAATATATTCAATATGAACTGATTAAAAGTGAAATAGGTAGGACGTGATGTGCTGGTAAATAATTACATAGATATAATATAAAGATGATAATGAAGTTTACTGTTGTTGGGATGGTGATGTGTTTGTACAGGTCCGTTGTGGCTCCGATGGGTGCCAGTAGACTGTGGTGACCAACAGCTCGATGGGGACGGGCAGCTTCACGGGGAAGCAGGTGTTTAGGACCTGGGTCACTGACTAATTATTTTTTCCGAACTGTTGGAGTTTGTGAGCATGAAGATCTGCGATAGACAGGAGGGTCAGCTTTGTGCTGGCTTAATTGTGTGTGTGTGTGTGTGTGTGTGTGTGTTTTCTTTCTAGAATATGTTCGTGCCTGCTTATAGTTCTTTATTTCTGTCTGATACTTTCTGTGGTTGTTCACGTGTTTCTAAGCGAAAGCCTGTGTGTTTGTGTACAAGACTGATTGTGCTGTGTACTTGTTTATGAACTGTACGTAATGTATTTCTATTTGTTTCTATGCTAATGTGCTTGCTTACTACTTAAATCTTAGCCATTTGTGTTGGCAGTCTATTTCTAAATAGCTCCCCCTTATTTTGATTATGTATATCCTGATAAACTATGTTTGTGTGTGAGAATGATGTGCTTGTGAGGCAGAGAGGTAGACTGAGAGTGATTTAGAGAGGTAAGGTGTGAGTGAGCAAAGTAAGAGAGTAAAGTGGTGGGGTCGTGGGGAGAGGGGTCGTACTGAGTAGAGACAACAATGCTTTTAGGTTCCTTTGTCGAAGCCGTCCCTTACAGGATGTCACACGGAGCAAGAGCAGGATCGATAAATGTATAGATCCGTCTTACACGCTTCATACCAACTACCTCCTTCACCGTCTGTTTATCTATACTTTTCCTGACGTTGCATCCTGTGAAGGGTGACCTGAACACACAGTCCTCCAGGCTCTTACATCCCTACTCATTAACGATCCTTCCTCCACAACTCACACCCCTCCTTTATACATATTCGTCAGTTTCTTTTTTCTTCCGCAGCCTCGTTCTTGGTGTCTTCCTTCTTCTCCGTTCTTCCACTTCTTGTAATGAATGATAAACAACGTGAAATAGGCCTGTGACACTACAAGCATCAATTTTTTTGAAAACCCATCTGTCTCATGTTTTATGTATCTTTAAACGGTTTGGTAGTTGTCAGTCATTTTTTTTTTCAAGGTTATAATGCTCTTTGTCTATTTCGTTTTGTCTTGCCTTATTTGTCTGTGCAAGATAGACCTATTTTCCACAAACACTGTGTGCTAAAGTCTTGAAACACATTATTAAATATATGTAAAGTTTGAAGTGTAAGTTGCAGCCGTTTAGGATATAGCAGTTTGTTTTCAGATTTTTCGGGTGGGGTAGGGGAGACGAAACTACATGATTCCACGTGTTCAGAAGTTCAGAGGGCATTAGAATCAGTGAGTATATTTGATCTAGGTTATCTCGTAATCCAGACAAATCTATTACTCTACTCCAGGCTCCAACTAACACCAGACGATTTTATTCAGTTGGGAGTGAGTCATAGGAGCCTGCAGATGGAAGACGGCAAAGGCGGAGGGAGAATGAAGAGTGGAAAACTAAGCACGATGTGGAAGTGTTAAGGTGCTACATGAGGGAGGTGGTGTGAACTGTGATACAAGGACATGATGTTTTTGTCGCCGCCACCATGGATGATTTTTTGACAGATTTTAATAACAGTTGGACAGATAAAAGATGAAATTACTGGGACGCAGACAGGAATGAAACTGATGAATACCTAGATATACGACTACTGGCAGATGGGTTGGGATGGGGGACGAAAAGACAGAAACTAGGATGTGATTAGGATGGGACAGATCAACAAATTGAGACAGATACAGAGAGGTGGACCAAGGTGGAACAGATTGCTAGATGGAAACGCACTGTTGAGAGGACCGAGATGAAAAGAGGGACTACAGCAAAGGCATGGTAATGTGGAGGAGTTCGTGTTAGTGGGAAGGTTAAACTGAACGAGGACTATAAATGAATCTGGATAAATGTCAGAACAGGCCTTTGGAAGATGGTTAGGGTGGAATGAAGGATATGTGGTTCATTCAAGATAAGTCTGAAATCTGTTTACTCAATATGGAATCAATGAAAAGCTAAGAAGGAGTTAGATGGAAGAAAATATGTGAGATGCAGGATTTGGGTGGAATAAAGGATAGCATGTTGGGCAGGGTAAAGTAGAAGAATAAACTGTTGTAAGGCGACCTAGGATAAGGTAGAGAAGTAAATGCCAGAACGAGGATTGGAGCAGAAAGAACGGTGAATGAATTGACTATGATGAAATGAAGGACTAAAACTGACTCAGGATTAGACAGAGGAGAAATTGATGGAAGGAGAACAAGGATATAATAAAAGTCCCTGTGTAAACTAAGTGAAAGTGGCGTGGAGGTGTGTCGCGGTCACCCTCAACCAACCCACGGGATATGGTGTCGGAGGTAGCCTGTATAATCTGAAAGGACGCGGGGACAAGAGCGTAGACAATGGACAGCAAGCTATGATTCAGAGTGATAGAATGACTGACACAGATTTACTGATTAAAGACTTGAGCTGATGCACAAAGATACAGGTAAATAGATACAGAACTAGAGAGATGGATAGATAAATAAATTGATGACCAGCACAGAAAAAGGGATATAATTCAAGAGATAGATGAACATATCACTCAGAAAGACTGATGAATAAACAAATGATAGGAAAAAGAATAAATAAAGATAGAGATGAATAAACCAGTTGAGGGACAGGCAAACTGGCACAAGGTCAGAGAGAAAAGAGATAAATACATAGAGATAGATCGCAGGTTAGGTAAGCTGACAGAGCAGCATGTTTAAGGTGTCAGAGCGCACAAATAACTGACAGGGGTGAGTGATGTAACAGGAAAATGAAACTGAAAACATAAAAAAATATGTAACTCTTTCCTTGTATACCGTAGACCTCAGGGAAAAAAAAAAAAAAAAAAAAAAACTTTTTTGTTGCTCATCGCTCAGAGGCCTAAAACAAACATTTTTTTTTTTTCAGTGTCAAACTAAAGTTGTAGTGTATGTAGTAAATATCACTTTGTCACTGTACCAACTGCAACAGGATAAATATATAAATTTCTTACTGCTGGCGTTGTTTGTAGATTAACCAAGGGTAAAATATGTAAGATTACTCTTTTTCATTCCATACTGAATAGAAATACCGGGTATATATATATATATATATATATATATATATATATATATATATATATATATATATATATATATATATCTATTTATCTATATATCTATCTATATCTATCTATCTATCTATCTATATATTGTGGTAGGTGGGGGTGCTCACCATCCACTCACTCGATGTAGTGCTGCTGTCACTTGTCTGCCCTTTCCTCTTCTCCACCGTTCTTTCCTTCCATCCACTTCTGTCTTCCTTTCCTTCATTCTTTCCTTGTACAGTACTTTTGCCTACGGGTAACTTTCCACTCCCTGTTCTATCTTTCTTTCCTTCATTCTTCCCTCCTCCTTCTGCCTGTGGGTGACTTCACAGTGAGTGACAAGCCAAATGGTTTCCTGTACACAAGAAAACCATTTACTATGCCGGGTGGTAACAATATAACCAAATTTTGGTGTCTGGTGGTTTAGTGGGTAATTATTGCGCTCCAATCGGATTGAGCCTGTGAAGGTTTATATCCAAGGGATGGTTGGGGTTGATTGCTCATGTAATGCCACTCAGGGATGAGTGAGGCTGGTCGCTCTCACCTTAAATGTCGGGACCAACTGCCTAGTCCCGGGCTCCTACGCTCCTCATGGGTAATGTTGGATTGGATAATGGATGAATATATATATATATATATATATATATATATATATATATATATATATATATATATATATATATATATAAATTCACCCAACTGAGCCAACACATGATACTGTAACGCTTTTCACTGTCATTAGAGTAGCAGGGTAGATAATTTGAACTTTTACTTTTTCGTTATCTACTATTATGATATAATTATAATATTCTTAGTGTTTCGTTATATACTGAAATGATGCTTAACATTTACATTTTACCTCTTTGTCTGTAGAAAGAATTTGATTGAATATATGAAATTCTAAATATCTCATTACTGTATCTAAATTATTTATTACTTATTCAAAATCCAAGGTAATTATTGAGTATGCTCTTTTTTAATTCAAGTATATACGGAATAGCTATTTCATTTCTTTAGTTAGTTCTTTTATTGTTTATTGAAGCTAATCGAATAACTGCGGCAAGACTGGCTTGAAGTTTATTTTACCTTTGTCAGTTTCTCGAAATAAAGATGAATATAAAATTTACTTCTGTCATTGCGTACCGAAATGAATAAAAAAAAAAATTTTGAGATTCCCTTTTTCATCACTGCTTTCCGAACTGATAGTACTAGCTGTAGTAGTAGTAGTAGTAGTAGTTGTAGTAGTTGTATGGTCGTACCATTCTACAGTGTTCACAGATAGATAGATATCTATCTATCTATCTATCTATCTATATATTGTGGTAGGTGGGGGTGCTCACCATCCACTCACTCGATGTAGTGCTGCTGTCACTTGTCTGCCCTTTCCTCTTCTCCACCGTTCTTTCCTTCCATCCACTTCTGTCTTCCTTTCCTTCATTCTTTCCTTGTACAGTACTTTTGCCTACGGGTAACTTTCCACTCCCTGTTCACAGTGTTGCCACGTTTTCCATACTCGCGATGCCTCTCTCTCTCTCTCTCTCTCTCTCTCTCTCTCTCCTGGGGGGATGTGCATCACCCTAGGGAATTTTGTTTCTTTTATGTCTTATAAACTTGTGCTTTCATTTCTTTATTTTGTTTTTTATTATATTATTGTTTTACATATGACGCCAGATGACCTCGATGTTACGGCGCTTTTTCATTCAATCATTCTCGCCCTCCTTCCTTCTCTCCCTTCATCTTTCCCTCAGCTTGACAATGCACTCAACACTGCTCCTGGCCTGCCTTCTCTCTCTCTCTCTCTCTCTCTCTCTCTCTCTCCTGGGGGAGATGTGCGTCAATTTTGTTTCTTTTATGAGTGACTTATAAACTTGTGCTTTCATTTCTTTATTTTGTTTTTATTATATCTAATTATGTTTAAAAATATTATTGTTTTACATATGGCGCCAGATGACCTCGCTGTTGTGGCGTCATGATTTGTTTTCATTCAATCACTCTCTCCCTCCTTCCTTCCCTCTTTTCCTCCATCTCTCACTCAGCTGCACTCAACACTGCACCTGGTCTGCCTTCCCCCCCCCCTCTCTCTCTCTCTCTCGTTTGTGGTATTTTAGGATACATTTTAGTTATTTTCTTTTACGTTATAATGTACATATTGTAAATTTGACTTTATTTCCACACCACCCAGGAGGTTAAAGTCTTGGCGCGTTTTTTTTAAGAGGTGTCCCCAAACTGGCCTATTAATCCTCTATCCCTCACAGATGACCAGGTCGGACTGGGTGTGTGTGAGTGTTGCCGCTCACGAGGGATTAGTGTATATATTTTTTTTTACTAAGAAACTGGCATATATTTGCTTATATTCTTGCACATTATCTTCTAATCATAATTGTGACATTATTACCAACCCCAGAAAGACGGTAACAGCCAATAAAAGTGACTACTTTTTTTTTAAGCAACAATGTAAAATAATTATGCCACGTTTCTGTATTGCAGTATAAATATTTTACGCATAATCAGTTTACTGTTCTTTCATATATTATAATACACACGTTACCATTATATTCTTATGTGTTTATCTTATTGTGATGCCTATAACATATATCAGAACCGTTCACATAGCGGGTATGGAACACGTGACACCACTGTACAGAGGTTCGTGCCCCACCCAAACCGCCACTTAAGATTGGTACCACCATAGTAATCACCATAATTCCCTCCAAATAGTTGGTCGGGTAGAACAGGCATGTGAAATTCTATTTTCTTCTCGTATACCGAGCTGAAAATAAGCATAACTCTTCAACATGTTCATTGTTGAGTGAAGGACCGTGGCAGAATATAGCCCAAACTGTTAAAGGACGTTCAAACTCTTCTCACTGATTACCGAACCGAGACTAAATGCAAAATCCTAACTTGTCATCGTTTACCGATTTGGAGTTAAGCATACAGTTCAAATTTTCTTACACTCTACCTTATAACTGGGGGTAAACATGTAAACTGCCAGCTTTTGACACACCAGCCCATATTGATACTATTAACCGTAGGCTTTAATCCCGGAAGGGAGGAGAAGCCTCCAGTTTTTTGCGAAAATATCCGAAGGATGTGGCGTAGCCGATTATGTCGTAGCCTCTGTGCATCATTGCTGGCTGGACTTCGTATTGTGGGAGCAGGCTAATAAAACGAACTGATATTAGAGGTTCCATAAGATCCTTCAGAAATACGAGGGGAGGATTCTTCGCGATGTTTGTTTTATGCATATGACAGTAACCCTTAGGACTGTCTGCCGAATCTGGACTAAGCATAATACTCTTCCTGTCCTATTGTTTGTCGGATAACTGAAGGTAAACAACATTTTACACACTGCCAACTGAATAGAAAATATTATCGCTGTACAGAAATGGGGGGAGATCTGGGAGTTATCAGTGCCGCAGTACCCCCTTTCACCCTAGTACTACCGTTACATACAGTACTCTAAATTTTATTCCTGTTTTTTTATTATTTCTTGACATTCAGATAACTTTAATAAACTAAAAAAAAGGTTGAGGTGAACTGGAGGTGTTAGTACAGCCTTCACCAGCCCCATATGTGCGAGATGTGGGTAAAAAAGCGAGGTATATCGATGAGGCTAGAGAACTGGTAGAGGATCGAGTTGGTTGTATGAATTATGCACGAAGGAGATGCCACGAGTCTGGTAACCTTCCCTTAGCTTCCAGTCGACGGAGTGCCTCAGTCTGGCAGGTGCATGTGAGCTGCACCTGCGAAGAAAATTACCAAAACAACAAGAGCAGAGGGTTAGGCCTGTGAGGTAAAGCCAAGATTCCCAGGGTCTGAATGGTAAACGAATGAGCGTCTGGCCCATTTCACTGGGGATGGTGTTGTTTATTTTTCCTTAATCGTGCTTTCTCTGAACCTTACCTTATATCATCCTAAGATTAGAATAAAGTCAGGATAACGATAATGGTCATGATAACCTTCCTAACTTAAATGAAATACTAATTAACAGTTTAAAATCCATAGTACATCCCGTGGCTGAAGATGTTACTGGAGTCATTGTCTCCATCACTAACCTGCTAATCACGTGGCTGTGTCACCTGTCTGGCTGTGGTAACCTAATTGTGGCGACGACGTTGTTCCCTTGGTAATGGCGGTGTTGCTAGTGTTCTTAGTTTCTTAACTTTAACTCGGGGAGATTTTCGTTAGATTGCAGCATATTTTCCGTTACTCAGAGGCAGGATAAAACAATGGTAATGCTGCACTGTACATCCTTTCCATAGCACTATAATCTAAGCTAGTGTTGTTCTCTTGTCGCAGCTTATTTCCCGTAGCTCAGTGGCAGAATAAGATAGTAATACCTCTCCATATCTTTTAATAATATATATATATTTTTTTTTTTATCACGAGCACCATATTCTAGTGTTAATCTCTTGTAAGCGTTCAGCATTCATGATGGAGAGATGACATGGAGGCCAAGTTAAAGTGGATAAAGTATGGATATGTTGCTGAGAAAGGTTTGGCTTTACCTTCGTATATGTTTCTGCTGCAGTGTTTCTTGTTAAGTAAAGTTTGTATATTCTAATGTGTGTGTGTGTGTGTTGTTTGCATTAATCTAAAGGGAGTGTCAGATGTGTGTGTGTGTGTTTGTGTGTGTATGTGTGTGTGTGTGTGATTTGATGTAGTTAATCGCATTTTATCATCTCTGGAGTTGGGCTAGAGGACTCAACCCACCCATCCTTGTTGATCATAAACGTAACTATAATGGGTGGGTATTGAAGGATGGAAATTCTCTCCTTAAAACTGATTAGTAGCATTGTGATCAGTAAAAGAGATGTTCTGTTTATGATAAAAAAGCTTAACATCAACAAAACACCTAGACCAGATAAAATATCTCCAAGAGTCTTGAAGCAAGTGGAAAATGAAATATTGAAGCCTTTAGCTGAAATATTCAATATACCACTAAGAAATGGCACAGTACCACATGAATGGAAACTAGTGATTGTAACTCTGATATTTTTTTTTTAATGCAGTAAATCACAACCTGGAGATTATTGCACAACTCTTTTAACATCAGTAGTATGTAAGTTATTTGAAACCATAATTAGAGATAAGATAGTCAAGCATTTTGGAGTAAATAATCTCATAAAAGACTGAAACCATGGATTCCACAACAAGTGGTTATGTCTTATTAATTTCCTTCACATTTTCCATATTATTGATATGTACGACGAAACTAAATTTGCTGATGTAATCTATCTCGATTTCCAGAAAGCATAATATTTTGATAAAGTTTCCCAGAAACATCTTCCTAAGAAGTTAGCTTATGGAACGTAAACACGTAAACAGAGTTTTACTTATTAGGAAAGAACCAACCTAGATGATTGTCACCGCCAACATACCACAATGCTCTGTCATGGGTCCTGTTCTATTCTTAATGTATGATGACGTTGGTTTATGTTGCAAAAGTTCCAGATTTGCTGATGATACAAAAATTGGTAACAGAGCGGAGACATCCGAACAGAGACTGAAGGTTGAATGAAATCTAGAGAAATTATTTGATTGGGCTCAAACGTGGCAAATGGACATAAACACTGACAAAGGCAAGGTGTAAATAGAGGGTGTAAAAAAAAAAAAAAAGTAGGTACACTATGAATAATACTCAAATCCAGAATTTGAACGAAGAAACATATTTAGGAATAATAGTAACAAACTGTTTGAAATCAAGTCGACAGTGAACGGAGGCAATGAGGAAAGCTAACAAACTAGGCGGATTTATAGGCAGTGCATGCGAATTCAGATCGGAAAATATCGTTCGCACTTTGTACAGTTCCTTATATCTGCCCCATTGTTATAAGAAATATTACTGAGAAATTAGAGAGAGTTCAGGGGTGAATTACAAAACTGATATCCAGATTAAGGGACGAGCCATATGGGGAACTTATACAAGTGTTAAAGCTGTTTAACTTATCAGAGCGCAGACTACGAGGGGATCAAATTCAAGTATCCATTTTTTTTTCTTAGTGGCACGAGAATATGGTAGTTGACCAGTGCTTTGCAGTAGACCAGTCAAACTGTACTAGAGGTAATGGTTATGAAATCATCGGCAAACGTTACCAGTCTAATTAAACGATTTTTTTTTTCTTCAGTAGAGTTGTCAACAAATGGAACACATTGCCTAGAAATGTGGTAGACTCTAATTCAGTATAAACATTTAAAAATGGGCTGGATAAGTATCTGGCCTCGAATCTCCAAGTATCCGCGTTAATGGCTGAATGATTAATATGACTAACTGACTTTTCCTCTCTTGTAGATCGTGGCGAATACAGCAGCAGTTTTGCAGATAAAGTTAAATCCCCCTTACAGATTTAGCTATTGTAGGATGTTTTTTCCAGCCTCTCCTTTGAACTTTCCATGACAGTTTTTCTATGCTGCATGGTGGTCCTTCTTACACTTTCCTTCCGGTTTCGGCTGGAGGGTTTGGTCGGCGGGGGGGTGCAGTCTTACCATGCTATCCTTATCTGCATCTCATAGGAATAGATATCATTGTCATAGTCTTCTCTGTAACAAACAACCCAGAAAGATCTGTTGCTGTTTGTATTCCTCTGTACTCCTTGTGTGGATGTTGGACAGAGGTTGCGGCAGCCCCACCACCCAGTACTTGTGCCGTAAGCAGCCTCGCAACTCCTGCAACACTGGGGGAGGGGGAGAGTGAGTGGGAATTTCTTTCTCGTTTCATCATCAACCGGATGAGAACCAAGATTTTTTTTTTTATTATTAATATTACGTACGGTTTTCTGGGCGCGTGACGGGCCAGCGAGGGTTTGTGCAAACGCCTATCATCATAATTTCATCTTGCTGTAAACTTTCAGCATTTCTGGTGAGGTAGTTGACCAATAACAGAAGAATAATTGAGCTAAAGTATTTACTTTCTCACTTTTCTCTCCCCCCCCCTCTCTCTCTCTCTCTCTCTCTCTCTCTCTCTCACACACACACACACACACACACACACACACACACACACGTGCGCGCGCGCGCAAACAACATATGAAAATGAAAAACAACTTTCACCTCTCATGCCCCTTTCATAGTGCTTTTAATCGATGGGTGTGTGAACTGGGAGCAGGGCAATGAAATGGCCGGGGACAGGGCGACATGGGGGTGTTTTGTTTGTGGCCAACTCTTACGGGATTAAGGCGTCTGGCAATAGGTAGATAGAAAGAACTGCTTGGTGATAATAAGTACCCTCTAATTCAAGTACTGTACAGTCATTTGAGGTAGCTAGAATAAACACTGAACGTGACGTCATCTTACTGGAAGGGTAACCCTTCAGTACGCTGACATCTGTTTCAGTCTTGTTGCCTCCACACGTTTGAACTCAACTGAGGCAACTAAGAGAAGGCATTTTTAACATTCTTGCAGGTTGAATAATCTCGTTTGGAGATAGCAAGAATGTTTATTTCAGTGTACTGTTTTTCGCAGTTTGCCTAAATTGCGTATGATTTGCAAGATCGCTTAATGTACTGCAAGCCATGTTTTCAAATGTGTGTGAGTGTGCGGGGGAGGGGGGGTTCCCATTACATCTCATGAACGGCTTGAGCTATCAACATGAAACCTTAAGGGTAACAAGATATGGCCAAAATCTTGGCAGAGTTAGAAAATGGGCACTCAGGATCAACGTTAAGGTCGCCAAAATGGCCTCCAAAGGTTAACTAGTTTTTATCGGCCGCCATTGTATCTCACGAGCGGCTTGAGCTATCAGCATGAAACCTTCAGGGTATCAAGATACGGCCAACTTGGGCGAGTTCGAAAATGGGTATTCGGGGTCAAGGTCAGGGTAACCAATATGGTTGCCAAAGGCCAATCGGCCGCCTTTAGCACCATTATAACTCATGAACGGCTTGAGCTATCAACATGAATCCTTCAGGGCATCAAGATCTGGCAAAAATCTTAGATTGGCCAACAGCATATTCTGGCGGGAGATTAGCATTTGGCTCCCGAATGCTTTTCTTTCATTATGTGATGTATCTCTGCATAGCCTACTGCCTGATCCAGCCTGTGTTACACACCTCCGTTCCCTCCCTCTCCCCGTTCTCCTCGTAAAACTGCCAGTGTGTGGGGTAAAGCTCGCCCCTCCCTCTTGTCCTCTCCTTCCCTCGTAACCATTCGCCCGGTAATGTCGCTATGGACCATTTTTGAGGAGGCATCACGGCAGCTCAAGGCAAAAAATTTGCATATGTTTTAGGGGAAGTCTTCATAAACTTTCCTAGCCTCCTTTATCAGATGACAAACTATTTTATTTTTATTACCACTAAATGACTATATTCATCTTAGGACAGACCTATGGCAGTCATAGGGTTAATAAAGGCTGTATCTAGCCCATATAGTTAGAAAAGTCTATCCTAATATGAAGCAAACTGCTCCGGTATAACAAGATTAAGACAGAATACGTCATAGGACTGAATGGACTATGTTTAAATTGTGCTTAAGACTGAATGTATAGTCTGTGTAAGAAGCTTCACAATGATGTTAGGAGTATTAATTATTTATTAAGATACGGAAAACAAAACAGTTTATAATAACAGCAAGCTGTTATGAAGACTTGTTTATCGTACATTTTGGTTAATTTCATTTATAAATACGGCCTCCTGTCTGTCAGGAATCAATGCACCTGCAGCTCTGGGTGCCATAGATAAGTCCGCGATTTCTCCTCTTTAACAGGATTCCTTCATATTCAGTGGGTAATGTAGCTGCCCATCATTTGTAGGAGGCATGCCGGATCCAGCATTTTATAAAAGTGGGGGCGTGATTAGCATTTTCGTATATATATATATATATATATATATAGATAGATAGATAGATTGATAGGTATATATATATATTGATAGATAGATAGATAGATAGATATAGATATAGATATATAGATATATATAAATATATCTATCTATCTGGCTATATAGATAGATAGATTGATATAGATATGGATAGATAGATATTATCTCTCTCTCTCTCTCTCTCTCTCTCTCTCTATATATATATATAGAGAGAGAGAGAGAGAGAGAGAGAGAGAGAGAGAGAGAGAGAGAGAGATAATATCTATATATATAATATCTATCTATCTGTCTATCTATCTATCTATCTATCTATCTATCTATCTATCTATCTATCTGTCTATCTATCTATCTATCTATATATCTATATCTATATATATATATTATATCTATCTATCTATCTATCTATCTATATATATATGTATCAGATCTTTCTGTTTGCATCTTCTGCTCGCACTAAGACAAGTAAAGTGATCACTGATCATTCACTTTGTAATCTATTGCGGGACAATGAAAAGGCCTAGGTTTCACTGAACCCTAGTCAGTTCCATATTGTAACTCTCTGTAAGGACACTCAACAGACTGATATGTTCAGACACTTGAAATACTTAGGCAAAGTAGGGATGAAGATGTAACAATATGGAAATAAACCTACCTGTATAAGATTAGTAAGATGAATTTCTGATCAAAATTATTGACGACTACGATGTGAACTTACCTTTTTTGCAAGCAAAAGAGTCAGTTAGTGAGATTTGGCGCTTGGATGACATTCGCTATTAACAATGAGCTGCAAATCACTGTTCAAAAATCAAAATCCTATTTAGCCCTGAGATTAAAACGTAAAATTTTTGTTACACTTATGTGATTAATTCCTTTCACACTGAAAGTGTACCACAAGCGGTGATCACCACCATTACTGTACTAAAAAAAAAAAAAAAATGCGAGAATGTACATTAGGCTTGACTAGAAATTTTCGTTGAAAATTCGACTCATCAATAATAGCAAAGAAAAACTTCATCAGCAAAACTAAAAATGACAAAATGTGTAATTTTGTGTTAAAAGCAATATGCATTCTTCTTCTAGTGTCATTTTCACTGTGGTTATCAGTATACTGCAAAAAAACTTACATCTGTGTCACCGTCATCCGACATGTTGACTTTCCAGCTGGCTAAACTCAAAATTTAGTTAAATGACTAAAATCTTTCTTTCACATTATTACTGCCATAGGCTGCCAACAAGGAAAAATACACTAAGCTTAATCTTTATGTGCACAAAGTAAAATAAGTAAGTATAATATTTAGCACAAACCTAAAGGATCGCTAAATAACACACACACACACACACACACACACACACACACACACACACACACACACACACACTCGTCACCAGGACTACCGTGCAACTGGCAACCTCGACGTAGTGTTTACTGTACAGATGCTTCATTTTCACTGGTTAGCTGAGAAGCATCGCCGACTTAGGCAGCCATTTATAAATTAGCATCCTGGTCGGTAAAATTCTGAGGACCACAACTTCCTGCTCTATCCAAAGAGGGATTTTTTAAAGTGCTCAGTATATCACGATCCATATTCAAACTGAAATGTGACATACACGTTAATGGCGTACGCCACTGTCTTCTTTAAGGTATTATAAGGTTGCCAGGACTGAAGTCCGACTTGCCGCAGCCAAGTATTACACAATCAGAAGCTGAAAATTTAAGAAATTTCGGTAAAGCATCAGTGGCAGTGTAATTTGAGCCAGAAAAATGGAGAAATTTGCAATAAAAAATTTCGGATCAGTAATGTTCATATTTCCCCAGCTCTGTCTTCACCTTGGAACCTCATAGTAAAAAAATATATATATTGGCTTCTGAAAAAGGGGGGGCGTACGCCTCTCACGCCAACCCCCCCCGCCCCCCCTGGATCCGGGCCTGAACAGTAACTGAAGGCTCGTTGGCTTGCATGTGTCTTAAGAGTTTATGCACTCACAAAACGAAATACAGTAGTAAAAAGTGCTTGGGCCTTTGGTAATACACCTAATAAACATTTGGCTGGCAGAAATGCCGTTGGTCATTTGAGATGATGCAGCAGCTGAAGGCACGGCAAACGGCAAAGGGCTCAAAGACTGCCACCACAGGTAACAGACTGTGAGCCCTTCTCCCTCTCGGTAATATTCCTAGTAAACACTGAGTTGGTCATGTCGCTTTAAACCATTTATGAGAGAATATCACAGTAGCTGAGACAAGACTAGCTTTACTATATTAGGTCTTGCAGGGATTATAATGGTAATTCGTGATACGGTACTCTGTGCTCTTCCCACTTCACACACACAGCTCTTTGTACAGTATTGCTATTCAGTCTGTGTGTGTGTGTGTGTGTGTGTGTGTGTGTGTGTGTGTGTGTGTGTGTGTGTGAACTTGCTGAGTCGTCATCCTTACGAGACAGACTCCACTGAGTGTGGTTGTGGGTATGTGGATGGGCGAGTAGTGGAAAAATAGGTCCATGGGGTGAATAGGTTCATGGTCGCTATAGGTGTATGTGAGGAAGCAGGCTCACGGGGCATATATCCCTGAGAAAATAGTCCCATGTAAGAATATAAGTCCAGTGGGGGAAAAGAAGTCCATTGTGAAATAATATGGGTGTTTCCTCCATAAAGGAAAATACGACCATGGGAAAAATTATTCCAAGAAGGAGAATAGGTCCATGAGGGAAAAACTGGGGACAGATATCATGAAGAAAATAATTCTATGGGATAAATAGATACTTTGGGGAAAATTAAGTCCATAAGGAAAATTAGGTCCATAAGGAAAATTAGGTCCATAAGGAAAATTAGTCCATGGGAATAAATATTTCTGTAGGAGAAATTTGTTAATGGGAGAAAAGGTCCCAGGGGGAAATATAGGTTGAAGGAAATTGACACTTGTTGTAGCCACAGATGGGTTTACGTGATACTGCTACCATTACAACAACTACTACTACATCTAATGATAATAACAATGACTAGTAGTAGTAGCAGCAGCAGTATAGTAGTAGTAGTAGTAGTAGTAGTAGAAATGTACCCAGCACTGCAGGCAACTAAAAGTCCTTGCTTCATTCTTTACCCTGGCAGTATTTTTAGTAAGTATTCGGCTGGTAATGTCATGTTCTTTTATTTTTGAGGGGTATCACAACATCTGGAGGCACAACAATTTGCATATATTTTAAGTTTTATCCTCTCATCACCCCGGGTATCAAAAAGTCCCTGAGCTGTTCTCCTCCTTGGTATTACACTTACAGTCGGTTTGTTTTTATCCGACGGAAGCGGCAACTCCCACAACGTGTACTGTGTCATGGTTGGATGAAGTAAAACAAGCCTTGGATATGAGATAGGAATGATTCTCCTTGGTTACTATGGACCTCTCTGTTTACACTTGGCCGTGGACTGGGATAAAAGGTTTAGGGCTATTTGTCAGGTCAGAGTACAGGCAACATGGTAAACACTGGGTTGGTAACGTGGCTGTGTTCAGTGTTTGAGTAGGAATCACGGCAGTGAAGACGTAACCATTTGTATATGTTTTACAAGTTCAGGTACCCACCACCTCAGCTAGTTAACCGTTTCAGTCTCATGACATACATTTTCTCATTCTACCTCCAGATGATTTAATTTAATTCTGGATAGACCTCTGGTAGTAAAGAGGTTACTGAGGGCTACATCCAAGTCCTGGAGTCTGGAAAGTCACTCAGAAACTGAATTAGGTAATCTGGTGGCGGTGACAATAAATTAGTATGAAATACGTCATGGGAGTGAAGTTGCTATGTCATGGTGTCGTTCCCCTGGACAAGGCTTCCTTACATCCAGCTTGCAATGTCATTGTGCACCATTTCTGAGGAGGCATCACAGGGACTCAAGGCTCGAATTTGGCAGTTTTAGGAATCTTATGCACCTCCTGCCTAGGTATCATCCTTGGTTTGTCCTCTTTAGCTGGACTGTTTTACATTAGGTTCTTATTCTCTTCACTAGAATGTGTTTTAATACATTCTTGAAACGACAACACGATTTTATTCATTTCACGCGAAACCCTTCTCGTAATGAATGGGTTAAGGGAAAGGGTACGTCTAATCCCTGTGCTAAAAAATTGAATAACTCTAAGCCCAAATTTAATCGTGTGACAAAGCCATGGAAATGTAGTGGTTAAATGTAGTGGTGTCTATGCCATGGAAATGTAGTGGTTAATATCACTGTGGATATTTGTAAGTGGCCTTTATGGTCAATGAGACACGGCTATTTGCATGTGCTTAAGTCTGTAACCTCTATACTTATTTGTATTGTATTCTTGGTACCTCCAGACAGTTTACTTACTGTTTGAACTGGATGGGTTAAACAAAGTCTTGATTGACCTCAGTAGGATGAGAGATCTTAAGCTGCAAAAACCTTCCAGAGATCGCCATTCATCCATCATCTCACCGTTTATTTTTTTTACTCTCATCAGGAGGGTACAGGTCATTGGCTTGTCTACTCAGTCTTGACATTTAACCCTCCACCCCGGGCAGTTTACACCACCGTCGCCCTCTCGGTATGGGCAATTTTCCCAAGGTTGCATGTTTTCAAACCTTAATATCTCGGATAGTATCGCAGTTAGGGAAACAAATTAAAACTACAATACTCAACAACTCTTCTTGCTGATAAAGCCATCCCTAGGTCTGTAGGTGATCGCGTTGATGAGTAAGGACGAGAAGAATATACGTAATTTTTGGTCGCGAGGCAAGCTGTATTCGTGTGTGTTGGCATGGTACTGACTTTCACTTTGTTTTCAACTTGACAACGTCTCCATTACTAGATAAACTGGACACAGTTGCATCCAAGACATGCCCTATGGTACTATCACTTAGCCCTTTCCTAGTATCCTTGGAAAGAGGCTTGGCAAGGGTGGATGAGGCAAGGGTCCATGTAAGGAAGGAACAGAACCAGACGTGAGACTTAGAAAAACATCATCCTACACCTGGCAGAGTCACAGAGAACACTGAGGTATGTTTGACTCAGGTGGCAGGCGGCTATCCCCACCCACTGGTTGCGAGATCAAATGGCAGCCACTTCAAAATGTGGCGTGAAAACACTTGCGGGTATAGCTGGCCCCCGGTGCCCCTGATCCACCAATTTCACATCGAATACAACCATCACCTGGTGATTAGGGGTTAAAGTGAGGGAAACCTGCCTAGCTCACCGCTGAGTGGCATTATAGATTTAAGCTATTATGGGTCACATCTTGCTGGAACGTCATGACCCAGTAAACCAGCAGGTGTCACCTAGTTATATGGTTACCTCCCAGCGAGTTAAATGATTTCCTGAGTCATAGGAAAACAGTCGGCTTGTCAACTAATGCTGAGTCATTAAAAGACAGCATGACATCGAATGAGCGGATGATGGAAGCCCTACCCCCTCCCTGCCTATTAAAAATGTGGTGGTCTTGAAGGAGCTGAAGAGTATTTGGCATGCACCGTGTCAGGTCGCAACAAGTACCTGGGTGGTACTCTCGCTGGTTTAGGAGGCTTTATGGGAATTTTCGTTGGTCAGTTTATTTACCAGTTTACTGTATGTGTTTAACCCCATTATGTCCTAAGGATGTATTTTGAATGATAAGCATATTACCTCCAGACGACTTCATTCAGCCCAAGAAAACCTTTGTGAACTGAAGGTTTCTAATAGCCTTCATTAACCCATTCACTGCTAGACATTTTTCCGAAGTTGAGAAATGTCGTCTGGAAGTGGCAGGAATGAATTAAGATGATACATCATAGTGAAGGTGATAATATCAACACTGAATGCATACATAACACACAGTAAAATTAACCTACCACAAGCAGCAATGACTGTTATGGAAGAGGTGTCAGAGAGCCTCCCAAGCCCACGAGAACACCACACCTTCAGTTTATCCTTTATAGCGGTAGTCGTAGAAAATAATTATATACTTGGTTATGTAGTCCGGTTAATGATGATGATGATAATAATACTGTAGGCTACATTATTTTCGTTTTTGGATAGTTATATAGTTTTGTAGTTAGGTTGATGGTAATGAAATAGATTGGTTTAATTTCTGAGGCAGCATCACAGCATCTGGAAGCATCTCAGTCGACATGTGTTTTAACTAATGCAGTTAGAGAACGGCTCATTCATTTTATTTCTTCAGGAGATTTTATTCAACTGTGGTTTCTGTCAGCGATGGTGTTAATGAAGGCGCCACCTAATTTCTTCAAAAAGTCCAGCCTGATTTAAATTAAGTCTCCAGTGGGTAACAGGAATGAAGCAAAAATTACGAAATCAAGTTGAAACGGCTGCTACCCCCCCCCCCCAGCTTTTTGACGATAGTTTTTGAACCAGAATATCAAGACAGAAAATGGTTTATTTACGTCCCCGTGCACTCAATATTCATAAGGCGGTAGTAAAGTTTTATGCATCCACCATCCCAGACGGCAACAAGTCCTTGGGTCCTTTCCCTCTTTAGCAGGAATATTATAATACTTTCACCAAAACGTGGTCCAAATTTTTTTCTTTTTGCAGCATAGTTTTCGTAACTCAGCGACAGAACAAAAAGAGAGCGTTACGGTTCTACATCCTTTCCACAGTACTGTTTCGTGACTAGCACCATTATCTATTATTAATCTCTTATCACAGCTGAGTATTTAAAATAAGCTATGGCAAGTTTTGGCCAAGTTAAAGTAAACAACATACTAAGCATTTGGAAGGTAATGTTGCAGTGAACCGTCTTTGAGGATACATTGCACTTATTACATGAAGGCACGATCATTTCCTAATGTTTCGTTTCTTTAAGCAACTTCTTATTTAAGAAAGTCATAGTTCCATCTTTTCTTCGGCAAAATATTTAGGCTGGTAAACATTTGGCTGGTAGTGTCGTTAGTTATAATTTTCAGGGAGTAACCAGTTTCCGTATTGTAAAAGCAGTTTGAAGCACCCACGCCTCAGGTAGCTTATCGTCATACTGCCGTGCTTTTAAAACTAGGAACGTGAACGTGTGGGCAAGCCTCCAGTATATGACGGCCATACATAGAACGCGTGTGATTAGCGTGCATACCACAATACTGAGTGCAGCCAGTAACGATATAAAAATGCCAGACATGTTCTACCTTCGTCACGTACTTTATAAACTACCGACAAAAACTGGGCTCTTTCCTTACCCCTGGCGGACTCGTTTTAATAATACGGCTTTTAGGTGTCAGTTCATTCCCCTGTTGGGCAAGATTCTTCAAGACAGCCAGCCGGTAATGTCATCGTAGAACATTTTTAAGGGCGCATCACAGCAGCAGAGGCGCAACAATTTGCATATTTTATAAGTTCATGTACCCATCGTCCCAGGTAGCTTAAGTCCTTGGGTTTGCAAAGAGATTCCTGGTAAATATTTAGCGAGTAATGTATTTTATCATTTTTATGAGGAGTATCACAGCAAATGAAGACAAGGCAATGCGTATGGATTTTAGAAGTTTATGTGACTGCTGCTTCAGGGAGCTAAAATTCCTTGGGTCCTTGTCTTCCTTAATAACGTTCTTAGTAGATATTGGACTCATAAATTCGATGTGGGCCTTTTTTTTTTTTTTTTTTTTTTTAAGGGGACATCAAGGCAGCTGAAGCACAACGATTTTCCTGTTTTAGAGGTTATGCACCTACCTCCCTAGAAAGCCAAGCCTTGGGAAAACTCATTCACATTCCTCAGGCAGTGCTGCATATTATAGTTTTTGAATGAGCAGCTTAAGACATGACAGTCTGGATAATTAAGTTCTAGGACTTATAGAATATTTAATCAAGCAGGTAGGTTAAAGCTCCCTCAAAATCATTCGTCGGGTAATGGACTTTGTTATTAAGAAGGATAGTTCAGCAACTAAAGGAAGAGCAGTTGACTCTAAATTTTGAAGTATTAGTCATCCACCTCTCCAGAGTGCAGAAAGTCCTCGGGTTCATATCCTTGTGGATAAGATTTTGGGCAAATAAATATCCGATGAATTTTCTGTGGAATTTGGATGGTATTGTGGCAGGTGAGGCATAAGATTTGCATATGTTGTTATGTTATTGAAGTTTCATGCACACCCACCACCCCAGGTACATACGTAACACCTTCAGTCCCAAAACGTCCTTTTATTTCATTATTGCTACCATTAGTCGATTTTATTAGCCTAGGAAGAGACTTTTTGAGCTGGGAGGTTAGAAGTAGCATTCATTTGTCCCTTCATAACAAGAGGTTTCCTAAAAGCTGAATAAATTGTCTGCAGGTAAGTATACTTGTTGGTACTCGTATACCATTAAGTCATTTCACCCGACAGAGGGGGTTAAGTCCTGGGTTTCTCCACTTCACCAAGCATCCCTAAGACACAACCAACCAGTGACGTCGTAGCCAACCATCTTTAACCTTTTCGCTACGGTGGAGCATTTTAAGTGTATCCAGACTATTTCGAGACGATTTTATTCCAGCAAAGAAGCATCGATTAATTTGACAGGCGTTACTAACAGCTGTAATGTAACAGGTTCGTTCTGAAGAATTCCCTTGAAGCTGAATAAATCTTCTGGAAATTTGAAGAATATTATAAAATAAAGTGTAAAGGCATCGCTGTACAGCAGGTGAGGCACAACGATCAATTTATTTTAGTTTATGCTGCACTCATCGCCCCCCAAATACCTGTCTCATTTCCGTCTCCCTGGAGAGATTCCTTCACATTCGACAGGTAATGTAGTTTGTTATCTGACGGAGCATCACGGCATCCGAAGGCACGACAATTTGCATATGCTTAGGTCTTTTAGGAGTTCAAGCACACACGCCTCTGGTAACAGTGTCTCGGTTCCTTCTCCTTAGTAAACTTTTGGTTGGTAATATCGCTTGTTATTATTCTCCACCCTGCTGCATAGGGACGTCATTTGAATTTTATACCTGCTATTTCCTGAACATTATATTCCAGGTAAAGAAGACTTCGAACTGGAGGTGTTAAATACTGTATAATCTTCACTGGCTGCTTAACTATTAGCTGTCCTTCTCAACGTGTGTAAATTAGTCTGATGGTGTCCTGACAAAATACATCGTTGAAGTGAAGGGGTTGAGGGTGTATCACTGCATCTGCCACAACAATTTACCCATATTCAAATATTTCTGGAGTTTTAAGCATCCACCACGTCAGGCAGCTGAGTTCTCTGTGCCTCTCCTTAGCAAGACACCTCGTTTGGTAAACATTTAGCAGGTAATGTCGCGTTCTCTCACTTTTAATCCCCTGACGCCGTTGACGGATATTTATTGACATTTTACTCCCTCCAGGTTGTTATATTCTGTTTGGGGAAGCAAAATGATGAAGTATATACCTAAATTCTCCAATCAGAGAAGTGTCTGTATATAGCAAGAATACATTAAAAAAAGTCACAGGACTGAAGGGGTCAAGGGAGTAGCTCAGCATCTGAAGGCGGTGTAATCTGCATATGTTTTAGGCCCTCTAAGAGTTTGAAGCAGCCAGGCCTGAGGCAGCTACATCTGTATTCCTTCGTCTCCCTGGCGGCATTCCTCAAGACACAGCCGCGGTAAATGGTGTGGTGCGGCGTGACCTTTACCTAACTAAGCTTATTACTCTCTCACTGAACCCGCCTGTCACTTTACCTCAGCCTCCAGCCCCACGTGGCGGAATGAACCAGTTTTGTATTCTCAAGGCGCATTCTCTCGGGTTATTTTACCTCTTCAACACGTCAGTCCTTAGACGCCTTTATTTTATTCTTGCTACCGTCAGGCAGTTTTGTTCTGCTTACGGCAGACTTATAGAAGTGACATAATGGAGGATATATCCAGATCGTCCAGATTGGGAAGTCTGTTCAAAGCTGAATTACATAGTGTAGTGGCAATAGTAGTGGCATGTGTGTCATTTGAGGGAGGTGGTCTTTTTATTATACTGTATTTTTTTCTTTTTCCAGTCTCATGCAGCCCGGGAAAGGGTTTTTGATTGGGGGGATTACGTATAACCATCAGCATCTCCTTAGTAAAAAGAAGTTCGATCCTAAGCAGAATAAAATCATCAAGAGGTAGCAACAATAAGAGTACAAAAACTATCGGAGTGGTGGAATGAACAGGTGAAAGATGATGTATAGGAGAAGAGACCGTATAGTGACTGAATGGGAAGTGGAGAAATGGAGGATCGCAAAGGGACGGACAAGAGAGTTGTACAGTATGGTGGAAAGAGGAGAGGCGAAGAGAATAATCACAGAGAGTAACAGAAGAGCGGGTGATGAGTTTCAAAGAACTCTGAGAGTAAAATGGTAGGAGTGTAACAAGATTTTTGAAAGGAGGCAAAGTTGGTAAGACATGGCAATGGAAGAAATAGTTGAGGGGTGAAAGGTAAATGATAGGATGCTCGTGGAGATGAGAAAGTGGTCATATGGCGAGAACATTTTCAGGGGCTGTTGAATATAGGAAACTAAACTCCCACAAACCTAAGTGGCTGAGGGATGGCTTAGAGAGGAAGAGAGGCGAGATGGGAGGAAGATATCACTGAATGGAAGTGTATAAGATACTGGAGAATGTCAGGATGGTGAAAGCTCTAGGAAGTGATGGAGTGTGTGGCGAACGGAGGATAGATAGTGACAGAATGGATGTGGAGGTGCATACTAACCTGGGAGAAAGGAAGAGTAACAGAGGATTGGATGTCAGGCATAATGGTTCCCCTCCAGAAAGGAAAAGAGGAAAGAGAAGTGTGTTGCAGTCGTAGGTGTATTTGTTCTGCTTCATGTAATGGAAAAAAATATACTGTATGGTAGGATACTTGCTGAATGAATTAGGAAGAAAAAAGAGGAATTAGTTGAAGTGGAACAAGGGAGCTTTATTATGAGGAAGGAAATGTGTAGATCAGACATTAGTTCTAAAATGCTTAGCGGAAAAGTATTGAGAGTGGTTGTATTCTGCCTTCATGGATCTGGAGAACGCATATGACAGAGAAATAGACAACGAAAGGTGATGAAAATATATGGAATAGGTGAGAAACTTGAATGCTGTCAACTGTATGTATTGGGGTACAAGAACTGCAATGCCTGTGGAGAGTGAATTAGTCGAGTTCTTTTATTTAAGCGTTGGGCTAAAACAGGGATGAACCATGAATCCATGTTTATTTAATTTCAGAGTGATTGGTAGACACTCTATGTAGGGATGGCACCGACGCGTCCATAAGCATCAGCAAATATAATCTTGAGTAGCTTTGAAAAACGGAGGTATAATTTTTTTAAGCATCAAGCTTTAATCCTCATGCTTGTTTATACCTAAAACATCCCCTAAAGTAGCTAAAACTTAAAGCTAACACTCTAAAACACAGCAAACAAAACCTCAGAGTCAACATATTCTTTCCTCCTCTTCCTCCTCTTTCATAGACCGCTCTGTCTCTAAACTGATAAAACCTATCACGCTATCAGGAATGGGTCAACTTTTACAGGTTTGATCCGATTTAGACAAAATTAGGTAGAATGGCAAGAGGTGAGCAACGGGTGAAGTGATTTAGTTTTGAGAATAATTGGTCAAAATTCAATGTCACACGTAAGTGCCAAACTTTTGACTGTTTAACCAAAAAAAAAAGGTGATATATTCAGGTTGGGTTAAACTTGGAGGAATAATAAAAGTCGGCCATAAATTAAATTATTAAATTTTAAATATAATAGGACAAAGGTCAAGGACACAAGCATAGTAAACTTAAACACTTTTGCTCCAATTTAAACCACATTAGTGGAGATAATCACGCAAGGATGAAGTATTTCAAGTTTGAGAACATTTGGCCTAAGGTCAAGGTCACAGAGTTAGGTAAAAAACTCGGTCACCGACTGATCGCAGAGGATGGGTGGTGTGTTCTCTCAGTGATCCTTGTTATTTTCTCCAGAAAATTTTATTAAGCTTACGAGAGACTTTTCGTCCTTGAATAGGTTAGTCAGAGCCTTCATTATTTCCTTCACTACTACGACGCTCTTAAGTTGAAAAAGAAAAATCGGAATTTACTTACTCAAAGCTAAAAAAAAAAAAAAAAAAAAAGTGTGAAGCTGTAGGGATGGCAGTGCACCAAAACCCATTGGAACAAGGCCGAGGCAGTAAAAGGATTTGTAATTCCATCCTTACATTATTTTTACTCCAGTACGTGACATTACAGTGTAGCATAAGTGCACTGAAGAGTGTAATGATAATGGTGTAATTATTAAGCAGCCATACAGCATACAAAAGTATGCCATTGTAAAAAAAAGATGTAGGGAAGGGATTATTTGACTCTTTACCGCCGTGACCTTATTCCAGTGGTCTTTAGTGCACGGCCATCCCTACATATTCATACATCTTATTAAAATTTTCTTATATTTTATGAACATGGATCATGTTGTAAAGGAAAATAAAAATAGACCAGTGGATGTCGTAGTGCCTTTAGCGGAGAGGGTAGGGTTTGGAAATTGTCTGCATTGTTGTTTGCTGATGATGCTGTATTGTTAAGATGAATAGGAGTTGTCAAGGTTACTGAACTTGGAAGAGGGTGTAAGGAACGAAATCTAAAACCAATATAGCTACGAGAAATAAGCTCACTAACTGCATAGTGAGGTTGGATGATCAGGAAATGGGGAATGTGAATGCCTTGAAATATTTAGATATTGTTCAACTGCAAGGATGGAAGTTTAGAAGGTGAAGCGCACGATTGGAAACAGCAGGGAAGAAAGTTTGCTGGTTAACTGAAAACAGAGATTAGGAAGAGGGAAGTGAACATGGGAATAAAAAGGTCGCTTCATGGCAATATTCTGATCCCCACACTAATGTATGGAAGTGAAGCTTAGACCCTGCGTAAGGAATACATGTCAAGAAATAGAGCAGTGGAAACAAATTATCTGAGAGATGCATGCTAAGCTGCGTAGAGAAGCAGACAAATGTGAAGGTGAAAGAGCGCTGTTGTGCTGCTGTGGATGTTGTAGAAAACATTACGAGAAATACTTTGAGATATACTTTGGCCACATAGAGATGATGGAGAATGAGACTAACTAGCAGAGTGTATGTGCGTGAGGCTAGAGGGGGAGGGGGAAATTAAGGATGAAAGCAAGGGATGAGGAGGAGAGGTATGTGAGGGGGGCATGTGAGTTGGTGAGAAGACAGTCTGATGGCAGAGGAAAGAGTGACTCAGAGACGATTCGTTTGTGATTATCTCTTTTTATTAAAGTGACTGGCGATAGATAGACAGATAGGTAGACAGCTAGCTAGATGGTTAACCCATTAATGAAAATTACATTAGAATATTATTGTTACCACCATACGATTTCATTCAATTTTGAGGAAATTTGATGCTGTGAGGAGTTTGTCGAAAGCAATATGTAACCTCATAGTAGCAAAAATGAAACAAGGAATACATCATGAGTCCGAAGAGGTTGTGTTGTACTTTGTATTTGACGGACAAATCCTCGATCACTCAAGAGGTGACTGGAGGATTTTCAAGTATTTAATGCCAGCAAGGGAACTAGACAGGTCATCCATCTTTTACTGTAATAGATTTCATTAATGTAACCTCGTGTCCCCACACACGGAAGGGGAAATAGGGGTAGGTTGTTATCGCGTTACATCATGGCTGGCGAGGTAATTTTTGTTATTTTTGGGAACACATCATGCCACTTTAACATGCAGCAGAGGATGTTATTTTCATTTTCATTTCTTCTGCCAGTTTTGCTCAGCTTCGGGTAAAGATTTCGAACTGGGGGGATGAAATATATCCCTCATCAGTCTTTCAGCCCAAGAACATTATATATTCATTATTTTCCTGTCATTTACTGGTGATTTCCCTCCGCTTTGGGTAGATTTCTCGAACTGGAGGGATTGTATATGATTTTCGTTAACCCTCCTTCGTTTTAGAGTGTCCTTTTTAAGCTAAAAAAATCGCCTATCAGCAATAACAATAAAATAGTTAAACACGTGAGGTGAAAGAGTTCCTGTGCACTAGTAATGCCTTCCTGGTACTAGCCGGAAGTCGCCTCTTTTCTGAATTAAGTCGTCTGCTAGTAACAAGATGAATAGCTGTACAGACAATCTCTCTTAATCTGAATGAAACTGCAGCAAAAATAATACCACTCCGATATACTTTGCATCCTCTGCTTCTCACTTTTCTCTACTGCCTAACATTCCCAAGCTAAGAAGGGTATTGGTTATTTCCTCCTCCCCAAATAAGTCCCTTTTGTGTCAGGGAGAAAAGTGACGGACCTGCTCTGAGTGTGAAGTAGATGCAGTAGAACAGTAAGCTTACTTTGCTTCTGACTGTACCTTTAACAACGTCTTTCGTGATGTTAACTCTTTTTATTACCAGAAGTCATTGCTTATCTAAATATAATCGCCTGAGAGTAGCAAGAATAATAACACATTCATAATATTAACTACCATTAGTCTCTCGCATGCTGAATAATACTGTATGTAGTAGCAAAAATAATGCCATTCTAATGTATCATAATAATAAGTTTCTGGACACTATTGTTGTAACACAGTAACTCTTCCAACGCGAATAAAACTGCCTGACTGCAGTAATAATAATGCCAGTCTTTTCGTGTCACCACTGCAATGTTTTTTTTTTTTTTTTTTTTTTTTTTTAAAGTTAACTCCTACACTGGATTTTTTTTTTCTTTTAAGTTAACTCCTCCACTGGAATTCTTTTTTTTTAACTTCCTTGGGCAGTTGACATCTTGTTTATTGTGTTCTTGTTACCTCCAGACGATTTTATTCACTTCGTGAAGGCCTCTCGTATGGAAGGGATTGATGAACGCTGCATCTAATTACCTCGGTTCAGAAAGTTTCTCAGTTAAAGAGAAGTGTGCGACAACAGAAAGAATAAAATACAAAATATTCCACCTGACTTAAAGGGTTAATCCGATTAAATACTAAAGACATCCTGACACCGATACCGAGAGGGTTCACGGGGACTGCGTCTGACATCCTCAACAGAGATCTCTCCTTAGCAAATTAAAGTCGTGAGTAAGTGCCCAGAATATAATACCAAAAACGTCCAGGTAATGAAGGTACTGACAAAAAGTGCTTTAACCATTTCACCAGCAGAGATCTCTCCTAAGCTGAATGAAATCGTGGGGAGGTATAAAAAATGACACACTAATCTCGTCACTACAAGTGGCCTTTAAGTCATTGTCATTTTATTCGTACTTTCTTCAGATGATTCTGTTCAGTCCAGAGGAGATTTGTCGGATTGGAAAGGTTAGATGCAACTTCAACTCCTTTTGTACTAAAGTTAACAAGGCGGAGGACACAATGACAACCCCACTCACCCCTGCAGTATTCTAAAAGGAAGAAAAAGTTATATACTTGACAATCACTTATATGACTCCCGTCTGGCTCGTAGGCTTTCCCAGTACAACTAACCTTCTAATGCTCTACTCTGCCAGTCTTTGTGATATTTAATGCTATTCCGGCACGACGCAGGTACGCGTTTAACTAAATGCACACCACACGCCCCACAGACACACCACATACATGCCCCATACGCCCCAGACGCACATTTGACACGCCACCAATACCTCCACTCCCTCAGTACACCCCAGTATAACGCCTGAAACCCATTCTTCAAAAAATCAGTGATTCAGTGAGTAGTTGAGTGAGTGACTGTGTGAGTGACACAGTTAGGAACACACACTGGAGGTGACTGTCCCTGTAGGTGTAACACACACACACACACACACACACACAAGTATCTATCTATCTATACATCTAATCTGTATTTAACTACCGGTATCTATGTATCAATGTATGTATGTATGTATGTATGTATGTATCTATAGACAGTGCAGGATTTGAGGATGTCCAATACGAATGCACAATCATACTGAAAGCCAGTAAGTAAGCCTAAGCCAGCTTATTCATGTTTCTTTCCTGATCGTTGGGCATATGTACAAAACAATATGACCAACCAAATAGTATATTCAGTGAGTGCGTATCACAATGAAGTCACAGAGTGTGCAGTGAGGTTGGATGGTGAGGATATGGAGGATGTGAGTGCATTCAAGTACTTGGGTAGTGTGATGAGTAAGGATGGAACTTTGGGGGATGAAGTGTGTGAAAGGGTACAACAGGGAAGGAAGGTTGTTGGTACACTGAAAGCAGTGATGAGAAATAAGGTGAGTATGGAAGTTAAGAAGTCACTGCATGATAGTATTGTGATCCCTACCCTGACGTATGGAAGCGAGGCATGGACCTTGCAAGAGGGGAACAAGTCAAGAGTGAGAGCAGTGGAAATGAGTTACTTGAGAGGAGCATGTGGAGTGACGTGGAGGGACAGGTTGACGAATGAAGAAGTGAAGGAACGCTGTGGGATGGATGTGGATGTGGTTGAGAAGATTAGGAGAAATACACTGAGGTGGTTTGGACACGTGAAGAGAATGGAGAATAAAAGACTGACTAAGAGGGTGTATGTAGGTGAGGTGGAGGGAGGGAGAGGGAGAGGTAGACCGAGGATGAGGTGGAGGGATGGAGTTGAGAGGTATATGAGGGAGGGGGGGTGCGTTGGGGGGAGGGTAGTCAAATGGTGGGTGACAGAGCGACTTGGAGGCGTTTTGTCTGCGGCCACCCTTTGCGGGATTAGGGCGTCGGGCTATAGATAGATAGATAGATAGATAGTGTATCACAACCACTGTGTGTTATGTTGATGGAAGGATATAGCAGCCCTCAGAAAAATTATTTACGTTTCAGACTTTTCCCTGCACTTCACTGAAATGTCAGAGAAAGTATTTCTAATCATCTATCTTACTGCATTCAGTAATGAGTAATAGACTGGCTTCTGAGGTGGACAGAAGACAACGAGGAGTTGAACTGTGTGTTGACAATTGTGTTGCTGATTTAACTGAGTATGCCGAATCTAATTCTCTTACTTTCCTGCTTTTCTGTCCTTGTTTCTGAATTCTACATCATCCAGTCCTTAAGAAAAAAAAAAAAGAAGATCGGAATGGTTATGACGGTAATGCTACTTCTGCAGCCTTTTCCTCTGGGCACACAGGGTTCACACCATACTCAGAGGCCCAGCAGCCTTTGTTTTCCTTATGGTCCAATAAATAAGAGTATTGTACAGTATGCAGACCATGCCACCTGCCTGGGTATTGTTTGTCCACCTCATTTCATGAGTTTCAGGATTTGTATACAGTACTGTATGTTGGCAGGAGTGGTGTTGGCCTCATGGCATGTCAGTGGCTTCATAACAGAGTACTGAATTGTATTCAGTTGTTTTTACCTGACGGAACTGGACCATTTACACAACGTAAATGCCAAGTCGTCGTTGCATGGAATTTGATGAGCCTTTACTATTTGACGTAAATATAATCGTTGAATAAAATGTGGTGGTAAACTTGATTACAATAAAAAAAAAGTACTGTATTATCGCATCGAAAGGACTAATACTTTAGGTAAGAGCTATTCACAAATTGAATAAAATCGTGAGGCAATAGCAAGATATTAACTGTAAATTCATAGAGTATTACAAACGTGCAGTGTATTATTCGTCAGTGAATGTGTGTGTGCGATGATGTATTAGCAGGAGGCTTATGACTGACGTGTATGGATGAGGGTTATTAAAAGGCTTATGGTATGATGGAAGAGAAACTAATTACAGGTGCCGTGCTGTGTGTTGGAATGATATTAATTGAGGCACACCGGGAGGGAGACACAACATAGGATACAACAAGGAAACACCGTGGAGACTGCCATACAAACAGTTTCAAATATATCAACTCATCAGTACAACAGCGAGCTAAGTTTTCTTGCTACCGCAAGATTATGCAGTTTATAAGAGACATTGTGGACTGAAATGACTGGGAGATATTTCCAATAACCTATTCAGTACAATGATGGCTTGTTTTCTTTACGCTACCGTCAGAATTTTTTTTTTTTTTTTTATCTTAGATGTTACTCATTGAACTAGTAATGGTAACAGTAGTTTCTGTAGCCCCACGTTGATCTCAAACATGAAACCAGTGGAATGCAGGCTGAAGCTATCCTTCTTCGGTAGTCCACCAGCCTCCATTCTGGGAGAAAGGAAGGTAGCTGAGGGATGTCGATATAAACGGACAATGAATCCACCTTGTTATATTAATGCCACCACGTGAAGGCGTCCCTCTCCAGCACCACCCTTGGGACTGAAAGGGTTAAATGTAAACACAAGTGTAGCAGCATGACATCATGCTCAGTTTAAAACACCTCAGGCTGACATCATGAAATACAAAGAACAAGAACAAAACTTCAGTTCTGTTGAATCCTTCCCCTCAAGGACCTTTTCTTACTGCATCCACAGGGATGGACAGTTACAAAGCTACACTTTTGTCCCTAACTGTGCCACACACAGAGTTACAGTACTTTTTCGAAGAATGGCGCCCAGGCTTCAATGAGGAGGAAGGGGGGATAGGAAACGAAAGTCTGCAGAGCTGTTGACCTCCGACCTTGTTCAGGTTTTAGGCAGGGTGGACCCCCAAGGGCCATCCCTACGGAATGGGGGGGGGGGGATTCCGACCAATGTCCGTATGCACATATATATGCATTTTTTTCTCTGCAAGAAAGAAGGAACCAAAGGTTAGGAGCCCGCAAACAGTACCTTCCAAGCAAAAAACAAAAACGATACAAAAGAGAGCCAAATTCAAGATCCGTTCATTTCGAGATGCCTGGACAAACTGCTTTTGAAAGACTGGAGATCATAGGAAGTAGGAAATACAGACAGCGGGAGATAGTTCCAGAGTTGACCTGTTGCATAAATGAAGGACTGGGAGTAACGATTAACTCTTTCATTAAAGAGCTGGACAGAAAAGGGATGAGAGTTTGTTGCTAGCACCCGTCGTAGAGGTGGAGGGATCCAAGCAGACAGTTCAGAGGAGCAGTGACCATTGAAGTAGCGATGAAAAAGAGATAAAGATGGAATGGTGCGGCAAAGAGACAGAGGAGCCAGTAAGAGATGGAGAGTTAATGAGACGAAAAGCCTTTGATTCCACCCTATTGAGTAGAGCTGTATATGGAGAGCCTCCCCATACATGAGAGTTTTATTCTACACAGGGGCGAATAAAACCCGTGTATAAAGTCAACAACTGTGCAGGGGTAAAGAAGGAATGGAGTCGGCTTAGCACACCCAATCTCTTGGAAGCAGATTTTACAAGAGATGTAATATGATCTTTCCAAGATAAGTCCCGAGTAAATGAAACCCCAAGCATGTTCAAGGATGATACAGGATTGAGCTGAATATTATTAAACCTTAGTGGGTACTCCTGTGGAAGATTTTGTCGGGTTGATAGGTGTAAGAACTGAGTCTTTGATGCATTAAAAACAACAAGATTATTTTTACCCCAGTCAGAGATACGAGCCAAGTCAGACATTAGGTGAGCCATAGCCTCATCCCTTGTTTGTTGAAGTAACTGCTGAGATGGGCGTTGCGGGAACCGAATAGAAAGGTGAAGGGTGGAATCATCAGCATATGAGTGGATAGGGTTAGATGTACAGCTTAGACGATCATTGATGAATAAAAGGAAGAGAGTTGGTGATAGGACAGAGCCCTGAGGAACACCACTGTTGATAGATCTAGGAGAAGAACGATGGCCGTCTACAACAGCGGCTATAGAACGACCAGAAAGGAAACTATAGATGAAGGCACAGATAGAAGGAGAGAAACTGTAAGAGGGCAGTTTGGAAATTAAAGATTTATGCCAGACTCGATCGAAAGCCTTTGAGATGTCAAGTGCAATGGCAAAGCTTTCGCCAAAGTCCCAAAAGGAGGATGACCAGGAGTCTGAAAGGTAAATGAGAAGATTGCCAGTGGAGCGTCCCTGACGGAACCCATACTAACGATCAGAAAAAAAGGTTGTGATAGGAAAGATCCTTAAAAAATTTTCTGTTAAGAATTGACTAAAAAACTTTTGAGACACAAGATGTTAAGGAAATCGGACGATACTTCGAGGGTTGGGAAGGGTCACCCTTCTCTGGGACTGGATGAATGAGAGCAAACTTCCAGCAAGAAGGAAAGGTAAAGTTGAAAGACAAAGGTGAAAGAGTTTACCTAGGCAGGGTGTAAGCACAGAAGCACAGTACTTAAGGACTACAGGAGGGACTCCATCAGACCCATATACCTTGTTAGTATTAAGGCCAGTGATGACAGAAAATGTATCAGCTACAGAAATTTTAATGTCAGCCGTGAGGAAGTCAGTGGGGGGAAGCGATGGAGGACCAGCACCGGAATCGTCTAAGGTGGAATTGGAGGAGAAAGTCTGAGTGAAGAGATCTGCTTTATCAGTTAAAGAAATAGCTACAGAGCCATCAGAGTAGAAAAGAGGAGGGAAGGATGATGAGGTAAAGTTGTTAGAAAGGTTTTTGGCAAAGTGGCAGAAGGAGTGGAAAGAATTCGAGTTGGAGAGTTGAGAGCATTTCGCACAGATGAAATTATTTTTAGCAGAGCGAAGAACAGTCTTAGCACGATTCCAGGCAGAAACATAAGCAAGATGTGATTCAGGGCTGGGTTGGCTCTGGTACCTTTTAGAGGCCCTTTCATTGTTGCAGGCAGCTTTAGAACAAGCGTGATTAAAGCAAGGCTTCCTTGCATTAGTCAAAGGGAATGTATGCTTCCATGCCAGAGAGAATAACCTCTGTAATGCACAAAGCACACTCAGATGGCTCCCGGCCATGGAAGCAATAAGCATTCCAGGGAAAATCAATGAAGTACTTCCTGAGGGCTTCCAAATCTGCAGATCCAAAGTGCCACAATCGACGTTTTTTGGGAGACCACAGGCCGCACCGGAGCGATAGAACAGGTCAAGGTAATAAGGTTGTGATCAGAGGAGCCCAATGGAGTTGAATGATTAATGGCATAAGCAGAAGGATTAGTTGTAAGGAAGAGGTCAAGTGTGTTGGAGCTCTCTCCAAGGCGGTCAGGTATATGGGTAAGGTGCTGTACAAGCTGCTCTAGGTCATTAAGGACAGAAAAGATGTAGGCTTGTTCACCAGGTGGATCAGTGAAAGGTGAGGAGAGCCAAAGGTGGTGGTGAACATTGAAATCTCCTAGAATGGATATATCAGAGAAAGGAGAAATGGATAGTATGTGTTCCATCGTAGAAGTAAGATAGTCGAAGAAATTTTCATAGTCAGTAGAATTAGGAGATAAGTAAACAGCGCAGATGTATTTAGTTAGAGAATGACAGGAAAGCTGAAGCCAGAGGGTAGAGAATTCAGAAGAAACAAGTTCAGGAACACGAGAGCAAGACAAGTCGTTGCATATCTATACACAATAGCCACCTTTGGCTTTGAAATGAGTATAGAGAAAGTAGGAGGAAAAAGAAAAGGGTTTGCTGTCAGTTGCCTCAGACAGCTGAGTCTCCATCAGGAAGAGAATGTGAGGTTTAGAGGAGGAGAGGTGGTGTTCGACTGAAAGAAAGTTAGAGGATAGGCCGCAAATGTTGCAGAAATGGGGAAGTGAGTCAGACAGTGGTTCCATACATCTCTCTGAGTCGTCACCGGGAGAGGGGGGGATGGGGGGATTTCTGGTCCCCCCCCCTGGGGACTATGAGGCCTGGTGTTTGTGTGCCATTTTTTTTTTCCTTAATTTTGAAAAGGAAGTGTAGTGTGTACGGTGCACGTAGATTAGTGTTGACAGTTAGAGAAACTTGCATTGGAGGGCATGCTGGCCTACTCTCTGTGTTACCGAAACACTGAAAAAGTTCAGCAAAGGGGGATGGTCAGGAACTAGTCCCAAGGGCTGATGAAACGAGAGCTCCAGCGCTCCTTGTCATCAGCTTTCCATCCACCTTGTGAGTACTGCCCTGCTCAACTGGTGCTACAGCCTACTCCTTTCATATATACAGTATATAATTATACTGTATATATATATATATATATATATATATATATATATTCTATTGCCAGACGCCTCAATCCCGTTTGGGGTGGCCACAAACAAATCGCCTCCAAGTCGCCCTGTCCCCAGCCATTTCACTGCCCTGCTCCCAACTCACACCCCCCTCTCTCATATATATATATATATATATATATATATATATATATATATATATATATATATATATATATATATATATATATATATATTCAATCATTCATTGCCAGACGCCATGTATCCCAAACGGGGTGGCCAAGGGCTTAGAGTTAATTGTTTTACAGGGAGGGGCACTAATCCTCCACCAACCCCACTTGACACGTATGGATGCCAACAGCATCTGGTGTACCCAGGCAGTCACCCATCCAAGTACTAACCAGACCCAACGTTGCTTAACTTTGCTGATATATATATATATATGTGCATATATATATATATATATATATATATATATATATTGATATATATATATATATATATATATATATATATATATATATATATATATATATATATACATATATATATATATATATATATATATATGTGCATATATATATATATATATATATATATATATATATATATATATCATCAACCATTAGAAGTCCACTGCTGAACAAAGGCCCCCCCCAACCTTTCCCACGAATTCCTTGACTGAGCCAGTCTTTGCCACGTTTTCTCTACAAACTTCTCTATCTCATTTCTCCATCTCCTGTCTGGCCTTTTTCTGTTACACTTACAATCTCTTGGTGTCCAGTCAATCAGCCTCTTGCTCCATCGTTATCCCTTATTCTTGCTACATGGCCTGGTCACCTCCATTTCTGTTCTTTTATAACCTCTATAATAGTCTGCTCTCTTACCCTAGTTGGTCTTTTCCTGTTTCTTAAAGATACTCCCAACATTGACCTTTCCATTACTCTCGGAGAACGAATTAATTTATTATCCATCGATTTTGTCAGTTTCCAAGTCTCACAACCATACGTCATAGCTGGAATTATACATTCGTTGTATACTTTTCGTTTCATACAAACTGGCAAGCTACATTTCATAATGTCTCTGTGTTTATCGAAGACTTTCCATCCAATTGTAATGCGTCTTTTTATTTCGCTATCATGATCTTTCGTTAATTTTAGTATTTGCCCCAAGTAATTGTACTCGACTTCTTCAAGAATTTCATCGCTTATTCTGATGACGCTCTTTGGTGTACGTGGATTAAACATTAGCTTTATTCCGGTTCATCTTCAGCCCTACTTTAAGACTTTCTCTGTTCAGGTCATTTAACATTAATTTTCTTGCAATGTCTCTGCTGTTTCTGAGATCATGACAATGTCATCTGCAAATCTTAAACGGTTTAGCTTTTCTCCATCTATGTTCACTCCTCTGTTTTCCCAGTCTAGCTTTCTGAAAATACTTTCTAGGCATGCTGTAAATAATATTGGTGAAATAGTATCTCCCTGACGCACGCCCTTCTCAGTCTTAATTTTTTCCGAGTCCTTATGTAATTTAACTGTTGCAGTTCCCTCTTTATATATGTTTTCGAGCAGTTTTATAATGTTCTCATTCACTCCTTGTTTTCGCAATGAATTTATGTTATGTGCCCCACTGAGTCGAAAGCCTTTTCGTAATCAACAAAACCTAAGCACAGTGGTTAATTATACTCTATAGTTTTCTTAATTAGCTGATTCACTGTGTGTAGATGATCAGTAGTCGAATACCCGCTTCGGAATCCTACCTGTTCACGGGCTGGTTTTCATTCAGATTTGTCGGTATTCTGTTCGTAAGGACTTTAGTGAGACTGTAAATGACTGATGATAAGCTAATGGGTCGATGGTTACTAACACCTTCTGAGTCACCTTTTTTGTAAAGTAAAATAATTATTGCATTACACCATGTTGGGAATTTTCTTCTTTTTTATACATTGAGTAAATCAGTGAGCAAGCCAATTTTGTCTTCTACTCCTGCATCCAACAGTACATCTGCTACTATTCCATCTTCTGCCGGAGCCTTCCTTCTTTTCATATTTTTAAGAGAAATGTATACTTCGTCTGGTGTTACCTCAGGTATTTCACTTATGTCAACTAAAAAGTTAGCTGTTGGTACTACTGTCTTTGATGCATACAGTTCTTTCTAAAATCCTTCAACTCTCTTCATCATCTTATCTCTGATTTCAATGACTTTACCGTTTTTGTCTTTCGGTGATGTAATTTGTTGCTTTCCCAGTGCCAATTTGCTTCGGACCTGTTTCAGACTTTTTCCTTTTTTGATGGTTTCTTTGATCTGATAGATGTTTCACTTTATTTTTTCTTCTCTTTGTATCTTGTCGATAAGCTTATTTAATTTCGCTCGTTCTATTTCATCTTCACACACACACACACACACACACACACACACACACACACACACACACACACACATATATATATATATATATATATATATATATATATATATATATATATATATATATATATATATATATTTGTGTGTGTGTGTGTGTAAGTACTCCACAAAATTTTCTCTAATTCTCATAGCTCTATTTTGGACGCGATACTGAGTTTCGAGGTTGAGCATTACTTGCAATTGCTTCTTGAGTAGCATTAAAATGGCGTGAGAGTGTACCTTCTCCCTCAAAGCTGTAATTATGTAAAACACATACAACTTGTACAATTGATACAGCGGTTCTTACACGCCTCAGTAGCTTTTGATAAAGCTCTCCATTTACTGCCTAATATTCCAAAACAAGACTAGTGCACGCTCGTGAGGAACGGTAGTTATACATCCTCTTCGTGTTATCCAAGTTGCTGTGGGGGAAAAGCGTCACGAGGTGAGGGAACAACGGGTATCCTTTGCCAGCTAGTGTGACACAGGCAGCTCGTACATTTGTAGCTGGAAACACAAATGGTGGTAGAACATTAATTTCTCCTTTCTCTAAACGTCTGTAGAGAGATGTTGACCTGTAAAGTACTGAGTCACTTTGCCGACCTAACCCACCAACATTAACAGTGAGAAATTTGCCATCGGCGTCTGTCGCTGCTTGGAGAGATACCGAAAAAAAAAAAAAAATCTTATAGATGAAGTCCTTTGAACCACTTCTGGAAGCATCATTATTTACAATATGTTGTCCATCTAAATTTCCAATGCAGTTGGGGAAATTGCCTTTTCTGGGGACAACTCTGTGCTAAAACGACCTATACTTCTGTCGTAGAATATGGTAAGTATTAATTCTGGTTAACATTCCATATTGCTTTGCATGTTTCCTTGACAGTTACTGCCACACTTTTTCTTCCAACACGGAAACGTAAAGTCAAAGTTCGGAATGATGCGTCAGTAGCCAGGAACTTGAGAAAATAATAATACTGAAAGTCGAGTAATCAAATTTTAAGGGTGCATCCTCCATTAAATGCAGTTTTATAGAGTGCTTTGAGAGTGCCATTGCACCGGTCTTTGAGGGCAATGATCAGTGACTGACGTCCCGTCACGGCATTGCCCGCTACCTGTATGGGCACAAAATCGCTTACTTCTTCCCGCTATGCAGCCTCCTAACTCCTCCCCTCCCCTCTAGCAGCGTGCAGTGTGGGTCTCCCGCGTCCCTCTAGGGCGGGCTGTTCCAGAGGGGAGGGGTGTTGGGTTTTACCTCAGAAAACAAAATTTTGGACAATAGTAGACCTCCAGTTGGATCAAGTTTTAGCCAGGGTGGGACCCCAAGGGGAGTTTTCTCGTAAGATTACTGCCGTGATAAGTGTTGCTATGAAAGGAGTCCTTTGTCTTGTTATCTCATTCTTACACAAGACAATTATATTCAGCTTAGAAAACTCCCAGTGTAGTGAAAAGGAAAAATGAAAGCTGTTTCCGTTTCAGTTCGAAATATCTCCTTAACATAATAGAATAGTCTGATGATAACTAGAATAAGATGCGCGTTTGTCGACCTTGTGGTTTGCATCACACTGGGCGTGAGGGTAAAGAACTGGGCGTTGTGAGCAAGAGAAGGATGGAGCGGGCTGAAGTATTGGCAAGCGGTGGTGATGGGTCAGGAAAGTATGCCCTGTGGAAAAACGTATGTTGCAGGCTCAGTGGTTCGGGTGCAATGAAGGTTTATATCAAAACATCTCCGAAAGTGAGTGTGGCGAAGAGGGTAAAGATTTTGACGTGGGGAACAAAAATTGCTGGAATGAGCTGGTATGCTGTTGTTATGGGGAGAGTTCATTAGAGTAGACAGTTTGAAAAATCGTGCTGTAACATTATTGTTTGATTGAAGTGAAGGTTAATTTCAAGGCTTTGTCCTACAAGAACAAGACAGATTCTCGTTACTCTCATTAGAATTGTATTTTGCATCACAGGCAAAAATATAAAACCCGTCTGCGTAGGGAAACGGTGACGGGCACAGCAGGTCTTGCCTTTACCCCTTAAGTAAATAAAATCGGCTGGTGGTAGCAATGATGGAATTAATCACGACACGCGATGACGTTTATTTTATTTCTATTCTCTTTAGACGATTTTATCAAACTTGCGGGAGGCCTTCTGCAGTGAAGTGATTAATAAGTGCTGTATTTAACTTTTTCGAAAAGTTCATCCAAAGCAAAATAAAATTGTCTGGCGGTTGCAGGAATAAAACTAGAAGAGAGTCATCTTAGTAAAGGGCTAAAAATACACGATATGAGTCAAGGTGTTGACCCCTTGAACCACATTTTTTTTTTCTCCTGATTTCATACGATTTCACTCGGTATAAGAGATATTTTTCCAATCGGAGGAGTTAGATATATTGGTCAATAACCCCCTTTACACTGGGAGGTCCCTTTATGCCAGTGGTTCTCTACCGTTATTTCTGTTCGCACCCCTTTCAAAGCACCAAAGAGTTCTCTCATCCCTGCCCTAGTTTCATGAAATACTATGCTATTCTCACTGGTATCCAATAATAGATCCATCGCAGTTTTTAATTATTTGCAGTTTTACATAACTGACAAATAGATGATTTATTCATTGCGAATAATGTTTCATTCATTTATTCATATAATGGTGTTTTTTTTAGAGATTATGCTCGCCATGCATACTCAGTGACCTTGTTTCTATTGTTTATTCTGCGTTACTGCGCTGAACCTTGGCTTTTTGGTGGTGAGCGTTGCTTTCATGTAGTGCTGAGCATCCAGCCAATTTTTGCACGTAATTTTGATATGAAGCAGACAAGAGAATCAGTTTCATAAAAAAAAGTGGTCACGAATGGCACCAGTACAGCGAGAGCCTTTTTGTTAGTACAGGATGTGTTTCCATGTTATAAGTCCACAAGTGCTTCAGATGGCTCTCGATAAACTCCATTTGTATTGCATGATTGCTTCTCAGTTTGATGAGATTTGCCTTGATGTCAGTGCCATCATCAGTATCCTCCAAATTCATCAGAAAAGTGTGCCTGAACCAGTTATCACAGGCTTGCAGCTCTCCACACGAAAAGTAGCCACTGAATGAAGCTTCCACACGAAAAGTAGCCACTGAATGAAGCTTCCACACGAAAATAGCCAATGAATGAAGCTTCCACATGAAAAGTAGCCACTGAATGAAGCTTCCACATGAAAATTAGCCACTTAATGAAGCTTGCAGCATCATGTAGCTGCTTAACAGTATTTGAAACTATGTCAGATTACAAGGAAGCATCTGCCTTGACTATTCCTTCAAGAGCTGGAAAATTTACAAAGTTTTCCTCCCTTACATGTTAAGTCCATAAATCAAACTTTTATTTGAATGCAGCCAGCTTCTCGCCTGCAGTTGCAAGAGTGAGTCCCCTTCACTGCAGTGAGCGACTGAGCTCACTGAGTGCTGTGTATAAACCAACCAAATATACAAGCATTTTAACAAACTCAGGGGTATCAAAATATTCGGCCAGGTCTTCTTCCCGCCCACGGAGAAACTGCTGAATTTCATCTGGCAGTTCAAAGACTCGGGATAACACACTAGCACGTGAAGCCACCTCTCTTCTGTGTGGTACAAAGGCACAAAGTGTTCATGACCCATCTCCTCGCAGAATAACAGACACAGGCAATGATTTAGAGCACGACCACGAATCATGTTCATAACTGTCGCATAAACATCTAAAATCTTCCTCAGGTTTGGAGGCAATGATCTTGCTGAAAGCGGGTGTCAGTGAAGGAAACAGTGGTTGAAGTTCATGTCAGGAATTTCTCCCTATTCTGTCGTTCCTTCCTTCATTCTTTCCTCTTCCTTCTGCCTGTAAGTGACTCTACACTGAGTGACAAGCCAAATGATTTCCTGTACACCAGGAAACCATTTACTACGTTGGGTGGTAACCATAAAAAGCAAATTTTGGCGGCTGGTGGTTTAGTGGGTAATTATTGCACTCCAATCGGATTGAGCCGGTGAAGGTTTATATCGAAGGGTGGTTGGGGTTTATTGCTCACTAATGCCACTCAGGGATGAGTGAGGCTGGTCACTCTCATCTTATATGTCAGGACCAACTGCCTAGCCCCGGGCTCCTACGCTCCTCATGGATGATGGATGGATGGATGGATGGATGGATTAATGCAGCGAACCCTGAACATCGCCTAGCATGAGTGGGACCATCAGCACACATCGAACCAATCATACTGAGATGGAGTTGGTGCTTTGTGAAGAATTCCTTTATTATACTTAACACATCTATAACTTGTGTGGTTGCCTTTATTGACTGATAGAAGAGAAAATTTTCTTCCACTTCCTTGTCCTTTACGTATTGGACCACTACCGGCAGCTGACAGCATTTTGACACATCTGTTGATTCATCCTCCTGTGGGCTGACCTTTACAGGACTAACATTGATATCAGCGACATTTGTCTCCAGAATATCTTGACTCATATGGATATTTCAGTAATGGATCACATCATTTGATACAGGCACCTGTTGTATTTTTTTCTTTCTCTCCATACCAAGAACAGTCTTCTTCATTTCAAAGGCACACGGCTTGATCATTTTCCCGCCAGTTGTATGGGCCTTTTTTGACTTAGCAACGTGGTATGCAGTATAATAAGAAGTAAGTAGCACAGGCTTCTGTGTTGGTGAAAACCATATGTCAGCAATGTGCCGGCACGGTCAGACCTGCCTCGTTTGACCTTTATTGTTATGATGTCCTTCCCTGCATCCCTGCCGCTATGTTTGTTCTGGAAATGTTCGTTAAGCTTTGTTGGCTTCAAATTCGCGTTCAAGAACATGATACTGAACAGGATACACCGAACGTTGTGTACTATCCTTCTCCTTAACACATGTATAGTCATACAGAACGCGGTCATCGTAATACTTTCGTGTTTTCGACATGCTGAAAACAAATCTATAAAAAATGAAATGAATAAATCAATAATAAACAAATAAATTTTAAATTAATGCATACAATATATGTGTCTCTAAAGGCAAAATGTGATGGACTGGCGAGAGTATCGCTGTAAGCACTTATGAACACTGAGAAAAGTGACATAGTCTAACCAATAGCCTACGCAAAAAAAAAAAAAAAAAAAAAAAAAATCTACTTCGGCGCACAACACTGCTAGCCACAGGTGTACCCACACCATCCTCCGGAAGCAAAGGGAATGGTTCCACTATCGTTCTCGTCGACTATTTATGTGTAGGTGGTCCCCACCCCTGGGGTAATTCCACCCTTACCTAGCACAAACAAGCACATAATTGTACTCGCCTGCTGGCGCCTGCTGTCCCTCACTCAACATAGCACACCACAAAACGAAATATAAACACTGTTTTAAATTAATTTATATAATAGTGCGCATGTAGCCCATTATATTAAAAATAGCAGAAAAAAAAAATCATTGTTATGGTCAACCGCATCACGAAGGCTGTAAAAATACAGCCTTACTTCATTCTCTACTGTACTCCCAAAAGATGTACCAGGTTTAAGTCCAACGTCCTCGTACTCCTAACAGACCTATTTTTCACCCACAAGGGGTGTGAGCACCCCCTGTTAAGAATCCATGCTTTAAGCTGAGTAAAATTGTTTGGAGGTAACAAGAATAAACTAAACTACTGCGTCATCTGAATGAGGGTGATGAAATGTAGTGGTGATGATTGGTGGTGAAGTGAGGTGGTGTGAGATGCAGGCGTGTTGCAGATCTACATGTTAATATCGTTATGCAAATCCATCAACGCTGCTCGTCCATTGGCCATTTGCATAATACCAGTTAGTGGCCAGGGTGTGGTAAAGTAAACGTTAACCCCGGCAGTCCCACCACTGTCTTCTTCAGCCGAGGGAGGTCGTCTGTCGGCACATAGCACAGACTTGGGGACCCAGGTGTTGTGAAAGGGCTGATGGAAATTGCCTTTAATTCCATCACACTCATAACGTACTTATCACTTTATGCGAGTTCGCTGCAGAGCATTTTGCTGAGCTTAGGATAACACCCCCTCCCACAGTGAAAGCATTTATAAACGCTGTATCTATAACCTTCTGTTCGAAATTTTTAACCAGAAATAAATATAATCGCCTGCAGATAACAATAATAAAATGACAACTACGCCGCCATGGTCATGAGGAATAACCCCCCCCCCTCCTCGATTCAGAGAGGATCTTCCATAGCTGAAGAAAATCATCTGCGAATAGTCAGTATACAGTAGGTTAAAGTATTAATCATCGTGAAGGGGCTAATGGAGTTAGGTTGTATCCCCCACTATTTTGAAATCGTCCAAGTGCATTCAGCGTATGATAAGGAAGACATGGAAGTGAAAAGACTAAAGGAGATAACTCGTAGTCCCACCAGTCACAGAGATCCTTCCTAACCTGAAGAAAATCATCTGAAGGGAGTCAGTATAAAATGAAGATCATGGCAGCGCTGGGGTTAGTTCAGAAAGCCTAGTTCTCAACAACACAAGTCCGAGGGGTTCTTTCAAGGTGGAAGACATTCGCGTGGAGATCGTTGACATATAAATTGTGTAAAGGATCATCGTGGTGAAGGGTCATCGCCACCAGTACCGTGACGCCTTTTTTCTGCTCTTCCGACCACCAGGCGATTTTATTCAGCTAAATGGACTTCCCACAGAGAAGGAGTTAGAGGCACACTCCTTTATCCTTTCAGAAGGATGACGTTTTTCATACAGCATTCCTGTTGCCATCGGACGTACTGCATTCAACTTAGGAGGGATTGAGCTTATGAAAGGGGTTAGAAGCAATGTACAATAACCTTTTCAGCACAATGACGTCTTTCAAACTGACACCACATGACTTTACTCAACTTAAGGATCTCTTAACGGACGGTTTAAACATTTCAGTACAATGACGCCTTTTCTCCTTTGTTCTTGCTACCATCAAAAGCTATTAATTCAGACGAAGAAACATTTCTCGTACTAAATGGAATAGAAACAATATCTGAACCCTTTCAGTCTCATGACGTTTTACTTCGTTTGTTCATACTGCATCCAGACGATTTTATTCAGCTTATGGAAGAGATCTGATAGTGGTGAGGTGTGGCTGGTGCACTTGTTTGTTTTTTCCAAGCTGCACAACAACAACAACAACAACAACAACATTCAAGGTAAAAAAAAATGCTGTTCAATCGAGACATCTGCCAATCACAGGTTTTAAAAATCTATCTGGAGATTTTTTTTTTTTTTTTTTTGCTGCTGGTACACCCAGGAATCATATTTGTACAGTACTTAAGATAACAACAGAGAATTTTGTTCCATCAAGGTAAATCCAAGTAGTCGATGACGAGTATTTGTATCATACTCTTACTCCCTTTAGATAAATTTATTCACCTTAGGAGTGAGTTCTGACTGAACAATTAAATATAGTCTTCATTAACCACTTCCTCGAGAATCTCCAAAAACTCTCTGGTAGTAGGATAGCGAGAACATGTACGTGAAGGTGTGAACGTGTTAAAGGTACGTGATGGTGTGAAGGTGTTAAGGAGTGTGAAGCGGTCTTCTGTGTACAGCACCACACACGTTGCCTAGTGATTTGCATAATGGTGATTAGCACGGCATGGGGCGGAGGAGGGATGAGTGGGAGGGAGGCCTGTTGGGTAGGGGGGAGGGGAGAGGGTGAAGCTAGGGGACGAGGAATGGGGATAAGGGGTGAGGTGCGGGTGAAAGGTGGAGGTGAGGGTGTGGGTGTAGGGTGGAGGTGAGGGTGTGGGCGAGGGGTGGAGGTGAGGGTGTGGATGGGGGGTGGAGGTGAGGGTGTAGATGAGGGATGGAGGTGAGGGTGTGGGTGTAGGGAGGAGGTGAGGGTGTGGGTGAGGGGCGGAGGTGAGGGTGTGGGTATAGGGTGGAGGTGAGAGTGTTTGTGTAGGGTGGTGGTAAGGGTGTTGGTGTAGGGTGGAGGTGAGGGTGTGGATGTAGGGTGGAGGTAAGGGTGAGGGTGTGGAGATGCAGGTGGACGGATGGATGCAGGATCTCTCAGGGGCTGGGGTGGGGGAGGTGAGGGGGGAAAAGAGAGGGTAAGGGAGGTGAGGGGTTGATTAATGACCTCCTTAATGCTCCCTCGCCAGTCTTTTTGCACCTTATGTCCACTCCAAACACTTTTTAATTTAACTTCCTTCCCTCAGTTTTATCAGTCTTTTACTCTTTTCTCCCGCCATATCACCTCTTCCTTCATCCCTTCCGTTTCCTTCATGCTTCATTACTCCCTTCCAGTTCACGATTCACAGCGGAACACAGAGTCCAAACCCCGACTTTTTACCTTCGCCAGCGAAGTTGGAGGAGGTTATGTATTCACACGTGTATGTCTGTATGTCTGTCTGTCTGTCTGTGTACGAAATATCCCAAAAGTTGTTATCGGATTTCAATGAATTCTGATAGATAGCTGGAAATCGGATTAAGAGTTAAAAAGAATTTTAAATGGATCCGGATCTGGAAAAAGGAATAAATATGTAAAGAATTTTATTGGTGTTGGCGGAGGTATGCCTTCTCTGACACTGTGTAACATGGGCAGACCAAGACCGTAGAATTACTTACCTCCCACTACAACGTTGGACGAAGGTTTACTTATAAATTATAAATTATATTGGCGTTGGCGGAGGTATGCGCCCTTTGAGTGCTTTGTGGATCATATGTGCTATTTTTTCCTGCAACAGGCAAAAAGACTTATTGAATAACGAAAGAGTACTAGGCCTCTGATAATTCCTTAGCCTATTTGAGTGAGTTTGCCGTTTAGGGCAACCATGGATTTTAATTACGACATTATATTTTTCTGATGTTTTTTGTTGTGAACCGATAAAATTTCACCTTCAGGCCTGCCCCAAATCAATCGTTTCCGAGTTCTGCCTCGCCTGCGCCACCATGCCCTGACGATAACGGGGGACCGATGGGGAATGGGGGTTATGGATGGGGCACCACGGCTTAAATGGTTAATTTCCAAAAGTGGGGGTTAGATCGAATTAAAAAAAAAAAAAAAAATCCTAAATGGGGAGCTTTGCTCCTCAGATCCCCAAACTTTAACCAAATTATTGCGTTCGAAATCAATCTTCAAAATGCAGAAACAGTACTATCTTAAAGGCTCCCTAGCGTCCATAGTTTCATGTCTGTCTTTTCTGTTATTACACGGTAGTTTACAGTCAGGAAAGTCAACCGCTCTTGGCAGTACTCCGTGATCTCTCATTAAGACAAAAACATCAAATTCAAGCCACCCGAATTCTATGAGGTCACCCGAATTCGGTGAAGAATCAGAGTCAAAAACTTTCCACTTGGTAGGCGCGTGTAATATGTGTTTCTTCAGCATATGGGAAGACGCTTGTACTGGCTGGGAAAGATTAAAACTGCCTTCACCTGCCGAGTTGCCTGGGACTAAGCAAGTATCTGATGACTGGTTCTTCGTAGAATTCTCCGTGGTGTAGTGATAAATGTGCCTGGCTTCTGTCTAGAAGTCCTGGGTTCGATTCCTGGCTAGAGCTTCAAAAACTTTCCACATAAATATTCGAACTCACGTGTTTATATATATATATATTATATATATATATATATATATATATATATATATATATATATATATATATATATATATATATATATATATATATATATATATATATATATATATACCATTATTACAAGCTCGCCACTGGAAGCTCCCATGAAATTGTAACGCTAGGTGTGCCTGTGCCCTTCTCAGGTAAACATATTTTTTTTTGTACGAGTCAGGTAAAGTGGGGTCTGACAGACCTCAAAAAAAAAAAAAAAAAAAACTTGCACTACATTATTGAAATAAGAACTAAAACACAATTATTTTAACATATCTTCTTACCTTCAATGCAATTTTGAAGTGATTATAGTGTTCCAAAATATTTTTTAAAGAATTTTAGAAAAAATAATGAAAATTAACACATTGCTGACTTTAGCAGTTACATGACTCAAACTAATATTAATGAAGTATATGACCAACATCCTCTTGTGGAGACCAATGCCCCAACTATCTGTAATGAAAAGTAGAACCACAGCAATTGAATACCAATGTGTTTCACCTCAGGTACACCTCAGGTACACCTCAGATAATGTGGGGTCTGTTGGACCTCAACAGCTCTATAGAGCAGAGATAGAGACAGATCCAGGAATGACCCCATCACCACGCCAACTACTCAACTAGTCAGGAAGGTAGAGGGGAGGACAGATCGCCAGGGCTTATTTCAATGTATGAAAAACTAAAGATAAAAATTGGTGGGGTCTGTCAGACCCCACATTACCTGAGTAGGGTTAGTATTTTCCCGAGCGCGTGCGTGCGTGCGTGCGTGCGTGCGTGCGTGCGTGCGTGCGTGCGTGCGTGTGTGTGTGTGTGTGTGTGTGTGTGTGTGTGTGTGTGTGTGTGTGTGTGTGTGTGTGTGTGTGTGTGTGTGTGTGTGTGTTTTCTGTCTGTTTATGCGTCCAGGGAATGGGCTTTTGTTTATGGGAAGAGTGGATAAAAGGCAAGGTAAACTTAGGCAGTTTTTTTTTCCGATGAAGACCAAATTTGACAAAAGGATTGTAAGGCGTTGACGTAGTTATCTGATTTTGAGTACAGCCATTCAAAAGTCAAGGTCATGGGTCATGATCACATGCTCGAGCCTGTATCGTGCAGTTTTAATTCGATTTGGACCAAACGAAATGGAAATGTTGAGGATCAGCCGAGGATGAGGAGACTAGATTTCTAAAACGATAGGCTAAAAGTCAAGGTCATTGAGAATGGTCAACTCATAGTATTGATCCGAAGTGGACAAAGTTAGTGGAAGTGTTTATGCTTAGGCAAGGGTGCAGAAATTAGACTTTGAGAACAATCGCTCTAACGTCATGATCAGAGGACAAAGTCAAATGTTGTGTCCTTAGACCATTATTATCGGGTACGGGTGTTGCATTCTCTCAGTTCTCGTTCTTGTTACTGGATATCAGAGCATGATTATCGTCACTGAGTAAAGCCTCCTTACCTCCTATTTTATCATATGCTGGATCCGCCCCTGCCCACACCGGCATTTCAGCTCCATTCCTTTGAGTCTTTGTTGTTATTTATCCTTCATCACTCCCCAGCCATCTACTCGATAAATACTCCCTCTTCAGCCTCGTTTGCTTCCTCCTTGTATTATTCAATTCCATTTTCACATCTTCCCCGGTAATTTTACTTCTGCCACTTGCTACTACTTCTTTTTTCTTCCTTAAGGCCTTTACCTCACTTCCGGTACATGATCCTCCTCACATCCTTTCCCTTATCCCTTTATCCCTCCCTTACCTCCCCTTCCCCCTCACACAAAAATATCATCAAATAACCTCTCAGGCCTTACTCTTTTATCTCACTGGCTTCACCCATCTCTCACCAAGTCTCTCCTCACTTCCATTTATCTTCCTTTAACCCAACCACCTACCCTCTTTTATTTCTGCTCCTCCTCTTACTAGCCCTTCCAATCCCCCCTGTTCCCTATCCTTCCTCTCCTCCTCCTCTCCCGAATCATGCCATCTCTTCTGCTTCTCACCCAATGTATCCTTCCTAATTTCTCTTTCCCTCCACCTTACCTTTCCGCTCTTCCTTCAGTATATCCATCCCCCCAATCCCATACCGTTCCACCTCTTCACTCCCTTAACTTTTCCATACACCTCGCTTTCCCCTCTGCTGTACTTCTTTTCTTCTTTCCCCTTCCAATCCTTCACTCCCTTACACATTTACTTGTATTGCTCTATCTTACACTTGTCTCCCTTACCGTTCTGATGCTCTTCCTCTGCCTTACCCTTCCGCTCTTTATGCTAATACTCGTACACTCCACTCTACAGCATGTTACCTTCCCCACCCACCCCCACTCCAGTACCTCATCTTGCCCATTCTGATGCCCCCTCCTTTAAACTTCTTTTCCCTTAGTTCCATTTGCTACTACTCAGGTTCGTTTTCCAGCGGACTGTATAATATGTTATAAAGTTGGCAAGCCGTTAGAATGGAGGTTTGAGAGGGGCTTGGATAGGATTTCATGGATGATTGGATAATGGGATAGGGAGGAGCTTCCAGGAAACTTGAACAGGATTTCAAAGGAGATTGGTAGTGTCAGAATATATTACCATAGTGTAAGTCCACCACATAGGGCCAGTGTGAGGTTCTTTTTAAGCTTATGAGTCCGATAGCTCTCCCGAAAGATGATTTAAATCAAATGGTGGTAATTACATTAAAGTAAAATTACAGAAACTATCTGTCAGCTTTATAGGGGAAGAAAAATATTCGGGATTATTATTTAAACGTCTTCACTACGAGAAGTCATTGCTTTTGGGGAAGCGGTACCTTAGTGGTTTGAGAGGTCATTTGGTGTGTGGAATGATGCGAGTCTGAACCCCAGTTGGGGCAGGGATCAGTTTCATGAACTGAATTTTGCAAAAACAGACTTTACTGATTTTCTGCAAGACTCACTGACATGCCATAAAAACGGCTATGGTAATATCAATGCACAAGTCCTGAGTGAGACAGCCCTAGCATGTATTCAACCTAGTCGGTGGGTATGAGTACCGAATCGATGACACGTGATTGTGTTTGGCACGCAGGAGAATTGCCCAGGGTTGGGCACACCCAAAAGTCTTCCTAACATGAATAGTCTTGTTGAAGTAAGAATGTAATTAAGTCATTGTGCTGAGGAGGTTTCATTAGATAAGAGAGAACAGTAAATGTGCGATGAAAGAAGGAGTTATAAAAGCGGCATAGAGGAAGAGCTGACAGGCATGTTGGTGAGGCCAAGGTAACATTACACCACAGTAGACGTGCTGAGTGTGAGAGTGGCCTGGCTGTGTGGGAGAGAGAGAGAGAGAGAGAGAGAGAGAGAGAGAGAGAGAGAGAGAGAGAGAGAGAGAGAGAGAGAGAGAGAGAGGGAAATGAATCGCATAGGGGAATGCTCACCGGTATGTGCTCTGGATTTCTGGTACGTATGAATGTATGTGTGTGTATGTGTGTGTGTGTGTGGGTGTGAGTGGCGGGGAGAGAGAGAGAGAGAGAGAGAGAGAGAGAGAGAGAGAGAGAGAGAGAGAGAGAGAGAGAGAGAGAGAGAGAGAGAGAGAGAGAGAGAGAGAGAGAGAGAGAGAAATGAATCACATGGGGGAATGCTCACCGGTATGTGCTCTAGATTTCTGGTACGTATGAATGTATGTGTGTGTGTGTGTGTGTGTGTGTGTGTGTGTGTGTGTGTGTGTGTGTGTGTGTGTGTGTGTGTGTGTGTGTGTGTGTGTGTGTGTGCGCGCGCGACTAAACGGACGGCCTCCGAGGGAAACTTTTGTAATTACGTTCGAGATCGACACAATATTGGGAAACGACAATAAAGCATTCTGTTTCCTCCTCTGGGGCTAATGATTTGAAAATAGCTGAGGCAGAGAGGGGACGAGAAAGAGGAGGGGTGAGGGGAGAGGGTGAGGGAAGAGGGTGAGGGTGCGAAGGCAGGGATGAGGGGTGGGATGTGAGAAGTAAGGGATGTGAAAGAGAGGGGAGGAAGTAACGGTGTGAGGGGTATTAAAGGACTGAGGTATAAGAGGACGAAGGTGAGGACAAGGTTGTTGGGGTGATAGGTGAGAGTGGATGGGTATTGAAAGGGAGTGGTGGAGGAAGAAAGTAAGGATGTGAGGGGAAGGTGTTAAGGGTGTTAGAAGGGTGAGGAAGGAAAAGGGGGAGAGGGGGAGAGTGTTAAAGGTAAATGTGAAGGGTGCGATGTGAGAGAGAAGGCATATAATGATGAAGGATGAAGGGAGAGGGGGAACTGTAAGAGGGCGATGTAAGGAGAAAATTGAAGGCGAGGAAGTGAAACGGGGAGTGATGGGTGAGATGTCAGAGGCGGGATAAGGGAAACAGTGTGGGTGAGGATGTGAGGGTAGTGTGATGAGAGAGGTGTGTGACAGACAGGGTGAAGGGTGGATGTGAAGAAAGAGTGTGTGAAGAGGAAGGTCAGGGTGAGGGGTGGAAGGACGTGGAGAGAGGGGTGTGAACGTAGTGTGTAATTGGAGGGACGTGAGGGGAAGGGTGGGGGGAGGTTTTGATAGATGGATAGAGGGGAATATGTGAAGTGAGGCTGTGAAAAGAGGTATGAGGAAATAGTATGAAAAGAGGGGAGGGGAAGTGGGGAATTGTGAGCCGGCTGTATTAACCCCTTCACAACGAGGATGTCCTTTCTATTTCAGTCGTGTTATCTTCAATTACACTCAGCGTAGGGGGGACTTTTTGGACTGGAGGGATTGGTAATGCGTTAACTGACCTCTTCATTACGAGGACGCCTTTCATATTTCTGTCGTGCTATCTCATCTCAGGGAAAACTTTTCAGACAGAACTGAGAGGAGTCTTTCCTGGGTTGAATGAAATTAGTTGATTGTAACTTGATTAAAGCGAAAATACGTTACCTGGTGAAGGGCTTAACTCCTTCCCTGTATGTGGTCTCTCTAAAGTGTAATAAATGCGTGTGTTGAGGGAAAGAATAAAAAAAATCTCCTTCACGACGAGAATTGCCTAAATGGAAATAAAATCCCCTTGTCATGGTAAGGATTAAAGAAACACCTTTTCATTAGGAAAGTCGTCTGGTGTTCAAAAGAAAACATTAGTAACACAAGGCTCCTGCTTCGCGTCAGGTTCCCATAAAACTAAGTAAAATAGTCAGGTGATGGCAAGCATTGAACTCACGATTGTACTGAAGATATAATAAAGGTTGATTATATCTGTTAACTGTTGAGTGTCTCCTACAAGTTAAATCAAATCGAGTGGTGACAACAGGAATTTAAAGTCATGCAACTGGAATGGTTAACTGACATTGCTTCTAATCACTTCAGTGCGAGAGTTCATAAAGTAAGAACACAATCGCTTGGAGAAGGAAGGAAAAAAAGTACTGTATCAAACTGAAGAGTACTGTATCAAACTGAAGAGTACTGTATCAAACTGAAGAGTACTGTATCAAACTGAAGAGTATGACAAAACTGCTTCGAACCCCGTCACTAAGAGACGTCTCCCTAGAGCTTTAAAAATCGTGTGGCAGGAACAGGACCATATCTGAAAAAAAACAAAAACAAAAAAAAACGCCATGATGGTGGCTTTAACACAGATCGCAGGTACCCCTTCACTGGAATATATCTCCCTAAAGCCAGACTAAAACAACCTTCAGCCTGTACGTGAGATCTCCCAAAAGCTTAATATTACTGGAGGGAGATGAGAGGAGAAAAAAAAAGGACTGCATGTATTATAAAGGTGAAAGATGAAGGTGATGGGAGTAATGAAAATGCGTGAATAAGGATGCATGAGAGAGAGAGAGAGAGAGAGAGAGAGAGAGAGAGAGAGAGAGAGAGAGAGAGGGAGAGAGAGAGAGGATAAGAGGGGGTGGGGAGAGAAAACGAAAGAGGATGAAAAGGTGAAGAGGGTGAAGTACTGATCAATGTAGTGGGAGGAGGAGTGGATGAGTACAGGCGCGGGAAGTGACTGAAGGGGAGGGGGGGGGGAGGTGAAACGCAGTCGGCAGGAGGTGATGGCACGGCAGAGTGTGGATTGGAAATGCATCAACACCTTCAGTACGGTGACGCCTTTTTCTGAGACAGGAGAATGAGGAAAGTAAATTTATAAATCCCTTCTGCTCGGTGGCGTCTTTGTTGTTTCAGCCTTTCAGTTCGATGACGTTATCCTATTCTTGCTATACCCAGACGATTTTATTCGCCATTGGTAAGGCATTTCGAAGTAGAGCGTTTGAATCCAGTCTCCATTATCCTCTTTCGTCCACACCGCACTTCATAACTGAATATCATTATCTTACAGTAGCAAGAGTCAAGTATAATGGTATGATATCGAACTCATAGGATTAATGTTAATTTTTCAGACAATTTATTGAACACAGGTGAGACTTTTCGAAATGAAGGAGTTAGACGTAGCTTCCAGTACGTCAATACGAGAGGTGTACTCAAGGCTGAAAAGAATAGTCTTGAGTAACGAGAACAAATTACATACGATGTCATGGTACGGAAATGATTGAAAAGTCTGAATGATTCGAGAGGAGAAAGAAGAGCGTTTTAATGGGAAGAGTAAGAAAAACGTTGGAAAAAAATGAGTAGAGAAGTGGATGAGTTTACTGGAAGGAGGGGTGAAAGAGAAAGTAAGAGAAGGTGATGAGAAGAGATGAGAGGACAGAGGAACTGAGAGGGGAATGAGGCTTGAGGCTGAGGGAAGACATGAAGAGTAAGAGAGATATGGACAGGGAGTGAGGAAAGAGTCGATTGGTGAGAAAGGTGGCAGGTGCTGGAAAAAGGGAAGGAAGGGGGAGGGAGGGGAGAGGTCAATTGGGTAAGGAGAGGAGAGGAGGGTGGGTGAGGGAGGGTAACGAAGAGGTGAGTGGGGGAAGGAAAAGAGAAGAGGGTAGGAGAGGGAGGGTAGGGGAATGGAGGGAGTGGAAGACTGAGGACGCGAGGGCAGAAAGGATGGTAGGGAATGTAAGGGAGAGGAAGGTTGAAGAATGAAAGAGAATAGCTGTGTGTTGTGTCATAAGGAAAGAAGGAATGAAGGGGTGGGGGAAACAGGGGAGGGAAGTGAAGAGGCGATTAAAGGGACAGGGAATAAAACAAGAGGAAAGGATGAGAATGGAGTGAAGAAGCGTGAAGAAAGAAGCAATGAAACGAGTAGAGAGTGGAGGTGAGGGGAGAGAGGGCACAGTAATAGTTGTGAGAAAGGGGAGGATGTGGAGAGGGGAAGAAGGTATGAAAATGTTAGAGAAGAAAAGGGAGAGGCATGAACAGGGTAGAGAAGGGAAACAAGATGGACGAGGACAGAGGGAAATGGTTATGGATAGTTGGGTGAGGGAGGGGAAGAGAAGAACAGATGAAAGGTTAGAGATAATGTGGGAGGGGAGCACACAGGTGTGGAAATACGTAGGAAAGGGAGGTAAGGGGGAGTGTGGATAGAATGATAAGGGAGGAGAAGAGAGATGAATAATGTAGCAGGAGGGGAAAATATAGGGAGAGGAGTGAAGTAAGAGAGACAAAGAGGATGGAGACGGGAAAAATAAATGAAGAAGCGATTAAAGGTTTATAGAAGAGAAAGCAGGGAAGTGAAAATGCTATGAAAGGCGTAGGGAAGAGTTGGGACGGAAAGGAGGGGGAGAGGATGGGAATGGAGAGAAAGGTAGGGAACGGAGTGAAGAGGAAAGGAGGGAAGAGGAGAGGAGAGAAGAGCTGAAGAAAAAAGGGTAGGGCTGTGTGCGTGTAGCGCCAGAAGGCACCACGAACCCTCAAATGCCTCCTCCTCCTCCTCCTCCTCCTTCTCCTCCACTTTACACGGGAGGTAATCAACTCTGGTGGAGCTAAAACTCTAATTCTCGCTAATTTTTCCAGAGTAGGAGAACGCTTTGAAGTCGGAAATTAACACGAGGTTCTTCCAAAAAACTCTGTGTAAAAAACGTGTTCTTCCTCAGCGGGGTGGCCACTTTCCTTCACGCCCAGGTAAGGTGGGGAAATTATTTGTGAGCCCCTTCAGCCCGAGAAAATTTTGGGGATTATATCATCCTACCGCCAGATGAAGTTGTTTTCAGTTTCATGGACAACCCCTCTTCCTCTAATCCCTTCAGTGTTAGGACGTCTCTGATTTTGTTCCTGCTACCAACAAAGGATGTACTTTATCACTAGAAAAAAAAATTCATGGTAAAGAAGCTGGATAAAAGTCCCAGTCAGCACCTACAGTACAATTGTCTCATCTGGTTTTATTAGGATGAACGCCTCATGATACACATACACACACACACACACACACATATATATATATATATATATATATATATATATATATCATCATCCGGACCTCCTTTCCTACCCAAGGGCAGGGTGAGGAGTAGTAATGTCCAGACAGCACAAACTTGCCCAATCCAAATAGGCCACGCTTCCATTCACTCATTATTCAAGCCCCCGGAATCCTGGCTCTACCGGATACGCCAAAAACATTCACCACATTCTGCAGCTTCACACAATCGTATCCGATTGAGTCAATGCGGACGCTGCTATGCTCACAAGGGGTGCTAAAATCCCTGATCATACACTTCTCCTCACAACATTCATCCAGCCAGCTCAATCTCTTGTCAGTTCCCAAGCCTCACCGACTTCCAAATCTCTCTTCCTCAAACACTCATCCAACATATCTCTCCGCCTTCTCCTTGGCCTACCTAGCCTCCTCCTTCCTTCAAATTCGCTCACGTATAACTTTTTCACCACTCTATTGTTATCCATTCTTTCCACATGACCATACCATCTCAGGACACTCTCTTCGATTCTGGTGTCCACCGACTTCCTCACTCCACACGTTTCACGAATCACATTATTTCGTATCCTACCCTCTGCACTCCACATACATTCCTCAGCAGTCCCATCTCCACTTCTCTTACTCTTGACTTTTCATTTTCATGCCACATCATAGTCTCACACCCATATGATAAAGATGGCACTAACACTCCCTCATGTAAGCCTCGTGCAGCCTTAACACTCAAGCCTCTGTTTCTTATCAAGGCCTTCATTGCACCAGCTGCTTTTCTTCCTTGTGGCACTCTACTTTCAACTACTTTTGCACATTTTTCTCTCTTTTCTATCACTGTACCCAAGTATTTTGAACTCTCTCACCATTTCCAGGCTCTCTCCATTCACTGTGACATCACACTGGGAGTCACCTTCTGTCTCAGTAACCGTCACTTTACTCCTCTCTACATTTACTCTCAATGCACGACGCTCACAGACATCAACAAAGCTCTGCACTAGCCTACCAAGTTCTTGTCCGGCACTTGCAAGCAGTACTGCATCATCAGCATACAACAAATTTGAGATATTCCATCTATCAACATTCATTACCAACGCCATCTCTCTCTCTCCATTATTCGTGTTTTTACTTCTCTCATCACCCCATCCATATATATATATATTGAACAACCATGGGGACATCACACAACCTTGTTCCACGCCCACACCGATCGTGAATCGTTCACTTAGATGCCCATTAATCCTTACACATGCTTCGCTACCATCATAAAAACTCTTGACAGCACCTAGTAGCTTAACCTCTACACCATACATGCGCAAAACTTTCCACAATCCCTCTCTGTCTACTTTGTCATATGCTTTTTCCAGATCCATGGATGTCATAAACACTTTATGGTCCTTCTCACAAGCCTTCTCTGCTATCTGTCTCACTGCAAATACAGTACTTGATCCACACATACTCTGCCACTCCTACAGCCACCCTGTTCATCACTCACTTGGACTTCTGATATCTCTCTTACTTTCTGTATAATAATTCTTCCATATACCCTTCCTACCACACTCAATAAACTTATGCCACGATAATTCTTGCACCCATTTCGTTCATCTTTATTTTTGTACAGGAGTAGAATCACAGCCTTTTTCCACTCTGCAGGCACAGTTTCGCTCATCCATGCCTTCTTACATATCTCCAACAAGCACTGCATTCCACTCTCTGCGCTACACTTAAGCATCTCTGCATACACATCATCAACCCCAGCTGCTTTCTCATTTTTCAGCCGTTTAACAAGTGCTCTTCACCTGTGCAAGTGTCATGTCTCCTGGCACTGCATTCCTTCTCTGCACACTCCCAGAACCAGTCATGTTTACAGCCACTCTGCTCTCTCTATTCCCATTCATCAGGCTTTCAAAATATTCTTTCCATCTTGTCCTTACTTCATCTCCATGGGTTATAAACCTACCACCTGCATCCTTCACACCATCACATTTCTTTCCATTTTCACTTCTACATTTCCGCACCTCTTTCCAGAATAGCTTCCTATTTTCAGAGTAGTTTGCATTTATTTTTCTTCCCTGATCATCATTTACCTCCTTCTTTTTCCTTTTCACTAGTCTCTTTACTTGCTTCTTGCTCGCGATATACTCAGTTCTTATTATAACTGAACCTCTATCCTGTAACCACTTTAGCCACTTCTTCCTCTTTTCCTCCACCGCTCTCTTAATCTCCTCATCCCACCACGCCGTATCCTTCTTTTTTGTTGATACTCTTACCACACCACACACCACTTTAGCATTCCTAACTAAGCAATCCCTATATGCATTCCACAGGCTGTCCAGATCCAATTCATTCCAGTTCACTGATTCTAACTCGTCCTCTACTTTGGTCCTGTAATCATCTGCCATTTCTTTGATCCTCAGCTTCTCAACTTTCAGTCCTTCTCCCTAACTGCTCCTCTCTCTCTTGATCCACCTCACTCCTCTCAGCTTGATCTTGCTGACCACAGTCATATGATCCGACAGACCTCCACATCGTCCTCTCACAGCCCTCGTATCAGCAACCATTCCCATCATCGACCTCTCTACGAGCACGTAATCAATCAGGCTTCTTTCAACACGATCCCGTTTCCTCTATACCATGTATATTTATGTGCATCTTTGTGTTTGAAATACGAATTACAAATGCACAACCTCTCCTCCTGACACATATCCTTTAGTCGCTTCCCATTATCATTTTCTCTTGGTACTCCATAACAGCCCATTATATAATCCTCAGGACCAGTGCCTACTCTTCCGTTCATATCCCCCATCACGATCACTTTATAGCTCCTGGGTATTTCTCCCACTACTTCACCCAGCTCATCCCAAAACCAGTCTTTCTCTCTCTCACTCTTGTCCTCACACTGTGCATACACTACAATGACTGTCAATTTCACCTTCTCAAACTTTAACATGACATACATACACCTCGGGCCGACCCATTTGTAGTCTCTCATTCCACTCTGCAACACCTCATTCATCAACAAAACAACTCTTTCCATACATCTTCCTCTCCCATTCATTCCCGATCTTACACATTTCACACCCTCCCACTCCTCCACTTTGCACCTTTTCATCTTCGTTTCACACAATACCATCACAGCATATCTCGCACTCTTGAACACATTCACCACTTCCACCTTCTTGCTGTCCTTATTCACACCTCTCAGATTCCACATGGCCACACGAGTCTGCCCATTTGGTTGGGGCCCTGGGCAGGTATTGGGCCCTCTGAGGCTCTCCGAAACGACTGCCATGATTAAATGATTTTGGATAGGGGAATCTGGGGGACACTTAACCCTGCCAGAAACCCCGGTTATATGGTTACCACCATTTGGCCTGTCACTCAGTGTAGAGCTCATATGGAATCACTCTACATTGAGTGGATGATGGGCGCCCCCACCTATATATATATATATATATATATATATATATATATATATATATATATATATATATATCAGCTCTCAGGACTAGTTCCTGACCATCTCCCTTTGCTGAACTTTTTCAATGTCTCAGTTACACAGAGAGTAGGCCAGCATGCTCTCCAGTACAAATTTCTCTAACTATCTACACCAAACTACATGCACAGTACACACTACACTTCCTATTCAAAATTCAACTAAAATGGCGTCTCATCACCAAGCCTCGGAGTCCCCGGGGGGGGGGACCATAAATGCCCCCACCATCCGCCCCTCTCCCGGTGACGACTCGAGGTGCCTGGAACCACTGTCTGACTCTCTTCTTCTTCATTTCTGCAACATTCGTGGCCTTTCCTCTAACTTTCGCTCTGTTGAGCACCACCTCTCCTCCTCTAAACCTCGCCTTCTTTTTCTTACTGAGGCTCAGCTGTCTGAGGCAACTGACAGCAAACCCTTTTCTGTATCCTCCTACTTTCTCTATACTCATTTCAAAGCCAAAGGTGGCTGTTGTGTATATATACGCAATGACTTATCTTGCTCTCGTGTTCCTGAACTCGATTCTTCTGAATTCTCTACACTCTGGCTTCGGCTTTCCTGTCATTCTCTGACTAAATATATCTGTGCTGTTTACTTATCCCCTAATTCTACTGACTATCAAAAATTCTTCGACTATCTTACTTCTATGATGGAACACATTCTATCCATTTCCCCTTTCTCTGAAATCCCCATTCTAGGAGATTTCAATGTTCACCACCACCTTTGGCTCTCCTCTCCTTTCACTGATCCACCTGGTGAACAAGCCTACATCTTTTCTATCCTTAATGACCTAGAGCAGCTTGTACAGCACCCTACCTGTATCCCTGACCGCCTTGGAGAGAGCTCCAACATACTTGACCTCTTCCTCACAACTAATCCTTCTGCTTACTCTGTTAATCTTTTCTCTCCGTTGGGCTCCTCCGATCACAACCTTATTACCTTAACCTGTCCTATCACTCTGGTACGGCCTGTGGACCCTCCAGGGAAACGTCGTCTGTGGCATTTTGGAGCCACGGACTGGGAGGCCCTGAGGCAGCAGTACTTCTGTGATTTTCCCTGGAATGATTTTTGCTTCCATGGCCGTGAGCCATCTGAGTGTGCCTTGCGCATTACAGAGGTTATTCTCTCGGGCATGGAAGCATACATTCCTTTCTCATATCCTTTGACTAACGCAAGAAAGCCTTGGTTTAATCACGCTTGTTCTAATGCTGTCCGCAACAAGGAGAGGGCCTACAAAAGGTACCACAGCCAACCCACCCCTGAATCACATCATCTTTACGTTTCTGCCCGGAATTGTGCTAAGTCTGTTCTTCGCTCTACTAAAAATAATTTCATCCATACTAAATGCTCTCAACTCTCCAACTCGAATTCTTCCCGCTTCTTCTGGCACCTTGCCAAAAATCTTTCTAACAACTTTACCTCATCATCCTTCCCTCCTTTTTTCTACTCTGATGGTTCTGTAGCTATTTCTTCTACAGACAAAGCAGATCTCTTCGCACAGACTTTCTCCTCCAATTCCACCTTAGACGATTCCGGTGCTGTTCCTCCATCACTTCCCCCCTCTGACTTCCTCATGGCTGACATTAAAATTTCTTCAGCTGATGTATTTTCTGCCATCACTGGCCTCAGTACTAACAAGGCATATGGGCCTGATGGGGTCCCTCCTGTTGTTCTCAAGAACTGTGCTTCTGTGCTTAACCCTTTAACCGCGGGTGTCATTCCAGAATGACATTGACAAAACTGGACCAAACCGCGGGTGTCATTCTGGAATGATCGTGAATATTTTGAACACTGCGCGTTTTCCCGGCGCGCAAAGTGTCTCACGCAAGAGTAGCTGTCGAGTTCTTTCACTCCAGCCATCCCACACCTCCCTCCTCCAACCCCGAGGGGGCCCCCCCTACCCCTGCCCTGACCCGCATCAGTCAGTATCTGTCCAGCTCTGTGTGTGATAATGGCCTCCGTCCCGACTCATCGTCGCTCGCTTCCTCCTCTAAAATGATTAGTGCTAGTGTTCCCTCTACCTCTACACCGGTAAAGGAACTGCCGACGGCGGGGCAGAAGGGGTTGAGCACTCCTGAAATTAGAACTGAGCTGGACAAAACAGTAAGTACTACTCTTGATTGTGGCAGTGAAAGTGACACACTCACAGCAAGCAGTGATGATTTGGCAGTGATTGGTGGTGAACCATTTTCCATTGATAGTGACAGTGATGAAAGTGATCGTGTTGTTTCCCCCCCACCACCCTCAACTTACTCTGGGAAAGGAAAGGCTCCTATGGGCAAATCTGGTATTGCACGTGGGAAGGGAGTGAAGCGCAGGCTCACGTCTCCCACACCAGGCCCTAGTAAGCATTTCCCATCAATTTCCCGTTCCCCTAGCTCTATTGCCCTCACATCATCATCATCATCTGCCGTGCCCTCTCCTCAGTCTACATCATCTGAGGAGTACGAATTCCCAAAGCCTGCAAAGCGAGGGAAGGCAGGCCGTGCAGGCCGTGCAGGCAGGGCAGGCAGGCCTAGAACAAAGGGGATGCGTGGCAGTTGGAGGGCAAAGCTGGGCGATAAGCGAGCAGATAAGCGAGGTGATAAGCGGGGTAGAAAGGGTCAAGTTTCACCACGCACCAGGTCAGAAACCCCCCCGCCTGCCCCCCGCTCAGCTCCCTCACCCTCGCCACCCCCCCACTCACCGCCCCCGCACTCACCCCCCTCCCGCTCGCCTCCTGCCTCACCTCCTGCCTCACCCATTGCCTCACCCATTGCCTCCACCTCAGCTCCTTCTCACCGGGAAACGAGTGCAATGCAACCTGCCACTGCCACTGAATCACGCACAGGGAAAGTGGATGCATTTGTTTGGTCTGACGGTGCACATTTTCAGCCACACAATCCACTGTTTGATATGACAAATGCTGGAATACACCCTGCCTTCCCATGCAATGCAGGAGATGACTTTGTTGACTACTTCCTGGCCTTCATGGATGATGAAATGGTGCAGCATGTCAGCGATGAGACCAATAGGTATGCAGCTCAGTGTGCAGCAGAAGGGCTGGGACCTATTGGCTCACCAAAGCAAGTGTCGTGGTTGCCTGTCGGAATCAGAGAGCTGTATGTTTTTTTTGCCCTAATGTTTCTGATGCCCCATACAAAGAGACATGAGTTGAAGGAGTACTGGCTCGTGGATGACATTACTACTATCCCAATATTCGGGAAGTATATGTCACGGGATCGGTTCCGACAGCTGCTTGGATACCTGCACTTCGCTGACAATGCAAACCCGTCCCAAACTGACCCTTTGTGGAAAGTGAGGGATTTTCTCAACAGGATTAGGGATCGATTTATGCGATTTTTCAGGCCTATGCAGAAAGTCGTCATAGACGAATCCCTGGTATTGTTCAGAGGACGTCTCAAATTCATGCAGTACATCCCCAGCAAACACCACCGCTTTGGGATAAAGTTCTTTGTGCTGTGTGACTGTGAGACGGGGTATATCCTGGATTTTGTCATCTACTCGGCTAGTACAATGGATGTGAACAGAAAAGACCCCCTTGGCTTCTCTGGCTCCGTTGTAAAAGTGCTGGTGGAGAGGTATTTTGGTGGTAATCATGTGCTGTACACAGACAATTACTACACAGCACCGAAACTCTCCAAATACCTTGCTGAACACGGCATTGGCACTGTTGGCACTGTATGGAGCTATAGGAAAGAGTGGCCAAGTTTCCCCGAAGCATCATCATCATCCAAGGGAGATGTTCACCTGAAGAAGTCAGACAAGCTTCTTGCGATCAGGTGGCATGACAAGAAGGTCGTGAATATGCTCAGCACCATCGACAAGGGGGAATTGCAGAGAACTGGGAAGGTCAGCTACAGGACGGGAGAGCCAATCATGAAGCCTGATGCCGTCATTGATTACAATGTCAATATGAGACTTGTTGATAAGTCTGATATGATGATTGGCGAAATCGACTGTCTCAGGAGAAACACCCGATGGTACAGGAAGGCTTGCCTGCACATGCTTGATATGTGCATGCTCAACGCCTTCATTCTCTACAAGACACAAGTCGGGGGCATAAGGTAACCATCGCTGAGACAGTTTTCCAAGACTGTCGTGCAGCAGCTACTTGCACGATTTGGTCAGGTGACGGCATTGATCCCGAGGCGACACTCTGACACACAACCTGACCGTCTTGAGTGCCGCAATTACATGAGCCGGCACCAGCTTGTGAAATTGCCTCTTACAGCAGGCGGCAGGTTGTCACAGGGCTGCTGCAGAGTATGTTCTAACACCACACGGAGGCCCAGGACGAGAAAAATGAGCACACACCAGTGCCTGGAATGCCAAGTTGCTCTATGTGTAACTCCGTGCTTTGCCGAGTACCACTCTCTGAGTAAATACTGAAAGTGACAGTGATATATAGTGATGCGACAGTGACGTGCTTTGCCAATAATTGTATAATGGATAATGTAGTAATAAGGGATATTTTGCCTAGAAAAAATTGTAAATATTGGCCAGTATAATAAGTGATATTGTAATAAGAGAATCTGCGGCACTTGTGTAATTCTGCGGCACTTGTGTAATTCTGTGATGCGCCAGTGACGCAATATAGTAATAAGTGCAGTGTAAATATAATGTATATTGCCCAGATTATATGTAAAATAATATTAGAAGTTAGAAAGAATGAAAAGATCGCATGAAACGTCAGTGAGCGGGTGCCGCCACAGTGAAGTGAGGCGCAGCCGCAGTGAAGAGCGGGCGCAGCCGCAGGGAAGTGCCTTTTACCTACCTCAGTGAACACACAGTGGGTGTTTATCGTATGTACAGTGTTCATATATGTTTATATTACTATTATGAGAGAGTGGTTGGCATTTGGTACTGGTGTGTGGGGCGTAAAATAGTTATTTCACACCCCTCACTTCTAACGGCTCTCCCCGTCCTGTGAAAGTCAACAAAGTCATGAAACCTACATCAATGGAAAGCTGAAGGTTAGTACTTTCTAATGGTACCTTATTTTTTTTCTCTAGCTTTATTCTGTGCAGAGTTATTAAGGTTTAAAGGTTTGTTTACATTTGGCTGAAACCCCCGCGGGAGAGGACAGTCAGACCAAAACAATACCCGCGGTTAAAGGGTTAAACCCTGCATAGGCAAACTCTTTCGCCTTTGTCTGTCAACTTGTACCTTTCCTTCCTGCTGGAAGTTTGCTCTCATTCAGCCAGTCCCAAAGAAGGGTGATCACTCCTAACCCTCCAACTATCGTCCAATTGCTTTAACGTCCTGTATTTCAAAAGTTTTCGAGTCAATTCTCAATATAAAAATTTTAAGGCATCTTTCCTATCACAAACTTCTTTCCAATCGTCAGTACGGGTTCAGTCAGGGACGCTCCACTGGCGATCTTCTCACCTACCTTTCAGACTCCTGGTCATCCTACTTTCGGGACTTTGGCGAAAGCTTTGCCATTGCACTTGACATCTCAAAGGCTTTCGATCGAGTCTGGCATAAATCTTTAATTTTCAAACTGCCCTCCTATGGTTTCTATCCTTCTATCTGTGCCTTCATCTATAGCTTCCTTTCTGGTCGTTCTATAGCCGCTGTTGTAAACGGCCATCGTTCTTCTCCTAGATCTATCAACAGTGGTGTTCCTCAGGGCTCTGTCCTATCACCAACTCTCTTCCTTTTATTCATCAATGATCGTCTAAGCTGTACATCTAACCCTATCCACTCATACGCTGATGACTCCACCCTTCACCTTTCCATTCGGTTCTCGCAACGCCCATCTCAACAGTTACTTCAACAAACAAGGGATGAGGCTATGGCACACCTAATGTCTGACTTGGCTTATATCTCTGACTGGGTAAAAATAATATGGTTGTTTTTAATGCATCTAAGACTCAGTTCTTACACCTATCAACCCGACAAAATCTTCCACAGGTATACCCACTAATGTTTAATAATATTCAGCTTAATCCTGCATCATCCTTGAACATGCTTGGGGTTTCATTTACTCGGGACTTATCTTGGAAAGATCATATTACATCTCTTGTAAAATCTGCTTCCAAGAGATTGGGTGTGCTAAGCCGACTCCACTCTTTCTTTACCCCTGCACAATTGTTGACTCTATACAAGGGTTTTATCCACCCCTGTGTGGAGTACAACTCTCATGTGTGGGGAGGCTCCCCACATACAGCTCTTCTCAATAGGGTGGAGTCAAAGGCTTTTCGTCTCATTAACTCTCCTCCTCTTACTGACTCCCTTCAACCTCTGTCTCTTCGCCGCACTGTTGCATCTTTATCTCTTTTCTATCGCTACTTTAATGGTCACTGCTCCTCTGAACTGCCTGCTTGCATTCCTCCACCTCTACGACGGGCGCGTAGCATCCGTCTGGCAGCAAACTCTCATCCTTTTTCTGTCCAACTCTCTAATGCAAGAGTTAACCGTTACTCCCAGTCCTTCATTTATGCAACAGGTCAACTCTGGAACTGTCTCCCTCTGTCTGTATTTCTTGCTGCCTATGATCTCCAGTCTTTCAAATGCAGTGTGTCCAGGCATCTCAAAATGATCAGATCATGAATTTGGCTCTCTATTGTATTTTGTTTTTCTCTTGGAGGGAACTGTTACTGCGGGCTCATGGCCTTTGGCTTTTTCTTCCTCATATAAAAAAATATATATATATATATATATATATATATATATATATATATATATATATATATATATATATATATATATATATATATATTGTTACATAGCCTATGATTTCATCATCCTTTGTATAAGTCTAACGTACAGTATGCTGCATGTTTGATCACGATTCGCCTCGTGGCTTCCATAGTGACCAAGCTTCCGTGTTCTACCTCACTCCCCCCTTCTCCTCCTTTATAGTAGAGTAAGTCGTTCTTTCTATTGTTCAGAGCAGGAGTGTCAACTCTTTGTCCCCTGTGGCTTCATTTGCGCTTCCTTCTTACAAGTTGTATCAAGCTCTGCCGGCCCCTATATAATGAGCTCAGTCTCTGCATTAATTGCCACTTAGATCTACTCCTCATTTTGTTCACATCTCTGTCCTCTCCTGTACAGTTGTTATTATTTTTGTGAGTGCTCAGGAAGTCTCCAACCATCTAGCTGCTGTATAATTTGAGTATAAGTGTTATTACATTTTTTTTCTTGTACTGTATAGGATAGGGTGTTAATTCGTAGGTCTGGTGAGGTTTTTGTGATTCATGTGGAGTTTTTGATGTCAGCCATTGTTAATAATAGTTTGTATCTGTAATAATATATCTTGCATTAACTGAGCATTATCCGGTTTTCTCATTTTATCAGGGCTGACTTAGATAAATTTACTCTTGCTAATTTCGTATTAATAGAGGCTATTGCAGTTAACCATATATTTAACCCGTTTTTTGCCATTACATTATCCTTATGAGTCCTGAATGTTTAGTTGTTAGTTTGAGCATTAAACTTTAACTTGTAATTTTATCTAACTCTTTTGTTTTGAACCAGGAAATTTGCGGAACAGTAGTGATTTTAGTATTCTCACTTGAAGTGTTCATTATCTCTCTCTGTTCCGTAACATAAATTTGGCGACCTCGCCAGGATATTCAGGATATTATCATAAGGATGTTGCTTGATATTTTGTGACTGTGATTTATTCATGATGTCTACTATTACTACGCTTGATGAAGTCAAAGATTTTTTGTCAAATGTGCAAACAGTGTGTGATGTAGAAAACAGAGCAAAAAATGAACTTAAGTTTGTTGCTCAACAATTGGGAATTGCTGTTCGCTCTCATCATTCTAAAGATCAAATTGGTGACATGATTAATGAAAGCTTGTTTAATGTAACTCCTCCAGATGAGCAAATGCAGATTGAAATAGCTAAGTTACAGCTAGCCCTGCAGGAGGCTTGTCCTAAGGAGGCTGAGTTTCAGGCACGTTCTAAGGAGGCACAGGCACAAATTGAACTTGCTAGGATTCAGGCAGACCATGAGTATCGCATGAAACAAGGTGGAACAGGATCATCTAGCTCTGATGATTTTGATGTGGCTAAAAATGTTAAACTTGTCCCTCCTTTTAATGAATCTGATTTAACAAAATATTTTCAGTTGTTTGAGAGGGTAGCTACAGGTTTTAATTGGCCCAAAAAGTATTGGCCAGTACTCCTTCAGACTGTTCTCACCGGTAAAGCTCAAGTAACTTATGCATCTTTGCCTCAGGATCAATCTGATAATTATGATGTAGATAAGAGCTTGATTCTTAAGGCCTATGAGCTTGTTCCTGAAGCCTATAGAGTAAAATTTAGGACAACTTATAAGCAAGATAAGCAATACCATGTTGAGTATGCAAAAATCAAAGAAGATCTGTTAGAGCAGTGGTTAAATTCTAAGAATGTGGATTCTGATTTTGGTAAATTTAAGCAGATGATTTTGCTGGAGGACTTCAAAAGGTGTATTAATAAAGACGTAAGCCTATATCTTGATGAGAAAAAAATAGATAATTTGTCTGATGCTGCAGTTTTAGCTGATGAATATGTTCTCACTCACAAGAGATATTCTTAAGAAAAAAGGAAAGCTGAGAGTAAGTACGTTGCCTCTACTCAGAGTACAGGTAACAGGAAAGAGAATAAAAATGATGTTTCTCAGGAAGTAAATACCAGCTCCACCTCTAGATTTCAGAAAAGTAAATGTACTTATTGTAGTAAGCTTGGTCATACTACGGAGAAATGTTTCAGGAGACAGCGTGATGTGAACAAAAAGGAGTCTTTAAATATTCAGTCAATTGGTCTACAGTAGTGTCCACCCTTGAGAGTTCCCAGAATTCTTTAACCGAGTTAACTGAACCTGCTTTGAGGGGTAAATTAAATTCTCATGATGAAGCTCCTCTTTTGACCAGTAACGTGGGTGACACTCTCAAGAGTTCATGTGCTAATTTCCTGTCTGATGATTTTGTCAGTCCTCTGGACAGTAATGACAGGAAATCAGTTAAAATATATCGTGATACAGGTGCTTGCCAATCCCTTATGCTGACCAGTGTTCTAGGCTCTAATGTTAATTCCTCTGATGAAACTGTAATCTTACAAGGTGTAGGGAATAATTACTTCTCTGTCCCTCTGTGCAGAGTGAATTTAGAGTCTGGTTTTGTTAATGGTTCCGTTATGGTTGGGTTGGTTGAGACACTCCCAATGTCAGGTGTAACTTTCTTACTTGGAAATGATATTGGTGGAAGTCAAGTGTGTCCAGCTCCTCAGTTGTCTAGTGAACCAGGATTGTGATGTCCCTGATGTGTTCTCTGCATGTGCTGTCACTAGGGCTAAGTCTAAAGTTACTGGTGACTTAGAGGATAATGATGATGATGATGTTATCCTAGCTGACACTTTTCTTGCTAATTTGGACCACTCACCAGATGAGGCAGTACCCCATAGTGTTGATAATTTGTCTCGTCAAGAGTTGGTTGAGTTGCAAGTTGCTGACCCTGAGTTGAAAGGTCTAGCTAACTCTGCTTGCAGTGAGGAAGAGTCAGCTGGTGCTTCTACTTGTTATTATATAAAGTTAGGAGTACTTATGAGGAAGTGGAGACCCCGAACAGCATCAGCCAACTGTGAATGGGAGGTTGTACATCAAGTTGTCATCCCTCGTGTTTGTAGGCAGGATATCATTAGAGTGGCTCATGATTCCAGGTTGGCAGGAGACCTTGGAGTGAGGAAGACTGTGGCACGCATTCTGAAACACTTCTACTGGCCAGGTATCTTCAGAGATGTTTCCTGGTCTTGTAAGTCTTGTCAAACCTGTCAAGTTGTGGGGAAGTGTAATGAGACCGAAAAGGTTGCACCTCTAGTTCCCATTCCTCCTTTTGAGGTGCCTTTCACCCATGTGTTGGTGGATATTGTGGGCCCTCTTCCTAAGACTTCTTCAGGATTTTCTTATGTGTTGACCCTGATTGATATGGCTACTCGTTATCCTGAAGCCATTCCACTTAGAAATATCTCAGCAAAGAACGTGGTTAAGGAAATGCTAGGGTTCTTAAAGTTTGGTCTGCCCAAGGAGGTACAGTCAGACCGGGGAAGTAATTTCATGTCAAATGTTTTCAAGCAGTCTCTGAAAGAGTTGGGCATCACCCAGATCACGTCTTCAGGTTACCATCCCCAGACCCAAGGAGCGTTGGAGAGATATCATCAAACACTCAAATCGATGCTCAAGAAATACTGTTTGGAACATCAGAAAGACTGGGATAAAGGTCTTCTATTCGTTGTATTTGCCGCAAGAGAATCTCCAAATGAATCACTGGGCTTCTCACCTTTTGAACTACTGTTTGGCCATGAAGTAAGAGGACTCCTTAAGCTACTCAAGGAATGCTGGCTGTCGGAGGAAGATGACGTCAACCTGCTGGAGTATGTGATGAAGTTCAAAGAACGGCTGTCCACTGGTTTACAGCTGGCGAGAGAGAATTTAGGAGCTGCTCAGGAGAAGATGAAGACTTGGTATGATAAGAAGTCCAGGTTACGCCACTTTCAGCCAGGAGATCAGGTTTTGATTCTGCTACCAGTGCATGGGCAACCTCTTCAAGCCAAGTTTAGTGGTCCTTATTTCGTGGAGAAGAAACTCAGTGATGTCAACTATGTCATCACCACACCAGATCGTAGAAAGAACAAGCAACTTTGTCACATCAACATGCTAAAGTTATATCACAGGCGGGACGAAAATAACCCAGTCTGCACTGTAGCTGTTCCACCCGAGTCTGCAAGTGAAGTTCTCCCATGCAGCATGAGCCTGAGTGATAGTTTGGGGAAGAATCCTGATATCATGAATGATCTCCAGACTAAGCTTTCTCATCTACCTCCCGAGGAAAGGCAGGAGTTTTCGGCATTACTGCAGGAGTACCCGCAAGTGTTCCGTGCCACTCCAGGAAGAACCACTGTGTTGATGCATGATGTCGATGTTGGAGACGCAAAGCCAATTAAACTGCCTCCTTACCGTGTGAACCCAGTGAAAGTTCCTCTCATCCAGAAGGAGCTTGGCTACCTGTTGGACCACAAGATGATTGAGCCCTGTCAGAGCGAGTGGAGTTCTCCTGTCACTCTAGTCCCTAAGCCAGGTGGGTCACAGTGGCTTTGCATCGACTACAGACGTGTTAATCAGATAACCAAAACAGACACCTACCCTCTCCCTCGGGTGGAAGATTGCATAGACAAGATCAGAAAGGCTAGGTACATAAGTAAGTTTGATTTGTTAAAGGGATACTGGCAAGTACCTATGACTGAACGTTCTAGGGAGATCTCATGTTTTGTAACACCAGGAAAGACTTTAGCATGTTCTGTAATGCCGTATGGTATGATGAATGCATCAGCCACATTTCAGAAGCTCATGAATGTTGTAACAGAGGGTTTGGCAGGGTGTGTTGTTTATATTGATGATGTATTAATCTTCAGTGACAACTAGAAAGATCACCTATGCCATGTCAGTAAATTTCTTGAGCGTTTGGTTCAGGCTAATCTTGTAGCTAATTTATCAAAGTGTGAGTTTGGTCAAGATAAAAGTTCAGTTCCTTGGGTACGTAATTGGTGATGGACACGTTGCACCACCAGAAGCTAAGGTTCAGGTTATAAGTGATCTTCCCAGACCTAAAAGTAGGAAAGAGCTACAAAGATTTTTGGGAATGGTAGGTTATTACAGGAGATTTGTTCTTAACTTTTCAATTCTTGTATCACCACTTACAGACCTACTGAAAAAGGGAGTTAAATTTGTCTGGACCGATAACTGTGAATCCTCTTTCAGTAAAGTTAAAGCTATCCTATTAAGTCAGCCAGTGCTCGCTACTCCAAATTTTGCTAAGCCTTTTAAGATGGCTGTTGATGCAAGTGATACAGGAGCTGGGGCTGTTTTGCTGCAAGAGGATGATCAGGGTATTGAACACCCTGTATCTTACTACAGAAAGAAGTTCACTCCACCTCAGAAGAACTACTCAACTATTGAGAAAGAGCTTTTGGCCTTGATTTTGGGTTTACAGCATTTTTCATTTTATTTGTGTTCTGGTTTTGACCCCATAGTCATTTATTCCGATCTTAACCCACTGGAATTCCTTTGTAAGTTTAAAGATAAAAATCAGAGATTGACAAGATGGAGTCTACTTCTTCAGGAGTATTCATTAGACATACAACATGTCAAGGGGAAAGAAAATGTTATTGCAGATTGCTTATCTAGACTTTAGACAGATTGTTTTAGAGTAATAAGAAATTTCCTTTGTAATTTTTTTTTTTTTTTTTGTGGGGAGGTGTTACATAGCCTATGATTTCATCATCCTTTGTATAATTCTAACGTACAGTATGCTGCATGTTTGATCACGATTCGCCTCGTGGCTTCCATAGTGACCAAGCTTCTGTGTTCTACCTCACTCCCCTTCTCCTCCCTTATAGTAGAGTAAGTCGTTCTTTCTGTTGTTCAGAGCAGGAGTGTCAACTCTTTGTCCCCTGTGGCTTCATTTGCGCGTCCTTCTTACAAGTTGTATCAAGCTCTACCGGCCCCTACATAATGAGCTCAGTCTCTGCATTAATTGCCACTTAGATCTACTCCTCATTTTGTTCACATCTCTGTCCTCTCCTGTACAGTTGTTATTATTTTTGTGAGTGCTCAGGAAGTCTCCAACCATCTAGCTGCTGTGTAATTTGAGTATAAGTGTTATTACATTTTTTTTCTTGTACTGTATAGCATAGGGTGTTAATTCGTAGGTCTGGTGAGGTTTTTGTGATTCATGTGGAGTTTTTGATGTCAGCCATTGTTAATAATAGTTTGTATCTGTAATAATATATCTTGCATTAACTGAGCATTATCCAGTTTTCTCATTTTATCAGGGCTGACTTAGATAAATTTACTTTTCCTAATTTCGTGTTAATAGAGGCTCTTGCAGTTAACCATATATTTAACCTGTTTTTTGCCATTACATTATCCTTATGAGTCCTGAATGTTTAGTTGTTAGTTTGAGCATTAAACTTTAACTTGTAATTTTATCTAACTCTTTTGTTTTGAACCTGGAGATTTGCGGAACAGTAGTGATTTTATTATTCTCACTTGAAGTGTTCATTATCTCTCTCTGTTACGTAACTATATATATATATATATATATATATATATATATATATATATATATATATATATATATATATATATAGTTCTGGTAAGACCTCTGCCTTGGAAATTAATTCCTTCAGTACGAGGACGTGTCGTTTTGTTGTATTTTTGCTGCTCCTACAGGTTTTTGTTCAGTTTAGGAAAGAATTCTTTTAGTGATGATATTGGAAAGTCTTCGGTAACACCAAGAGTGGGAAGATTATTCGTCTAGTCTTCTTCTTCTTCTTTTTTTTTTTTTTGCTACCGCCAAATTATTTTTATTCTGCTTAGAAAAGCCCTCGTACCGTAGTGAAGGCGTTCGACACAATCACCATTAACCCCCTTACGATGATGAAGATGAAATTTTTAGATGATGGAGCATGTCTAGGAGCAGCCCTGTCCGTCTGTTTCTCACTGACGACTCTCGAAAACGGCTCGTTTCGCTCTCACTTTAGCGACTTTAACGATGCCACACCACACCAGAGCATACCATACCACACACCACACAAAATCACCCTGTAGCACCAAACCACACCATCTCCCACACCACACCACACCACACCACCCTCCCAAGCCTCACCATACGAAAGGGCTCTGAAACTCCCTCATCTAGTACTTTCATATTTGTTGCTAATTATAACCGTGCTTGGGAAGCAAGAGCGGGCTTCAAATTTGGTCAGTGTGTGTGTGTGTGTGTGAGAGAGAGAGAGAGAGAGAGAGAGAGAGAGAGAGAGAGAGAGAGAGAGAGAGAGAGAGAGAGAGAGAGAGAGAGAGCAAAGTAACTCGAACATTTTCGATCCGATTATAGCCAAACTTGGTGGAACAAGCTGACCTTTTGTTTTTGAAAATAGGTCAAAGGTCAAAGCCATAGGATTAGGTCAAAGCCTGACCTAACTAGGTTATTTAAAACAGTTTTCAGCTTGTTTAGACCAAGGCTGATGCAGGGGCTGAGGATAAGAAATGAAATGAAGTCAACTTTGAGAACAGTCAAAGGTCAAGGTCACAGCTCAAGGACAAAGTTCGACCCTCCGAGCGGTGTGTGTGTCAACATAATCAGTAAATTAGTTTTGATCTGATTAGGACCACACTTAGTGGAAGAGTACGGGGTCAGCCAAGGAGCTGACTGATATCATTTAAAACAATAGTAAGCCAGGGTCGCATGGCAATCAATTTGAGCAATTTTGTTCCGTTTTAGGATTGACTTCGAGGAAGGGTTCATGGTAAGACAAAAATAGATTGATTCGATTTTGAGAACAATCATTGAATGGTCAGTGTCACAGGGAAAGGTCAAAGGTCAGTGTCACAGGGAAAGGTCAAAGGTCAGTGTCACAGGGATAGGTCAAAGGTCAAGTTCACATGACAAGGTCATGATCCGATTTAGACCAAACCTGGTGGAAAAGTTTAGGGTAAGAAAAAAAATGAAGTAATTCGAATGAATTAATCTGAGACCACTCGGTGGAAGGCCAAGGTGACGGAGCAAAGTCATATATTTCGACCCTTAGACCAACCGGAGGGTGCTGGCACTACACCCGTAAAGGGCTATTTGTGCCATTATTGCTACCTCCCCGCGATTTTATTGGGAGTACAGGAAACCCGTCACAGTGTTGGGATTAATCTTTTGTATCCTGTGACAACCTGTTTTTTTGAATCTCGCTGTCTCGACAATTTTATTCAACTTAGGAGAGAGTACCAACTGGAGGACTTACATAAGGCATTCATTAACTCTTTTGCTAGAAGAGATCTCACTTAATCACAATATAATCATCTGGTGGTGAGAAGAATAAAATATAAAGTACATAATCGGGTGGAAAAGGTAAATGGTGGGCAATTATGATGCTAAGTATATAAAGCCTGTATCATATCTTTCAGTCCAGTGGCCTCATTTTCAATTTTACTCTTTATACTCCCAGGAAAATTTAAACTTATGAAGGAGCTGTCGTGCTGAATAGGATAAAGATACATCCAAGTACTTCTCGTTGAAAAGAAGTAATCATTTTGAGGAGGGTAAATAGATGTTCTTGAACACTGTTGCTGTTATTATGACCACAGGTTCATCTGAAGCTTGAACCCGGTGGATTGCAGGCTGAAGTAACCCTGCCCCTGCAGTCCACCATCATCCTTTCAGGGGACAGAGAGAAGCAGAAGGGTGTTTGTATAACTGGACATCGGAGTCACCTAGGTATATCAGTGTCACCATGTGAAAGCCTCTCTCTCTCCAGCACCTTGAGTATGTGAAGGGTAGTTATGATAGTGGAAATCACTGTAAAGGTAATACATTAATCCCATCACTGCCACTATTTTGCCAAGCAGTATTGTTCAGTGGAGACAAGCGTCTCGCATTGAAGGGGTTTAAGATGGTTATAAATGATCCCTTTAATCAGGAAAGTTTCTCCTAAATATAATTGGCTGGTGGTAACAAGAATATAGCCAATAACACTGCTGTACTGAAGAGGTTTGTTTTATGGGCGTTTGGACAATCTCTCAGCTGATTAAAGCCTTCAGTACGAGATGCTGCGTCACACTGAATAAAACTCTCCCGGTGGCAGCAAGAACAATGAAGGTAAATCGTCAAGGCGCTGGAGGGTTAATGGCGACCCTCTCTCCTCTCTGCGGTAACGCATTATTAGAAATTATTGTTTCCATCAGACGAGTTTGATTAGTTCTGAGGAAGACTCTGGTAGTGAACAGGCTAGAGACCATCTCCACTGTATCCCACTAATACGAAAGCATTCCCTAACTGAGTCAATTTATCTGATGCCAGCAAAAATAGAATGAAAAAGACGTCATGGTAGTGGACTGGCCAATCCATACCATCATTTGTCCGTTTTGAGTGGGATCGTCCCGTGGCAGTCAGAATAACATGTGCCGTCGTACTGAAGGGGTTCTATGAATGTCATGAACAATAACAAAATACCTAAGTAGTGAAGCGGGGTTATGTAGTAATAGGTTTTGGCATTTCATCTGGTCACAGATTCTCTTAGCTGAATAAAATCGTGTGGCATTAGCGTCAATAAAATACCCATGTTCAACTGAATAAAATCATCTGGAAAAAGGACGATAAAACATTAAAGTTAAGCTGAATAACAAATCTGTATTTAGTGAGAATAAGATAAACAAAGCTGAGCAAAATCGTCTGACATTAGCGCGAATTAAATACTCGACCTCGGCTTAATGAAATCGTGTGGCAGAACAGAGCAGAAGAAGAAGAAGGAAAAACATGGATAAAAGGTAAACTGCGGAAGAAGGAAGAGGAGGATATGATGAAGAAAGAAACGAGGCCAATAGAAGAAGAAAAGGAGAGATACTTTGTAAAAGACAATGGTGTCAGTATGAGAGGAAGGAGAAAGTAACTAGAATAAAAACAGAGATAACTGTAGAAGGATGGGTATATTGTAGAAGTAATTGTAGAAAAGCAGGAGAGGAAAACTGAAGAAGATGAAGAAGATGGGAAGGAGGAGGAGGAGGAGGAGGAGGAGGAGGAGGAGGAGGAGGAGGAGGAAAAGAAGAAGAAGAAGAAGAAAAAGAAGAAGAAGAAGAAGAAGAAGAAGCGAAGCCGGAGTGTTAAATTACTGAAGCAAGTAAGATTGTCGAGGTAAGCGAAGTTGAAGAATATACAGGATGTTCGTAAGGTCCGTGAGTGGTTTTCAACATTTCTTTAACCAAAACCATTAGAGACAGAATGATGCGATTTTTTGTATAATATGGAGTACACAAAAGAGTTTTCTTATATGAGTTACAAAAGTTCGATGTGGAGTTTAGTTCGCTGGAGTTCATTGGAGTTTAGATGTGCAGCAATTGCACAGCGAGAGGTTTCCAGGCAGATGGATTGGGTGTGATGGGCTGATATCTTGGCCACCTCGGTCTCCTGATGTTACTCCCTTAAATTTCCCCCTTTGTGGCTATGTAAAAGATGAAGTATACAAAACACCTGTTCCAAACATCGACATCCTTCGTGAACGGATAACGGATGCCATACGTCATGTCACCGGTGATATGCTGGATTGGTGGGGGTCATATGGCGAGAAATCGATCGTCGGTTGGCTGTGCTGAGGACCACAAAGGGAGCCCACATTTAACTTTTGTAACTCATAAAAGAAAACTCTATTGAGTACTCCATATTATGAAAAAAAACTGCATCATTCTATCCCTGATAGTTTTGGTTAAATTAATATTTAAAATCACTCAAGGACCTTGCGAACGTGGTGTAAAAGGGAGCAATAGAAGAAGAGGAGAAAAAGAGTGAAGTTCCTGCAGCAGAAGTTTGCAAGATCAGAGGAGGAGGAGGAGCAGGAGGAGGAGGAGTGAAGAGCCGGGACTAGTCGATATTTTCGCGGTCGATTAAACTGACGGTGGAAGGTGGGAGGCGGGGAGGAGGCGAGTAGTGACGGGAGGGAGATTGGGTGAGACGGAGAGAGGTTGTGGAAGGGAGAGGGATGTTGGTAATGGGACAGGAGAATGGAGGAGGGAGAGATTGTGGAGGGGGGGTAGAATAGGAGGGTGGGAGTGGAGAGAGAATCAGAGGAGTAGGGGGGAAAGCGATGGATGTGGAGTGGAGTAGGAGGGATGGGGAGGGGATATACTCGTAAATGATGAGGGAGAGACTGAACGAGGTAAGGGACAGGAGATCAGGTTAGGGACAGGCGAGAAGGATAATTGGGAACATATCGGAGTACAAAGGAGTATAAAGGAAAACAAACAGCAACAGACCTATTGATCCTTGCATTGTTGTTTATGCAGGGGAGGTTACGAATAAATGGAACAATTTTATAAGCCAGCGAGAAGTGTAGCAATGCAGGAAGGAACATGAGAAAGGGTGCAGAAACTAAAATACTGGAAGCGGTAGAAGCTGTGGGAAGGAGGTGGAGAGAGGGTACGAGGGTGGGGAGAGGGTTGTGAGAGGAGGCTGGGAAGGGTGTAGGAGGATGGGAGGGGGGATGATGAAGGTGGAGGAGGGAGGTGGGATGAAAGGCAGATGGGGAAAGAGTGTACCAAGTAATGGGCGATTTGGGGGATTGTTGAGGGTGTACGCATTATGGAGAGAGGTGTGTAGAAAGAAGGGTGTAAACGGTGGGTGGGGAGGAGAGTATGAGGGTGTAGGGGGGTGGGGAGGGGAGGACAAAGGATTGAGGGGGGAGGGGGAAGAGAGGAGAACAAAGGATTGAGGAGGAGGTGCAGAGGGGAGGGTGAAGGAGGAGTTGGGGAGGGTTTGCACGAAATGAAAGAGTAGGGGATGAAGGTCGGGTTGGGGATGGGAGGGTAAGCTAAAGGGGTGTGTGAAATGAAGGTAGGAGATAAGGGAGATATTTGAGGCTGGGGAGGGTGTGGAAATGGATGGAATTGAGATATATGAGTTAAGGCGAGAGGGAGAAGATTTGGTTTGGGACTGGGGGGAAATTAAGGTGGTTTGAGGTGAGGAAGAAAGGAGATAAGTGGGATAGTAGTGGCTGGAGGGGGTTTAGTGTTAGGTGTCTGAGAAGTAGTATGGGAGGGAAGAAGGGAGGGGATGTAGATGGAAGATGGAAGAAAAGCGTGTGGGGAGGCAGGTAATGGGAAGAAAATGCTGGTGCTGGGTATGAAGGGGAGTTTAGGAGCGATGTATAAAGGTGTGCTGCACATTGCAATAGACTTATTGGTCCTTGCAAGCCATTTGTTATAGGTTAGACTGTGACGGTGTTATCGATCCTGTGAGTCTCTAAGATACGGACAGTAAAACGAGGTTCTCCCTCCCACTGCTACTTCCTGCATCAGAAGCCGGAACAGAATATTGGAAAATTTAAGTGAAGACTATATGGAAAACATATTTTACTTTGTCCTTACCTTTAAAGGAGAATAGTACTTACTTAACGTTCACTGCAAAACAAAATTGAGCAGTGATTGTATCCTTCGTGATCTGCATTAGAAAAGAAGTATTATCTTTTTCACTCAATCATGACTTGTTTAGCTTGGAATTGGAAACAAAATGCTTATGCAAGAGAATTTTGAATACTGGAGCTGCACCACAGTCTATCACATCGCAAGAAACTCCTTCGTTGGAACAGAAGTTTTTTCTATTTTTACTGCCGTTACTTCCAGTATTACTCATTTCTATATTCCAGCTGCCTTACTATTATGTCATATGATGATTCTGTATCATTTTTACTTGATTCCCTCGTAGTCTTTGCCTTATCAAGTTAGATGTACCGAATTCCTCTAAGCGTTCCTTTAGTGGTTTAATTCTCAGTACATCATGTTCATCACTTTTGGCTGTTTTCATCTTTTCCATATTATAGGGGATATATATATATATATATATATATATATATATATATATATATATATATATATATATATATATATATATATATATATATATATATATAAAGGATCATCTGAACATGGCGGTATTGCTGATAATTTTGGCAATATTAACAGCGCCGCGAAAATCTCCCCATTCACTTCAGTCGTGGCTTTAAGTCAAGTTAATGGCAGTTGAAAATCGGGAAAAAAGCGGCCGACAGTGCCTTAATAGCCCCGATAGCAGCAGATCCGCCATGTTGGCTTGTCGAAGCATCCAGGAAGATCAGTGCGCATTTACTCCCCCATCTGTACCACCACAGCCAGTGTTGGGCAGCGCTGCTTGTGGCCTTGAAGGCGACTTGGTGGGCTAGTGCCTCCAGACTGATGGTGATTAATTGGCATTTAATGGTGATTGATAGTGACTGATGGTAATCGATTGTGACTGACGGTGATTCGTTAAGACTGATGATGATTGCTTGTGATTCATGGTTACTTATGGTGACTGATGGTGACTCACTGACTGGTAGTAGATGGTGAATGGTGCTGGTGATTGATGATTATGATGATTATGATGATGATGTGTCACAGTGCTTGTAAAGGGTGCCTGGAGTATCTGAGAAAGTATGTTTGTGTATTGTAGGAGGATATGAGCGGAAATGTGGACTTCGGCTGGAAGCTGAGAAAGATAGATTTTTTTTTTTTACCTGTCCTTACTACTCAGGTTATTTGTGTTTAAGGCTAATCGTGCCACTAATCAGAACGCTAACACCCATATGGTAAGTTCCTGCCACCAAAACTGAGCATTGTATTGAAGTGTAGGGATACCGGGGAGCTGCAAATGGTGTGCATAGTATTCTGTGATTTGCAGTCCACTTCTTTACCAGTTAACACACTTAATTTTAACCTTATTTTTACTGTAGTAGCTCAGTTTTAGGTACTATTTTTTTTTTTTTTACTTTATTTATCTGTATTAGTGAACTTTTTTAATCCATAGAGTATCGAACGTTTTCATCATTTCTGGTTATGTGGATTGGGAGGAAATGAAGGGAGGCAGGGAAGTGAGAGGGAAAAGGTAGGGAGAGTGTGTAGGAACAGTGGGTGGGGAGGGGGTGTAGGAACAGTGGGTGGGGAGGGGGTGTAGGAATGGTGGGTGGGGAGGGGGTGTAGGAGTGGTGGGTGAGGAGAGGGTGTAGAAGTGGTGGGTGAGGAAGGGCTGTAGAAGTGGTGGGTGGGGAGGAAGTGTTGAAGCGGTGGGTGGGGATGAGGTGTTGAAGTGGTGGGTGGGGATGAGGTGTAGGAATGATGGGTGGGATGGAGGTATAGTAGTTGCGGGTGGGGAAGGGGGTGTAGGAGTGTTGGGTCGGGAGAGGATGTAGGAGTGGTGGGTGGGGAGGGGGTGTAGGAGTGGTGGGTGGGGAGGGGGTGTAGGAGTGGTGGGTGGGGAGGGGGTGTTGGAGTGGTGGATGGGGGGGAGAGGGTGAAGGTGGGTGCAGGAAGAGTAAAGGCAATAAATGTATTGAAGGGTTCTGAGAAAGGAATCTAAGGGGAACATGGGACAGAGAAAATGGGATGGGTGAAAAGACGTAACTACACATTCTAAGTACCTCCTTTTTATTTTTTTTTATTTTTTTTGGTTTATCGTGCCTTGAGATTTCGTCAGGCGCATAATATCTTGTAGTCTGCTAGAAAAAGATCCTTAAATTTGACTTAGAGACTGAAAGACCTGCTGAAGATTGATATCAACATGTATTACCAGGAGTTTCCTTTTAGTTGGTAATGTCTTCATTAGTTAAAGAGCTAACTTAATTCGTAATGCAGCATTTTTAAATACTATGTCCCAATTATGGAACCTTGATCTAAGAAACTCGAGTTGTGGAAAGGAGATGGGGATGGAAATGAAGGGCAAAGAATGTAGTATCACAAGTCTGCTGTATGCAGTGATGACGTGCTGTTTGCTAGTAACGAAAACAAGCTTTGCTGATTTGAGGAGTTTTGTGGATGTTCGAGAGCATACGCCAAGCTTCTGTGTTGAGAAAAGAGAAATAGATGCTTAAAGGAAGTCGAAAGTATTGCTGGTGAGGGGAAGGTGATCGGTTCTATGAAGGACTTGATACTAAAGGGAAGTGTGATGTGGCGACCAGGAAAGTTTGCTTGATGGAGTTATAACCCTCATATATCAGTGTAAGGGTATGAAACTTTGATATGGCATGAGAATGAAAGTAGTTACAGTAGTGTATCCTGAGTTATTGAGGAATGTGTGTGGAGTGCGTAGAGTGGATAGGATAAGATGTAATGTACTACGCGATATTAGAGCTGAAAAGTGTGCTTAGATAGGATGACCACACAAAGTGAATGTGAATGGACGCAACAATGGTGATGAAAAAGGTACATGTGAGTGAGTTTGAAAGTAGGAGGAGGCGTGGTAGATCATTGGACGACCATAAGTTGGATGTAAGCAAGGTGTGCAAAATGATGAGGCTAGGGAACCGTCAGGGAATTGAGCTGGTTGGATGAATTACGCATAGAGGAACATGTGACAAGGGTTTGGTACTCCTTTATTTTGAGCTTGACAGTCGACAGGTTTAAAGTTTGACCAACTCACCTAGAGAGAAAAAAGAACGAAGAAGATTAGGCTTGTAAGGAGAAGCCAGGATTTGAGAAGCTTAAATGGTGAGTGTATGAATACCTGGTCCATTTCACTGGATATGCTTTTGGTAAGTCTCCTTCTATTGTGCTTTATCTTTCCTTGCTTTCCAAGCCATGCCTCACTCCATCCATGGGTGGGAGAAAAAGATCAAGATTTATGAAACTGATGATGATAAATGATGGATATCGTCGAGTGAATGAACATATGGACTACTGGGTGTGGAATTGAGAAGTGCTAACTTCGAGGGTAAGGTTACGAGAAGCAGACCGAAAAAGACCAGGGATGTGGTCATAAATTGTGACCTCTGGGATTAGGGACTGAACAGGGACTCTGCCAGAGACAATGCAACGTGGAGAGCTTCCATTAGGTGACCATGACCAAAGCATGCAAGCATGTTGGACTTGGAGCCTTTATAAACAATATGAACGATACGATTCACTGGGCACTGTTGGAATTTCTTTTACATATCTTTCCTGGTCTTATTTTGGACCTCTCCTTTCTCATGTATCATCAGGAATCAGGAAATAGGATTGGAGTGATGATGATATCGTAGCTAAAAGCTGGTAAGACATCAAGGCAACAGTACCTCAGGGCTAGGAATTATGATCTTATCATTTAACAGCCTGGCATTCTCCCTACGCTCTCGCATGGAGATACCGTACCTGCACACACAAACACTTACGCTGGATTCATTTGTACTCCTACCATTACACACATTATACATACATATATATATATATATATATATATATATATATATATATATATATATATATATATATATATATATATAATGGAGCCTCTGTGGTACAGTGGTAGAGTGTGCGCGTCGTGTACCCAGGTTCGCCTCCCGCCAGGGTTGTAAAAAACTTTGGGAAGCGTTCACCGAGCCACTGACCGCTTTGGCGGACATAAGGGGTGCTGTGATTGAACCAGTGTCACATACTGGTATGCTTGCACCCAGTCCGCTTAAGGCGGGTCGATTACACTTGGTTCACAGACTACACACACGTCCAAAGCCACTACAACACTACAGTTACACTCACAAGTATTTCTCACCCTATATACCGTGTCTACCAGACAGCCTAAGCCACTGGGTAGAGATACATTGGCTGTATCGTCCCTGCTTTGGTAGGGATTGGCGGTCCTGCAGTGGACCTCAACGGCTGATGATATATATATATATATATATATATATATATATATATATATATATATATATATATATATATATATATATATATATATATATATAATGTATAAGTATTTCTTATTTATTTATTTATGATGTCCGATTGTGAACATAGACCTGATAGTCTACTCCCAGAGGCTAAACCGTCCCTACTTGCCACCTATATTCACATACCATTTCTCTGGTGCCATCACCCATCGTCCATATCAGATATCTGCCGGAGTTAGTTATCTCTGTCAGGACGGTGTGATGATATTAAAAGTTTTTACTGTACGTCAGTGGGTCTTGTGGTAGACCAGTAAGGTCTGTTGTTAACGAAATTAAATCATCAGACCTCCCTGCCCCAACCTGGGACCAAACACTGCCTCCTTTCACACAGCACACCACTTTTCTAACCACTTAATTGCAACTTGTTTTTGTAAGACTTTGTGTCATGTTCATTTTCATTTCACTTCGGTCTCAGGATTCTGACAATACACGATAAAAAAAAAAGAGTGGATAGTTGTTTGAAAGTTACACGAGTTGAAAGAAAGTAGCCATAGTACACAGCTGAGTACCCAGAAGAGACGACACCACGGTTGTACACCTGAAGTCAACATCAGTAGTCAGGCGGAAGTCATGATAACCTTTTACCTGATTTTAACTTGACTTTTACTTGACTTTCTGGCTCTTTCGAATAAGATTTTCGGCTGCAAGTTAAGCAGCTTCAAAATAAATTTCCGTTAAAACACACCTTCTACGGTATGTACTACAAAGACCACACACACACACACACACACACACACACACACACACACACACACACACACACACACACACACACACACACACACACACACACACACACACACACACACACACACACACACACACACACACACACACACACACACACACTCTCTCTCTCTCTCTCTCTCTCTCTCTCTCTCTCTCTCTCTCTCTCTCTCTCTCTCTCTCTCACTCACTCACTCACTCACTCACTCACTCACTCACTCACTCACTCACTCACTCACTCACTCACTCACTCTTTCTCTCTTTCTCTCTTTCTCTCTTTCTCTCTTTCTCTCTTTCTCTCTTTCTCTCTTTCTCTCTTTCTCTCTTTCTCTCTCTCCAAATCACTGTACTGTTTGTTGATTATTCAGATGTTTGAAATTAATGAGGATCATTGAAATCATAAACCAGTCATTCCAGGCTGTAGGTATTGTCAGCAACATTAATAATGGAGATAGATAAACAGATAGACCCACAGACTGATATAGATAAATAGAAGCACAGAGAGAGAGAGAGAGAGAGAGAGAGAGAGAGAGAGAGAGAGAGAGAAAGAGAGAGAGAGAGGTATAACTAGGTAACGTGGCTTAAAAACCTCGTGCATACCGTGATATTTTTCAGAGAAGGGCTGAACTATGCTGAAGTGAAGGGGAACTGACATTTTTTTAATTGTTCAATACGATGACATGTATATTTACTGCATTCACGGTATCTGCAGATGACTTTGTTCAGTTTGAGAATACTCATCCACCGCTAAGTCTGACTCGGTCGTCGACGCACCGTACTGAAGGGGTTAAGCAGATCTGCATGTAAACTTTTTAGCCTGAAAATCTCCTCTAAGCTAGATGGCATCTTGCCCTTGTAGCATGAATAGAATATATAAAAGTTCATTGCAGTGAACAAACCTGAGATCAGTCCTTTGTCCTAGTTCAGATTTTCGATTGCAGAAGGAACAGATGACGTAAGAAATTTCTGCACCCTCTTTCCTTTGTTCTTCCTGAAGAAACAAAACAAAGTCTAGCTCCCCAGCGTTGGCTCCTGTATTGGCAAAATTTTTCCGCTATGCACTTGTACCTCAAGTTTTCCAGCCTCTTGGAAAGAAGCAAATATCTATCCTGTTCCTAAAAAGGGGGCCACTGCTGATCCATCAAACTATAGACCAATCGCTATAACTTCCGTTCTCGGTAAAGTTTTTGAGACACTAATTAACAAGCACGTAGTCAAGCACCTAGAAATCAATTAATTAATCAATGATCGGCAGTATGGATTTAGACAAGAACGTTCAGTCGTAGACATTCTGTGCTTTCTTACCCATCAGATTAACAAACTAATAGACCAACATGGTGAAACACACACAATAGCACTTGATATTTCAAAAGCATTTGGCACAGTATGGCACCGGGCCATATTGTCTAAGATGTTACACTATGGCCTTGCATCACTGGTTCCTCTAATTTCTTCTTATCTTCATAATAGAAAAATACGGGTCATGGTAGATGGAATTTATTCCCAATTTCATTCCATAAATGCAGGTGTACCTCAGGGATCAGTTTTGTCCCCAACCCTCTTTTTCATTCATATAAATGACCTCCTATCTGTTACTCACAACCCAGTACACTCTTATGCTGATGACTCGACACTTCATAGTTCTTTCACATTTAGTACCTGCTTTACACAATCTAATATTATAAATTCCCAAATAAACACTGCAATTTCTCTGAGCCAGGACCTTTCTAAAACTTATCAATGGGGACAAACAAATCTGTCTCATCTAATGCTCAGAACACTAAATACATTAATTTCTCCAACGAAAAGAATCCCTTAGACTTCCACATAATTTTAAATGATGTCAGTATATCCCATATCCACTACAATTGATATCCTAGGTGTTACACTAAACACCAACCTAAGCTGGACAGCTTCGGTTAAATCCCCTGCTAAAAATGCTTGTAAAAATTTGGACTTCTGTACAGTGTTCGTGAATTCTTCACTGACGAGCAGTTGGCCACAACATACAAAAGTTATGTGCGTTATCAGATTGAATACTGTTCGGCACTGTGGAGTGGATGTGGAGCGGTTGCACTGAGGCAGTTGGACAAAATTCAAAATGAAGCCATTAGACTTATTAATAATCCTGCCATTAGCAGGACCTTCCTCCATTATCAGTACATAGAGGTGTTGCTTCTCTAGCATTATTTTACCGATATTTTTACCGAAAGTGCTCTGACGAACTTGCTTCAACTGTGCCTCCCTTTCACATTTTCTCCCGATATACTCGAGCAGCTGGGAGCGCCCATGAACTCACAGTTCCCTCCCGCAATGCAGAACCTCTGCTTATCAAAATTCATTTATCCCCAGAACTACTACTACTCTAGAAATCACTTCCTGGGAGTTGCTTCCCACAAACATTTAATCAACTTTTATTTAAATCCAGTTGTTATAAATTTTTTATGAATGCAGGATGCCTTTAGGCACATGGACTTTTTTTTTTTAATTTCATTTGTTATTCCTTCCTCCAATCATTTTCTTATATATATATATATATATATATATATATATATATATATATATATATATATATATATATATATATATATATATTGCCAGACGCCATAATCCCGCAAAGGGTGGCCATTTGACTTTGAGTTACTTGATTTACGGGGAGGGGCACTAACCCTCCACCAACCCACTTGTTGACACATAGGGAGCACGTATGGTTTGGTTATATATATATATATATATATATATTTTTTTTATGCGAGGAAGAAGGAACCAAAGGCCATGAGCCCGCAGTAACAGTTCCCTCCAAGAGAAAAACAAAATACAATATAGAGCCAAATTCAAGATCCGATCATTTTGAGATGCCTGGACACACTGCGTTTGAAAGACTGGAGATCATAGGCAGCAGGAAATACAGACAGAGGGAGACAGTTCCAGAGCTGACCTGTTGCATAAATGAAAGACTGGGAGTAACGGTTAACTCTTGCATTAGAGAGTTGGACAGAAAAAGGATGAGAGTTTGCTGCCAGACGGGTGCTTCGCGCCCGTCGTAGAGGTGGAGGAATGCAAGCAGAGAGTTCAGAGGAGCAGTGACCATTAAAGTAGCGATAGAAAAGAGATAAAGATGCAACAGTGCGGCGAAGAGACAGAGGTTGAAGGGAGTCAGTAAGAGGAGGAGAGTTAATGAGACGAAAAGCCTTTGACTCCACCCTATTGAGAAGAGCTGTATGTGGGGAGCCTCCCCACACATGAGAGTTGTACTCCACACAGGGGCGGATAAAACCCCTGTATAGAGTCAACAATTGTGCAGGGGTGAAGAAAGTGCGGAGTCGGCTTAGCACACCCAATCTCTTGGAAGCAGATTTTACAAGAGATGTAATATGATCTTTCCAAGATAAGTCCCGAGTAAATGAAACCCCAAGCATGTTCAAGGATGATGCAGGATTAAGCTGAATATTATTAAACATTAGTGGGTATACCTGTGGAAGATTTTGTCGGATTGATAGGTGTAAGAACTGAGTCTTAGATGCATTAAAGACAACCATATTATTTTTACCCCAGTCAGAGATACGAGCCAAATCAGACATTAGGTGTGCCACAGCCTCATCCCTTGCTTGTTGAAGTAACTGTTGAGATGGGCGTTGCGGGAACCGAATGGAAAGGTGAAGGGTGGAGTCATCAGCGTATGAGTGGATAGGGTTAGATGTACAGCTTAGAAGATCATTGATGAATAAAAGGAAGAGAGTTGGTGATAGGACAGAGCCCTGAGGAACACCACTGTTGATAGATCTAGGAGAAGAACGATGGCCGTCTACAACAGCGGCTATAGAAGGACCAGAAAGGAAGCTAGCGATGAAGGCACAGATAGAAGGATAGAAACCGTAGGAGGGCAGTTTGGAAATTAAAGATTTATGCCAGACTCGATCGAAAGCCTTTGAGATGTCAAGTGCAATGGCAAAGCTTTCACCAAAGTCCCGAAAGGAGGATGACCAGGAGTCTGAAAGGTAGGTGAGAAGATCGCCAGTGGAGCGTCCCTGACGGAACCCATACTGACGATCGGAAAGAAGGTTGTGATAGGAAAGATGCCTTAAAATTTTTCTATTAAGAATTGACTCAAAAACTTTTGAAATACAGGACGTTAAAGCAATTGGACGATAGTTGGAGGGTTGGGAGTGGTCACCCTTCTTTGGGACTGGCTGAATGAGAGCAAACTTCCAGCAAGAAGGAAAGGTACAAGTTGACAGACAAAGGCGAAAGAGTTTGCCTAGGCAGGGTGTAAGCACAGAAGCACAGTTCTTGAGAACAACAGGAGGGACCCCATCAGGCCCATATGCCTTGTTAGTACTGAGGCCAGTGATGGCAGAAAGTACATCAACTGAAGAAATTTTAATGTCAGCCATGAGGAAGTCAGAGGGGGGAAGTGATGGAGGAACAGCACCGGAATCGTCTAAGGTAGAATTGGAGGAGAAAGTCTGTGCGAAGAGATCTGCTTTATCAGTAGAAGAAATAGCTACAGAACCATCAGAGTAGAAAAGAGGAGGGAAGGATGATGAGGTAAAGTTGTTAGAAAGATTTTTGGCAAGATGCCAGAAGGAGCGGGAAGAATTCGAGTCGGAGAGTTGAGAGCATTTAGTATGGATGAAATTATTTTTAGTAGAGCGAAGAACAGACTTAGCACTATTCCGGGCAGAGACGTAAAGATGGTGTTATTCAGGGGTGGGTTGGCTCCGGTACCTTATGTAGGCCCTCTCCTTGTTGCGGACAGCATTAGAACAAGCGTGATTAAACCAAGGCTTTCTTGCATAAGTCAAAGGATATGAGAAAGGAATGTATGCTTCCATGCCCGAGAGAATAACCTCCGTAATGCGCAAGGCACACTCAGATGGCTCACGGCCGTGGAAGCAATAATCATTCCAGGGAAAATCAATGAAGTACTGCCTGAGGGCCTCCCAGTCCGCGGCTCCAAAATGCCACAGACGACGTTTCACTGGAGGGTCCACAGGCCGTACCGGAGTGATAGGACAGGTTAAGGTAATAAGGTTGTGATCGGAGGAGCCCAACGGAGAGAAAAGATTAACAGAGTAAGCAGAAGGATTAGTTGTGAGGAAGAGGTCAAGTATGTTGGAGCTCTCTCCAATAATAATAATAATCACCCAATCCCAGTGTGCCCCGTATTAACATAAGCGGGGATAGGCTACCCAGTCCTGACATTTAAGACAATGATGTCCAAGTAATAATTATATATATATATATATATATATATATATATATATATATATATATATATATATATAATTATATATATATATATATATATATATATATATATATATATAATAATTATATATATATATATATATATATATATATATATATATATATATATATATATATATATATATAAAATTATTACTTGGACATCATTGTCTTAAATGTCAGGACTGGGTAGCCTATCCCCGCTTATGTTAATACGGGGCACACTGGGATTGGGTGATTATTATTATTATTATTATTATTATTATTATTATGACGCAGGAGAGACTTTTCGAGCTGAAGGAGTAAGATATACCCGTCATCAGTCGCTTCACCACGGGGTTCCGCATCAAAGTTGAATACAATTGACCGATACCAGCAAGAATGAAACGATAAATAAAGAAGCCGTAGTCCTGAAGAAACCTTAGGAAAACGAGTTGTTTAGTTCACTCTGGCCAACGGAACGCTTGTACTCGCCATCAAGATATATCCATTGGTTCAAGGGTTACCAGGCAGATGTACAAGCATCAGTTTTTCACTTTTCCATTTTTTTTCTTTGTATAAATTTAGAAATACTAAACACACACACACACACACACACACACACACACACACACACACACACACACACACACACACACACACACACACACACACACACACACACACACACACACACACACACACACACACACACACACACACCTGCACACACACACCTGCACACACACACCTACACACACACCTACACACACACCTACACACACACCTACACACACACCTACACACACACCTACACACACACACACAGGGAGTCAATCGAGGCAGACGTGCGACACTGGCACTCCGTACCGAACCAACACGGCCAGTGGCATTACCTAAATTAGTATCTTTGTATGAGTCAAGCTCTGTACCAGGTTAGACTAAATGATTTTTCATTATTAAAAGGAAAAAAAAAAAAAGTTTAAACAAGACTTGTTCAAACAGAAAAGAGAACCAAGACGAAAGAATGCGCTGAGTCAGCTGAGGCTTGTTTAGACTACAGCAACACGGGGAATGTAAGTACATACTCAGTACTTTTAGTATTGCAAAATGGATACATAGTTTAGTAAAGCAAATTTGGAAAAGAAAAGAGATAAAAAGAGTGAGAGCCGTGGAAATGAGTTATTTAAGAGGAGCCTGTGGAGTCACATGGAGAGACAGGCTGACGAATGAGGATATAAAGGAGCGTTGTGGTGTTGATGTGGATGTGATAAGAAGCGTTATGAGGAACACACTGAGGTGGTTTGGCCATGTGGAGAGGATGGAGGGTCAAAGACTGACGAAGAGAGTGTATGTGAGTGAGGTGGAGGGGGAAAGAGGGAGGGGGAGGCCGAGGATGAGATGGAGAGATGGGGTGGAGAGGTATATGAGAGAGGAGGGTGTGAGTTGGGAGCAGGGGAGTGAAATGGCGGGGGACAGGGCGACTTGAAGGCGATTTGTTTGTGGCCACCCCAAACGGGATTGAGGCGTCTGGCAATAGATAGATAGATAGATGATTTCTACCAAGAACTGGTTGAAGTGGAGACTCACAATAGACTTGTTGAACGTGTACACAAACTAGAAATGGCTTTCAAAAATGAAATTGATGAAATAAAGAAGCAGATGCACTTGCAAAAGGAAGAAATAGAAAAACTAGGAAGGGAGGCCAACAAGAAAGACACAACCATCAGTGAACTAACAATGGAATTGAGTACACTTAGGAAGAAAATGAGTGAAATGGCAAGTACAGTAGTCAATCACGAGAGTGTTATGGAAGAGTTCAAAAATGACACAGAGACAATTAGGCAAGTAAGCAGTCTTATAGACCAGAGCAGTGATAATGAGGAGAAGATAACACAGGTGAATGAAGCTGTGCAAAGCTATAAAAATGATGTGGAAACCACGTATGCTGAAATGGTGAAAGTAAAGAAAGACTTAGAAACAAGGGTGGAGGAAAAAAGCATTAAAAAGGAAGTGAAAAGAATAATCCAAAACAATCTAAAGTTAGTCAGAGATTCAGTAGATATAAACAAATCTATAGTAATCACTGGTATAGAAGAGGAAGAAGTAAAAAACAAGATCACAAGAGATAAAAAGGAGATGGCAAATGTAATGAGCTTACTGAAAGAAGTATCAGAGGAAATCTGTAGTAAAGACATAGAGGAACACAAAAGGTTAGGGAAATACGAGAAAAGCAAGACAAGACCTCTAAAGAATCTTATGGAAAAAGAGGAGTTCAAAAATGTATGGATAAAAAGATGCCTAACACAAGAGGAACTGGAATTACTGAAAGAGAAAAGGGAGGAAGCAAAAACAAAAAATGAGGGAAGATCAGAAGAGGAGAAGAAGAAATTTTTTTACAAAGTAATAGGATTGCAGGTACGAAAGTGGTACACAAACAGGATGGAATAAAAAGGAGGAAGGTAGTAGAACCATGTCATGACAAGTATATAAACAAGATGATAGGTTGATGTACTCAAATGTGGATGGAATGGTATCTAAATTACTAGAGATACATGATTATGTCAGAGAAAATGAACCACAAATACTATGCCTAACTGAAACAAAGTTAACACCAAGGATATCCAATTACATACTAAACTTAGAGGAATACAATATATGGAGAAGAGACAGAAATTTGAAAAAAGGAGGAGGAATTATAATATTGACTAAGAAAAATCTAAAAATCAATGAAATAAAACTAGATATACCATCACAAGTAGAACTGATTGCAGTAGAGATCAACACATCTGAAGGTAAAGTAATTGTAGCCAATTTGTACATGCCACCCAGATCAAACACACGGGAAAGAGATGAATATGAGGACCTGGCAGAGAGTACAATTCAGAGTTTAAGATCATTACTACATAAAATGGAAGAGAAATCGGAAAGAATTATACTAACTGGGGATTTTAATACAAATATAAATTAGAATACTCTAGATATAATTAGCCAAGAAAGCTGTTGGGACCAAAAGCTCCTGGATCTCGTGCAAGAGTTTTTCCTAAAGCAACATGTGAGGGAAACCACCAGAAAAAGAGGACTTGATGTACCTTCAGTGCTAGATCTAATATTTACAAGGCAAGAAAATGATATTGACAGTTTAATATATCACCCTCCACTCGGCAAAAGCGATCATGCGGTACTAAATTATAACTTTAGGATAGCATATGACATAGTAAACAGCAATGACAGTTACAAAAAGAGCCTAAACTATAAAAAGGGAAATTATCAAGACCTAAAGAAGTATTTCTTAGAAGTTGATTGGGAAAATGAGCTTAGAGGACAAGATTTAAATGCTGTATATATAAAATTCTGTGAATTTTATGAAATAGGAGTCCAGAAGTACATCCCACAGCACAAAGAAGCAGATAAGAAAATACAGAAATGGTTCAATACCGAATGTAAAAAATCAAAAGAAAGAAGAGATTTGTTGTGGAATAGACACAGAAGACACAATAGTGAAAGGGCGTATAATAATTACAAACAGGCAAGAAACGATTATACAAGAATAAGGAGGGAAGCCCAAAAACAGTTTGAGGAGGATATAATAAATAAAAGTAGTGATCAACCAAAGCTGTTTTACAGCTATATCAGAAGCAAAACCAAAGTAAAAGATATAATACAATCCATTATGGACGAGGGAATCACTTATACACAAGAGAAAGATATTTGTGAAGCACTAAATAAGAATTTCCAATTAGTTTTTACAGAAGAAAAAAATTTTGAGAGAGACTATGTGGAACATGCATGTCCACACATACTACCAGATATACAAATAGCAGCAAAAGTAATACAGGAGGAGTTAAGTAGATTAGACAGAGGAAAAGCAAGTGGTCCTGATGAGATTTCATGTTGGGTACTACGAGAATGTGCAAAGGAGGTAAGTAAACCATAATTTTTAATTTTCAAGAAATCTTTGAGTCAAGGTAAACTGCCTGATATTTGGAAAAAAGCAAATATTGTCCCCTAATTCAAGAAAGGAAATAGACAAAATCCACTCAACTACCGACCAGTATCACTGACCAATGTTGTAAGCAAGATATTAGAAAAGCTTATTAGAAAAGCTTGGGTAAATCATCCAGAAGAACACAGTATGATAACAGAAAGACAGTTTGGTTTCAGAAAAGGAAAATCATGTGTTACTAATCTGTTGAGCTACTATGACAGAGTAACAAACACAATACAGGAAAGGGAAGGATGGGTGGACAGTATCTATTTAGATTTCAAGAAAGCTTTTGACACAGTACCACACCAAAGACTTTTATGGAAACTGTACCATCAAGGAGGAATTCGAGGCAAACTGATTTGTTGGATGCAAGACTTTCTCATAAAAAGAGAAATGAGAACAGTACTAACAGGAAACTACTCATCATGGAAAGAAGTGACTAGTGGAGTACCACAGGGTTCAGTGCTGGCACCAATCATGTTTTTAGTGTATATAAATGATATAAACAGTAACACTGGAAATGAGAGCTATCTGAATATGTTTGCAGATGATGCAAAAATACAAAGGAGAATTACTAACACAGACTCTTGTAAAGAGCTAAATAAACTTCATGAATGGAGTAGTACATGGCAAATGGAATTCAATGTGGACAAGTGTCATGTAATCAAGTTTGGTAAAAGTGGAAAAAGACCTGATTGGGATTATAAGTTAGGAAATAAAACCCTATACACATCAGAAAGAGAGAAAGACCTAGGTGTGATTATCAATAACAGACTATCTCCGGCTGACCACATCAGCGAGAAGGTACGGAACATGTATACACTGCTTGCAAATATGAGAATAGCATTCACATACATAAATGAAGACATGCTAAGAAAGATAATAACATCATTCATTAGACCAACCCTGGAATATGCATCAGTAGTCTGGAGTCCTCATCTCAAAAAGCACATAGACAAGATTGAAAAATTTCAAAGGGCCGCTACAAGATGGATACCAAGCTTAAGGGACCTAAGCTACGAAGAAAGACTAAATAAACTGAATCTACCAACACTACAGGAGAGAAGGAAAAGGGGTGACATGATAATGCTATATAACTGCATATCAGGGAAGGAGAAAATAGACATAAATGATTACTTAACATATGGAGAAGCATCAGGAAGAGGACACTGCAAAAAACTGCATAAGAAGAGAGGTGATAAAGACGTAAGGAAATTCAGTTTCCCAAACAGAGCAACTGATCAATGGAATGCACTACCGAATGAAATAGTGTGCGCCAAAACAATTCACAAATTTAAGGATATGTACGATAAATATGGTTTAAGACACCGGACAGTACGAGCTTGACTCATTCCTGTAAAGATACAATTAGGTAAGGTAAGAACACACACACACACACACACACACACACATTATTTGCTTGGTAGACACTGGTGGAAACATGCAGTCGGGGGAAGATTCTGTTTTTTTTCTTCCTTTTAAATTTTCTCACTTCATAGATACCATTTTTTATTAACGAGCAGCGATGGTCTTGGGGTCTTTTTTTTCTGTTCCAGTTTTCCTGCTTTTCCCTTTCCTCCAAGCTGACCCCTGCCCGGCATAAGAGGCCCAAAGGAAGGTGGTTTCTTAAGACTTTTTTGCTCTTCCTTGACCCAGAGTGCTGCCTGCCTTCCTGCCTGCCTCTACCTGGCCGGTGGGGGGGGGGAGGGTTATGTGCTTCGGTCTCTGGGGGTTTATGGCTGCCTTTCTGGTTTATCTTTTCTGGTTCGTGTGTGTGTGTGTGTGTATGTGTGTGTGTGTGTGTGTGTGTGTGTGTGTGTGTGTGTGTGTGTGTGTGTGTGTGTGTGTGTGTGTGTGTGTGTGTGTGTGTGTGTGTGTGTGTGTGTGTGTGTGTGTGTGTGTGTGTGTGTGTGTGTGTGTGTGTGTGTGTGTGTGTGTGTGTGTGTGTGTGTGTGTGTGCTTTAAATCTTAGCGTACAAAGTAATTGTTCAGAAATGTACCTTTCCCTTGTTTTTATGGTTTATGTATTGGTTGCACTGACTGGTGTGGCGGGTTCTAGAAACACTGGAGAATCCTGCAGATAAGCTTGTTTACACATAACTAACGGTGACATGAAGAGTATATAAATGTGAACAGAGAAAACATTTAATATCAAAGAATCGGTTAAGACAGTGGCTGCGTACATTACGGTTATATCATTAAGAATTCGAGGATAATGTAGGTTAGTCTGTGATAAAAATGCGTGGAACAAGAGAGAGAGAGGAAGAGGATTTGGCTGCCAGCCAAGGGTGGGCAGACGTGTGTGTGTGTGTGTGTGTGTGTGTGTGTGTGTGTGTGTGTGTGTGTGTGTGTGTGTGATATCCGGATCATCGGTTTCTGTACGGGCACCTTCACTGGATGTCAGGATACTTCACAAGGTTAGTGGCGTATCCACAGATATGGTAGATAAGGCGCCAACGACGGACCTCAGGCACCTGGCCTCTGATTAGGTGCTGGCCGGTAGGGGATGATCTGGAACGGGCAGACACCTTGGATGTGTCGGCAGTGAGATGTAGGAGAACAAGATTTAGGGCTTCAACAGGTTTCCTTAAATAGAAAGACGTTTTGCTGTGCCACCCACTGAAAAGTGGCAGAATAAAGGGTATGGGCCCTATCCCTTGTCCTTCAGATGCAGGAGAAGTGATGATGTGCGTCAGTCACTCAAATATTGTAGAACAAGGTTTAGGGCTGTGTTCTGTGTTGTATGGTGCACTAACACTGAGACGTGGCAGAATAGACAATAAAGCAGAACAATAAAGAAAATATAGCCTTGGAAGCCTGACGGTCTCACATCCATCCGGAGTATACAGAAGAGTTTGGGTCCCTTGAACTAGACTGCACCAGTTCTCCCTCTCACGCGTTCCAGCTGCACTCTGGTCTTCTGCACTGCTGGTAGGATCGTCACTGTTCTAGGATGCAGAAAAACTCCCAGACGATGGCCGAAGGGAGTATTAGGTGGCATGAAGTAACGTCACTATCCTTGGCTGAGATTAACTTGTTGTGCATCAGGAAAAATGTACAAGATGGGCTCTTGCTGTGGGTTAGCTTCCGAAAGAATGGCAGTTGTTGGTTTTGGCCTTGTTCAGGGGATCCCTTGAAGAGACGCCTTCCGTCTGCGCCGTCACAGTATGTACTGGTTTATATACTTATTTCATCATGTTGGAGATGGACAACTTCGCTTTTGTGACACTGGTATAACCAGGTGGCTCCACTGCCAGGTTATACCAGCATCTTTCAGATCCTCTCCTATCCCTGAATGGGGAATGGTGAGCTGTAGTATAAGGGAAACTTCAATCTGAGTCTAGGGTCAAAACAACAGCAGTAGCAGTAACAACAGCATTTACTTGTCGTTTATTCTCAGTTATGCCTGGTTTACATTTCTTTGGTCATGTTTATGTTTATTTTTATGTTTGTATAATTAAATTTCTAGATCTAGGTGTTGTGGAAATGGTATGTTTTGAGGTAAATTTTTACCTTTACACCAAACTCCTTCAGAAGATTAAAAATGTCATTTTTCCAAGGTTTTTAGTGTTATGAATTCAATTCTGACATCCATTTCCGTCAAAGTATCGATGTTAATCTAACTCACACAAACGTCTTAACACAAGGCCGGTATGGCGGCTTCCCTGTGAGACGCAATTTCCGGTGTAAACAGATGCGAAGTTTCTAAGATAATTAAAATTGATTGGCGACAGATGTTTACCTAAAAGTTGCTGAGAAAGATGGATTCTAAAATATAGGTCTTTTGGTTTTTCCTTGCTTATGTTTGACTTAAAGATAAAAAAAGCACCTGTTTTTGTTGGTTTGTGAGCTGCTTCTTGACCCAGAGCGGTGCCTGCCTGCCAGCTCCTGGCCTTGGTGGTTTATGTGCTCATGCATCTCGGGGTTTATGGCTGCCTACGGTTTATCTTAAGTGGTTTATATTTTTTAAAGGTTTATGTCAAGTTTATTTGTTTTTCTTTTGTGTATTTCTTGTCTTCTGTATTTATCTCTGTGGTGTATGATTGTTTATTATAGTGTTTGTCCTGTTTCTTTTTTAGGTTTAACTATGTCTGATTTGTGTAAGTATTGATGGTAGGTATGAGAAGAGTTAAAAATGATGATGATGAGGATGATGATGATGCTGATTTTGATGATGATGGTGATGATGACTTTCCGTCTCACGGTGCGGGTAAAGAAGCTGTTTCTGAATCCCACAAGTTCATTCCTATGGTGTTAAGTTATCGTTCCATTCTTTTGCCTAGTGCATCAAGCTTCCAGATGATTTTACCCAATTTAAGATAGATCTCCAGGCAAACTCTAATTCCGCTTACTTCAAAAGTCTCTCTTGGGTTGAATAATACTGTCTGAAAGCAGCACGAATAAACAAACACACAGAGATCACACGCCTCCTTTAAGGAAGGACCATCCCCCTTTCGAGCTTTTCTGTTTAATCACCTGTTCCTAAGATTGTCCTCAGTTACTGTGTACATTTGGCGCAGTTTCATCTAACAGCTATCCCATAATGGTGATTGGCTGACAGACAGACAACCAAATCGCGTTAGGAAAATAAGCTTCATGGTGGGCATTAGTAAGCAGGTAGAAAGCACTAAATGTGGAAATTCCATCGCCTTTCGTTTAATATCCTTGGTATGGTGTGGTGTGGCATCTCAAAGACCGTAAAGTCTACAGCGTCCGAAAATCGTTAGTGAGACACAGACGGAACGAGCCCCCTCAAGAGATGCTCCCCAATTTAAAAAGACGACATTGGCTTCTGGTGGCTAGGGTTTGAGTCAGGTGGCATAGATGTCTCTCCTCTGCTGTGTGGTCTATGTATTGCTCTTGGTATATACAGTATGTTTATTTAATTGTCTTTCTAAGATGCCAACTAGACCAGTGTACGTGAGTGAGGTAGAGAGGAGGAAGGGGAGGAAGGAGGAGGAGGAGGAGGGAGGCCGAGGATGAGATGGAGGGATGGGCTGGAGATTTATGAGAGGGGGGTTTGCACTGGAGAGAGGTCAGCCAGATGGCAGAGACAAGGTGACATGGACATGTTTCGTTGTGGCCACCACGTACGGGATGAAGTCATCTGATGATGGATACATAGATAACTTTTCTTGTTTCTCTTTAAGTCTTAGCTGTTTGGCTGAGTTTGTAAGGTTTTAGCGAATCACGATCAAATTAGAGAAAAAAACTGTCCGTCTGACAAGTTCATGCCTCTCAGGTGATCATTGCCTTCTTTATGGGGCAGTAGGTCCCATACTTTCCGATCACCAGCGCATCCCGACTGCTTTATAGCCTACCCTTAGCATTCCTCCCTCCCTCCCAACACAAAAATAGCACAGTTTTACACTTTTTATTCCCACGTCATTGAATGTCATCGGTCAGATGGCGTACCGGTAAAGTTTCTGCAGATAATACGTCATTTTATTGAAGTTGATTTATCCTTTTTAGGATAGGTTTTTCGAACTGTTGGTTAGGAACAGCCTCAATTATATTCTTTAATACGTGAGGCCGATCATAAACAAAATAAAAAACATCCGAATAATCAAATATAAAACGTCCGTTTTCAAGGGTTAATCTTCACTCTTTCTGTTTAAGTCCACCATACTTTCCTGCTCAGTTCTTAGGTATCTCCCTATATCTGTATCTAGTTTTCTTCCTAATTTTCCTTTCTTTCTGACCTACTTATGGTGTAGTGGTTTTTAGGTGCCAGTCTGAGTGAGGATCATGTGTAGTGGGTGTATCGACTGGAGCGGCTAAGAGACGGGTGAAGGGTTTTCGATCAGATAATGCCAGCAGGAGCCTGGGCCAGTCACCTACCCTTGAATATACTGAATCAAGTGCCCTAATCTTGGACCTCAGCACCCAAAAGGAATGATTGTGTGGGACTGGATATTGCTGTTCTTATTCCTTATTTTTTTTAACATTCCTTCCTTATTCTCTTTTCCTTTTCTAAATCTCCTCTCTTTATATTTTTTCTGTCTTTTCTCTCTTCTCTCCTTTCTTATCTTTCCTCTTTTCACTTTTTTCTTTTTTCCTTCTTCGTTGTCTCTCCTTTCCCCCATTGTTCTTTCAGTTTTTACTTATTCTTTTCCATCTTCTCTCCCTTCAAACCCCACGAAATCTTGTACATACTTTTAGCCTCCTCTCTTTACCCTTTCAGCACGATGGCCTTTAAGTTGTTTACCGAATTGAGATTTTGTTCAGTTTAGAAGGACCTTTTGCACGAAAGGGGTTAAAAAGCTGATCACATTCCATCTCCCCTCTCTCTTCTGTCTCGATTTGACTCCTTCGTCACTAGGACTGTTCTGAGCCCCCCAAATCATCTGACTGTAGAAAAACAAAGATAAAAAGGTCGACATCACACACACACACACACACACACACACACACACACACACACACCTAACCCATTCCTCTGCCAGACCTTCAGGGGGGCTAAGGATGGTGCGTGAGGGCTGGAGAAGGAGGCCGAATAAGGTTGTCCCTTTGCCTGACGAAACTGCCACAGAAGTCCACAGAGAATGTCCAGGGAATGTTAACAGAAGGGTCTTGGATTTCTCTCTCTCTCTCTCTCTCTCTCTCTCTCCTTCCATTTATGTTCTCTTTTTCGTTTTCTTTTCTTCTGATTCTCGTCTCTGTTTTTCTCATCTTTTCTCTCCTCTTTTTCATTACCAATTCTTACTGTTCTCTTGTAAGCCTGTTTTCCCTTCGCTTCTCCTCTTTTTTCTCCTCTGCCTCTCGCTTCCATTCTCTTTGCTTCCTTTTCACTTGTTTTCTCATCTTGTGTTTCTCTTCTGCTGTCTTCTTTTCTCTGTCTTCCATCCTTACGCTTCTCTTTTTTTCTGTCAGCTCCTTTCTGTCCTCCGTTTTCATTTCCTGCTGTTCTCGTTTTCTCACTCTTCTCTTCTCTTCTTTTCTCTACTTTTCTCCTCTTCTCTTTTCCCTTTTTTTGTGTTCTCTTGCAATTCCGTTGTATTCCTTTCATTCTTCTCTTTGCTTTCTTCTCTCATCATCTCTTCTTTACTCTTCTCTATTTCTTTTCTCTTCCCTTCTTTTGTGTTCTCTCATGATTCCCGTCATTTCCTCAGTCTTCTTTCCGCTTTATCATCTTTTGTCCTTCGCTCTCTCCTTTTCTCTCTTGTCTTCTTCACTTTCTCTTCTCCTCTCCTTTCCTCTCCTCTCGTCCCTACTTCTCTGTAACTACCTCCTCCCACGCCCAGATTCTGATCAGAGAAGTTGAGTAATTGCCTGGCCGAAATTCCAGTGCAAACTAATTGTGAAACAGTTGATTCTTGATTGCTTGAGTGATAGCCTACGAGAGAGAGAGAGAGAGAGAGAGAGAGAGAGAGAGAGAGAGAGAGACGTGGAAAATCTATTTCCAAATGTGTGTGTGTGTGCGTGTGTGTGTGAATGTGTAACGGGGCTGCGTGGGGCGTGCATGGCTGTAGTGACGTCATAGCGTTATAGCTACGTCATCTGGCTTCTCACTCCCTCTCCTCCACCCTGATTGCCGCTAAACACTGCCTGGCCTGTACTCTGTCTCTCTGTCTTTATTCTTTGTGTTTATGTGCCATACCTGAGATTAGAGTAGTATCTACTTTTCTGTCTACCTGAGTCGGTCAGCATTCTTTTCCCTTCATGAGAATGAGTATAATTCTCTCTCTCTCTCTCTCTCTCTCTCTCTCTCTCTCTCTCTCTCTCTCAAGTTATAAATACAGAAATATGGAAATAAGGAAATAAGATAATGAAGGCCAGCGCACAAGATGCAGATATCAACACTGTCATACTATACTATACAGAGGCGGAATTTTGACTTTACCCTGTAACTTTGGCTTTAGTTCTAAAACTCGGATCCCTTCCTCCTTGGTGTACTCTGAACCCTTCCATCATGTTTGGTCTACTCTGGATGAAAACTGTATAAAGTGATTTCTCCCTGTGACCTTGGCCTTTGACCTATTGGCCTCAAAAACAATACGTCAACTCAGCGGTTGACCTGTCCACCAAGTTTGTTCCAAATCAGATGAAAACTTTTTCACTCGTAGTTATTTTCTTAACACACAATCCAGGTCAAACCCTGACCTTGCCCTGTGACCTTGACCTTTGACTGCCTATCCTCAAAATCATTTTCCTTCGCTCTTGCATCACCCACAGTCCTCTCATCATCTTTTATCTAAATTAGATCAAAACTGTGTAAGTGGACCTTCCCGTGTGACCTTCACCTTTGACCTATTGTTGTAGACGGCAGTAGTACACCCCTTCGCTGACTCTCAACGCTTTTACTATGCATGGTTAAAACTGAATCGTAATTTTTGGTAAGTTGCTTAAAATGGTATCAAGACTGTTTGAGAATACTGGCAATCTACATCGCTGTCCCATACCTTCATAGCTAATCGATGTTAGGGTATGATGCTGAGATGCGTGTCAGCATCTTGAAAAAAAAAAAAAAAAAAGCTCTGCTAAAAAGAAGAGAAAATCATGTACATTTTAATGTGACAATAAACACTGAACTCCTGTGTGGTGTGCGTGTGAGTGGTTAGGTTATGGTGGATGGAAGGAAAATAATTAAGGACAATTATTCTGGGTTTTCATACCTGGCTGTTATCCTCCTCACGGTCGAGTTTTTTAAATTCACTATTCCTGTTCACCACCGATGATTCTACTTAGAAGTGAGTGAGTCATAGGAACCATTAACGCTGTCATGGTTGGATCATGCCAAATATTATATACCAACAAACCTTACAGGATTTTACTGAGCTGGATGTATGTCAAAGTAACCTGAGTGTTATAGAAGCTGGACATATAAAAATACGTACACGTGGAGGGTGAAAGAAGGAACGACAATGAAGAGGTGCAGAGAGGAATAAACCCCCAGAATACGATGACACCCTTGTATTGTGTTCTTGCCGCCTCCAGACGATTTTATTCAGCTTATGAAAGACCCCTAGGAACAAACAGATTATTGAAGGTTGTAGGTAACTCTCCAGTTCCAGAAGCTTCCTAGGTTGTATAAGAGCGTGTGAAAGTAGTTAGAAGGAAATAATGAAGTCACCATGGATGCAAAAGGATAAAATATGTAATCAGAGAGATATGGTGATAAAAAGTTTCGAACGATGGAAGAATAGAGAGCAGAGTGAAGGAGAAGGTGAGGGAAGGGAGGCAGTGAGAGATAAAAAAAGAGAACTCATTAAGGAAGGAAAGTTAGATGAGGAGAGGTATTATGTAAATGAGAGAGAGAGAGAGAGAGAGAGAGAGAGAGAGAGAGAGAGAGAGAGAGAGAGAGAGAGAGAGAGAGAGAGAGAGAGAGAGACCAGTATCAGACATAAAGATATTTTTGCCAATTAAAGAAACACTGAAAGAGTGAAATTCCGGCATTTTACCGTGTACCCTGCTCCCTTTCACCACGGGAACTATTTCATTAGCTTAATAAAATCGTGTGAGGGAAGCAACCATAATGAAAAAGACATTGCATTTAGGGAGTTCATGGAAATTGCTCCATGTCCCTTCAGTTCGATGCGTCCCTCCTGTGCAGAAAAAAATGGTCGGGCTGTTGCAAGAACCGAGTGTACAAGGCTTCATCGTTATGCGGCGATAAACCAGGGTTCTTCACATTACCATGGCGAAGTTTTAGTACATTATTGCTGGCTACAGACGCATTTATCCAGTTCAAGTTTGGCCTCCCGCACTGAAGGGGTTAGAAAGAATCTCCATTCATCCTTTTATATATATATATATATATATATATATATATATATATATATATATATATATATATATATGTGTGTGTGTGTGTGTGTGTGTGTGTGTGTGTGTGTGTGTGTACAGAGAGAGAGAGAGAGAGAGAGAGAGAGAGAGAGAGAGAGAGAATGTAGAAATATAAATTGCACATACATAATAGCATTCATAGACAATAATAAATGAATAGACTGGTAATAATTGAATATATTTAGATAATAAATAGACAGCCAATGCACTGAAGTAGGTAATACAAAGAGGGAGATTATATACAGAGATAGGTTGTATACACCCCGATAATACCCTGGTACATCACTCACAGAGAGGGATAATTAACGGAGGTTCAAATAGCTTACCATACTGCTGACATTTAATGGAAGTGACATTAATTCCGCCAGGACGATAACATTTCTTGCCACCACCACACGATTTTAGTCTCATTAACTACACCACTCTGACACATTTTTCGTTATATTCCTGCTACCGTCAATCGATTTTCTTTGGGTTAGGGGACACTTCAAAGTGGAATGTTACATATTCGTATCTGTATCAGTCTATATTAAGTGCACTGCAGGACCGCACCTTCTCCCTGGAGGAAAAGTGATTGCCACGATTAACGCTCTCCCATTCTGGCGAAGTATGAATGGTGAAGAGGCGTCTGCAGGAAAAATGATACAGATGAAAGTCAGAGGATTGTATCAGCAGTGTCTGCGTACGATACCGTCTGTATTTGTTATCTTTTGATGACATAGAAATTGTAACATATACAAACACAGTCAATAGAGATTTTGAGTTTATTATACAGGGTGAAAGCATATGCAGGCCTATGACGGACATACTATCAGCACCCATTTTAAATGAACACGGCATGGTCTCAAACCCTGGACTCAGGGCTCAGGCATCACGAGATGAGTACGCTATCCACTGAGCCACTGCAGTTCCAAGGGTTACTACATTCTTCATTAATCCTTTACTACCAAAGTGTTGTGGTAATGTGAACAGAATGTGTATTTTCAGCAAGAATAAAATACAGAAGTGTTTGGGTTGAAAGGGTTGTGAGTGACGTCTCGTAATGATGAGGTTTGAAAGACTCCATTAACACGTTCCGTATGATGACGCCTCATTTTGTTTGTGCATTATCTGAACAGTTTTATTCACCTACTGCATAGCCTACCTATTGTTGTTGAGATTAACGCTGAGTCACAACTTTGGAGCAAATTCCTGTCGTAACTATTAAGAAATATTTATATATTTCTTTATTTTACAGGAAGGGTGGGCAAGAGAGATAGGAAGATTCTGTAAATTTCCTTGCCATTCCAGTGAAAAAAAAAAAAAAAAATCTTAGTTACGGTATGTAAGTTTGTGCATACTGACCGATGCTACGTGGAGGCTAGATCTGTTTTTACAGGAAAGCCAAGAGGCATAGGAAGACTCTGAACCTTCCTTGTCTATCAGTAAAAAAAATGTATATATACCGCATATATCTTCGTTACGATAGTGAGTTAATCAAATGTGTGGTTATAAATATTGGCCCAAGACGCGTAGAAGCTGTTGTGGCGGCCCTGTGGATGATTTACCAGTATTGACATGGCGTACCTCAGTCAATGGCTAAATAATAAATGGGTAGATAACACCGTACCCAGATACTAAGGTGTGGCAAATACTGTTTGAGGCAAAAGTTCCATTACTATTCCACTGCGTCTACTTCACACTTTGAGCATGTTCGCCACTTGAATCCCTGACGAATCAAAGACAGTCATCTTGGGCACATAAACATTCTAATCTCTCTCAGCTTAGAAATGTTAACCGGCAGAGGAGAGTGAGAAGTAGAACAGGTGAAACGCAAAAGTTTTACCTTGACTGTATAGTTGCCGACTGAATTATGGCTTCAGTTTTCAGCTGAACATATAATCATGAAACATGCAGTATTCTGAGAAGTTTTCTTTGCTCAGAAATTCACATTACTGGGTTTCGATAATTCATTGTTTATTATCTCGTTGTTTATGGTAATGAAGAGGATCTGTAATTATATCCCCACCTGTACTGAATTGCCAGAAGCCTTTTCAGTAAGATGGCGCGTTTTATCATCTATTCATGCCTTCCACCAGACGATTTCATCCAGCTTGAGAGTATCTCTCATAATGAAGGGATATGAAAGCCCATAACTTCTTCACCATGAACGGTATCCATTTTGACGTTATTTTTGTTACTGCAAGACGATTTTCTTAAGTTTGATAGTCCAAGTGCTACAGAAAAGAGGCAAAAGAGTCTCATTAAACTCTTCAGTATGGCGACGTCTTATGCCTTATTGTTTCCATCGTCAAGATGATATTAAATTTTTGGAATTTCTGTGGTGGGTATTTCCTGGTGTTGGTGAGGGGCGGAGGGCGGCTTGTGCACGCTCGGTTACCCCTTAATAAAATGGCAACGGCGAGAAGCCTGTCGTGGTGCAGCGGTGCGGCCAGGCTGCTGGAATATTCTGGAAAATGTTGAAACACGGACGTATTGGGGGCCACACCAGGACACCACTCACAGGGGTTGCTACTCACTGTGCTTGATGACGATCGGCACGGTGACGGGCAAAAGGCTCATGTACATGGTGTGTGTGTGTGTGTGAAGTAACAGCTCCATACTTTTAGTTAAAATAGATTCACACATGTTAACGGCACAATGGGTCATTAGAGTAGGTAACCATAGCTATCGGTTCACGATTTTAAGGAGGGGAAACTCTGGAATGTTCACCTCCCTTCCATTTATATTTACGTAATAAACTTTTTAGGAGAGAGAGAGAGAGAGAGAGAGAGAGAGAGAGAGAGAGAGAGAGAGAGAGAGAGAGAGAGAGAATTTACGTTTTTCGTTATTACCCTGAAAATCAATGATATACCTTCGCAACACTAATAAGAATATGGGAATATATATGAGAAGTGCGATGATGCTCCAAATTAGTGGAGGTGTGAAGGACGAGCAATGACACACCTGACCTGACAGGTGCTCGGCAGAACGTGACCCCGCCTGATGATGGGCACACGGGGAGAGAGGGAAGGGGGAGAGGGGGCGAGGGGAGGAGAACAGGAAGAGTAGGCCAGCAGAGGTGGGAGATACGGGGAGTGACAGAGAACAGTCGGAGTGAGAGGGACGAGGAGGAGTGACAAGGATTGGATGGGGCGAGGAGTGGAAGGAAAAAAAAAGAGATGAGAAACGAAGTCTGTACTGCCGCCTACCCCACACCTTCATGCGTAAGACGCCCTTCACCTTTTGGTAAACAATAAAACGGTAAATACCGCACACGCTGTACTGAAGGACATTAACTGTACACTCGCATAAGATACGTACATCTCAAATAAATACAGGCAGCGGATTGCCTAAACCTGGATCAATGAAGTGAATGATTTTTATTCACTGTTGCAGGTGTGTAAGAATATTTGGCTAGTTTATGTCAGATTAGGCAAGACTTAAATCAGACTGCTTGAGTTAAGTTAGTACTGGTTACTGAAGGAACTAATTATGGCGGCTCCATATATAACGCTCGGCTGCAGACGGTGCCTCTGACGACGGCTTTTGAGACAATATAACAAAGTTCTAAAATCAATATAGGGGGACACAAGGCTCCATATCCTCTGTGTTCTTGTCCATTCAGATAAGGCCGTAATTTGCTTTTCATTCTCCTGTCACCCACCAGTTTCATTCAGCTGTGGAGAGTCTTCACGAAATTAATAACTGACGGAGCAGCCACAGCGATGATTACGTCAGCCACCCGCACGGCACTGCCCTAAACTAAATAAAAATAGTCTGGTTGCAGGAGGTATAAAATGACAATGAGGTGCTCGGACTGAAGGGTATTAAGGGAGGTGATTTCCCTGGGCACTGGGGACATGGTGACGTCAGTGAGGTTCCTTATAGTGCATACGTGCCCATGACACTTACACATAACAGCTGCATCGTAACAGTTATATCAGTGTTTGTGTGTCTTAACATTGTACTTACACATACACACACAGTAGTAGTAGTAGTAGTAGTAGTTGTTGTTGTTGTTGTTGTTGTTGTAGTAGCTACCACTACTACCACTACTTCTACTACCACTAATAGTAGCAGCAGCAGCAGTAATACTAACTGCTGTTGTTCACCAGTAATAGTAACTGCTTTTGTTGTTGTTGTTGCTGTTGTTCTATATGTTTATATTTTGCTGCAGTTGTCTGTCATGTTGCTACCCAATGACAAGCAGCCATAACCCTTGGGCTGCGGGCCGTGGCTACATGTCACTCCACTGTGCAGTAACCATTGACTTGCCCTCACATCACACCCACCTGAGAAAGAGAGAGAGAGAGAGAGAGAGAGAGAGAGAGAGAAAGTGAAAGTGTACTGAGCTGTTGACTATGTGCGATATGTATACATCTGCATGTACATGTTGGCGTGTGCTTGTGTATGTGTGATTTTGTATGTCTGTTTATCTGTCTTCCTGCCTGACTGTCTGTGAGAGTGTTTGCTGTTGTTTATATAGCAGAAGAGATGAAAGCATAGAGCTGTGTGTGTGTGTGTGTGTGTGTGTGTGTGTGTGTGTGTGTGTGTGTGTGTGTGTGTGTGTGTGTGTGTGTGTTAGCTGAATATGGTGCATATAGGTTGTGCAGGTTTAAAAGGATTGGATGAAAGGTAGAGAGATAGACTGATACACTGTCTATCTACATACCTAGGCTGCCACCCCCAAAGAAAGGGAGGTAGCCGAGACAGGACGACACACTCCCAATTCACTCATCCACTCAGACACAATTATTCGGATCTCAGCCCCAAGGGGAGAAGGGACAGATTCTCACTGCACCACATCGCACCAGGGTCAAATACGCAGTGCGATCAGCGACATCCGCAGCAGGGCCAGACAGCAGAGCTGGTTTACCCCTGCCACACCATAATGACCCATTCCCTTACCCGCACCTGCCCTGATCAGCTGATCAGACTTAATGCGGGAGAATATCCCCTCAGAGCCGCGTCGCCATTTTTTCATTCACAATTTCTATCCAATCATTCCTATCACGCGCAGCCGGTCTTCCTTGCTCAACAGACATACCTCTTGCATCTAACGCTCTTTTCACTGTCCATCCATCCTATTCGTGGTCTTCCTCTCAGCCTTACACTTCTCATATCCGATCCAGTTATCTTTTTCGCCAGTCGCTCTTCATCCATTCTCTCCATATGCTCAAACCATCGCAACACTCTCTGCTCAACCCGATCAGCCATCTTCGCACTTAATCATTTTTCACTCGATCGAATCGCTTCATTCCACACATACTCCTCAGACACCTCATCTCCATTACATTCAAACTTTTCCTCTCTGCTACACCCATATTCCATGTGTCAGCCCCAGATAACGCAGTCTGTATCACTACACTCTCATACAGCCTTCTCTTTACATCCGTTCTAAGTGAATGACATCTAAACGCTTTTTTCATTCATCCCAGATCCTTTCCTATTTCATTCATTCTAAACTTCACTTCTACAACTATTCTTCCGTCCACAGCAACATGTGACCCTGTATACTTAAAATACTCTACCTCCTCAAGCAACTCACCATTCAAAACTATATTCATCCTCCCGCCATCTACACAGGTGGTAGGATACACAGGTGGACAAAAACATGTTGACAGACAGACACAGATGCATAGGACAAAGAGAGGGAGAGAGAGAGAGAGAGAGAGAGAAAGAGAGAGAGAGAGAGAGAGAAAGAGAGAGAAATAGTCGTCCACACTTGAAAGTGTGCAACGTGTCCGAGCCAGCAAGCCTGCTGATGTTCTTTTAGCAAAGAGAGGAAGGTGTGCCATCTCAGTTTCCTGATACTAATGCGTTAAATCAGATGATATATCTATTTTAGAATGTGCATGCTGTCGGCAAAGGGGCTTTGGAAGCTCATGCCGAAGCATATCGGGTTGAACAGTTGACAATTTTTGTGTTCAGTTTGGCACATCTTTGCCGGTATCAATAGAATGTTGAGTAATTAAAAAAAAACATGTTAATAACACCTATTACATTCCTGTAAGCTATTCCACAATGTGCGTAAGTTCGCTGAACCCGTAATAGTACTTGGGTAACCGAGCGTCGGCGCTTAATTTGACAAATTTTTGGCTTTTTCAGCAATATGATGCCGAGTTAAGAGAAAAGACATTTAAGTAACACGTTATTTTTGATAAGCTTTTCACTGACGTCTGTAGGTCTATTGTAGGTTTAAGTCTCCGAAATAACACAGTTTTGGTGTTGTGCTCTACCACACTGCTACATGTATGATAATGCTCTTGCTCCTTTGCTTTGCTTTTTCGCTTGAGTGAGAAGTGTGTGTGTGTGTGTGTGTGTGTGTGTGTGTGTGTGTGTGTGTGTGTGTGTGTGTGTGTGTGTGTGTCTGCTAGCTTGTACAGGTATGAAAAGATGAAAGAATTTGTGTGGTTTGTTTGGCAGTATACACTATTTGTGGAGATGGCGCCGGCACGCCTAATTGCCTTAACCAAAACCTTTGCATTTCCCAAACACTGAAGCTTTAAGTCTATGTGCCTCTAACCCTGAGCTAAGGCTTTTCACTACGCAAAGTCATCCCCAGAGTGGTAAAAAACATTCGGTGGAAATCAGTATTTGGTAAAAGGAAGACCGTCAGTTTATTAGTATTCTTTTTCGTTCTTTTTCTTCCTTCTTAAAACGACCTACATCTGATTTTCTTTTTTTTTTTTTTTTTGTTGCGGCTCTAATCCTTCTTCGACAGAATCATCATAGCTTTTTGTCACAAATATAAACATTTCTTTTTTCTTTACAATATTCATTGTTGGTGAAATTCGGTGGGTCATACCCGTAAACTTTTATGTGCAGAAATTAAAAGATAAAATGTTTATCGGCTTTTCATATTTGATAAGACATGCTGGAAGGTATAGAGAATCAAAGATGAATATGAACAGATGTATCAAAGAGCAGTACATCATGTAAAGATGGAACCGACACGCCTCTTATCCCTAACATACAAAACCACTCCTAACTCCATAACACAGAGGCTTAAAAAAAAGAAATAAATAAATGACAAACTAACAATTCATAAATGTAAGAAAATGAAAGGATGGTAGAGTGACAAAAACTCTAAGGTGGAGGCAGTATGGCGGCCAGACAGGAACAATGCTATTGTAAGTTCATATTACCCCATTCCCACATATTTTCCTCCAGTAAGATCCATTCTTGTGTGGCAGTGACCTAAGAATACAGCAACTAAAAACACGACAAGTGACATGGCTGTGGCATAAGTACTACAGTACCACGCAAAGAAAATTATGCAATAAAAAATGAAAGGATGTTGTTACACGTAGGCTACTCAGTGTTGTATGTCACTGCCTGGCCTACCTTGTGCGTTCACCTAGTTTCTATAGTTTTTGATACCTTGCCATCCTAGCATATTTCTACATGATATAAAAAAATTATTCAAGCTGTTTTGGCAGTGTACAATACATGTTTGGAGGCGCTAGGTAGATTGATGGATAAAGCACTACATTGATCTCTCTCTCTCTCTCTCTCTCTCTCTCTCTCTTTATACTATATATATATATATATATATATATATATATATATACAGAGAGAGAGAGAGAGAGAGAGAGAGAGAGAGAGAGAGAGAGAGAGAGAGCCTCTGTGGTACAGTGGTAAAGCGTGCGTTTTCGTAAACTGAAGAGAGAGGGTTCGCGCCCTGCCGGGGTAATAAACTTGGGGAGCGTTCTTCTGGCCACGTACTGCTTGGCGGACATAGAGGTGCTGTGGTTGAACCAGTGTCGCATACTATAAAGTATGCTTGCACCCAGTCGGCTTGCGCGGGCCGATTACACTTGGTTCACAGACTACACACACATCCAAAGCCACTCCAACACCACAATTACACTTACAAGCACTTCTTACCGTACATACAATCTCTATCAGACAGCCTAAGCCACTTGGTTGAGATACATTGGCTGTATCGTTCCCATTTCGGTCGGGATAGGCCGGTCCTGCAGTGGACACTCAAACGGCTGATGAGATGATTACATATATATATGAGATGATTACATATATATATATATATATATATATATATATATATACATATATATATATATATATATGGAGTCTGTGGTACAGTGGTAGAGTTTGCGTTTCGTACACGGGTAGACCAGGGTTCGCGCCGCGCCAGGGTAATCAACTTTGGGAGTGTTCACCCAGCCACGTACTGCATTGGCGGACACCAGGGGTGCTGTGGTTGAACCAGTGTCGCTTACTGTAAAGTATGCTCGCACCCAGTTGGCTTGCGCGGGCCGATTACACCTGGTTCACAGACTACACACACATCCAAAGCCACTCCAACATTACAATTACACTAACAAGCACTTCTCACCCTACATACAATCTCTACTAGACAGCCTAAGCCACTTGGTAGAGATACATTGGCTGTATCGTTCCGACTTCAGTCGGGATAGGCCGGTCCTGCAGTGGATACTCAAACGGCTGATGATGATGATGAGATATATATAAATACAGTATATATATATATATATATATATATATATCTATATATATATATATATATATATATATATATATATATATATATATATAATGTTTGTACATTATATGTGTGTGTGTGTGTGTGTGTGTGTGTGTATGGCGACTGAATATACTGTATACAGGTTGTGCATGTTCAGAACATATAGACAAAGATAGACATAAAAGAGAGAGAGAGAGAGAGAGAGAGAGAGAGAGAGAGAGAGAGAGAGAGAGAGAGA
>NC_137049.1:12493407-12513407 GCF_032717465.1 Coenobita brevimanus | reverse complement strand
CATCTCTCTCCTTTCTCACTGTGTCTTCTTTCTCCCCTTTCCTCTCTCTCCTTTCTCACTGTGTCTTCTTTCTCCCCTCTCCTCTCTCTCCCTCCCTCCCCCTCTCCCTTTCTCCACAGTTTCCCTTCATCCTCTGCGTTCCTCCATTTTTATCTCCCCTCTCTCAATTGTTTCTCCTCGCCTTTCCACCCTCTCTCTTTCTCCTTCCCTCACTTCCTTCTCTCTCTCTCTCTCTCTCTCTTTTCCGCCCTCCTCATTCTCACATTCCTTTCCTCTTCTTTTACTTCCCCGGTCTCCTCCTTCTTCTATTCCATCCCTTCTGCTCCACCTTTTTTGTCTCCGTCTTTCTTCTTTCCTTTCTCCTTTTCTATTTCCACCTCCCATTTTCCCTTCTCTTCCCTCATTCCTGTCGTTTTTCTTTTCTTTCTCCCCCTTTTTCCTTCCCTACTTCCCCTGTTTTCTCCCCCCTCTCTATATTCCCTCTCCCCATTTCACCCTCTTTCTCGCCTACTTCGTTCTTCGTTGACCCTTTCATCTCCCTTCCCTCTTTCTCTCATTCTTTCTCATTTACTCATCTCCTCCCGCCAGACTTTTGCTTTCCCTTCCTCTTTCCTTCCCATCACCTCTCCGTCTCAGTTACCCCCATCCTCTCTCCCTACTTCTCTTTCTCCTTTCCTTCTACTTTCTCATGCACCCTTTTCTCCCTCTTTCCCTCCTCCCACATCCCCCTTCTCTCCTTCCCACTCTTCACTGTCCGTTCTTATTCTCTCCACTCTTTCCTCCCTCCTCCCCCCTACTCCTCTTTCCCTCTCCCTCTCTCCCCTGTCCCCTGCCTCCTGCCCCTGCTCATTGCCCTCATGTATAAGTCAGGTGCAGTGGTCCAGTTTTACCCTCTCAAGTGTCCCTCATTCCGCCTCCGTCCACTCCACCAGCCTCACAGACTACCTTCTAATGCCCCACCGCCAGTCGACGTGGAAAACTTTTATGTGCTGTTATCTGTATTTATCATAAATATTAGCATCATTATCATCATTATCTCCATAACCCTATTTTCCAATCATCATCATCATCATCATCATCATCATCATCATCATCATCATCATCATTATCATCATAATCATCATCATTATCATCATCATCATCATCATCATAACTCTAGTTTATCATCATCATAACTCTGGTTCATCATCATCGTCATAACTCTAGCTTATCATCATCATCATCATCATCATCATCATCATCATAACTCCAGTTCATCATTATGATCCTCTTCCTCCACATCATCATCATCAGCAGCAGCAACGAGTCTCCCACTCCCCACAGAACTGATGTGGTAGACAGGATCATGAAACAGTAAGAAAAAGACACAAAAGTAGGAGAACTAAAAGGGACGTCCAGTGAAACAGATCAGAGGATGGCTCACGCGTAGTTCAGGTCATCGACATCTTGACTTCACCCCACACAGGCCAGGCGTCTGTCTCTCTTTAACCCCGTGTATTATATAGTTAACCTCTTCAGGACGATGATGCATTTTTTGTGTGTCGCCACCTGATTTTTCTATGAGGTTTAGGAGAGATTATCAAGCTGGGGGTTTATATGTAACATTCATTACCTGCCGCCATAAAGCAGGGAAAGGGGCTGGAGTGGTGCGATGAAGGGAGAGGGGAAGTGTTGGTGGCGCAGTGAGGGGAGGGTTAGGAGAGGGATTGGCATGGCATGGGATGGTGTGTGGCAAGAGGAAGGAAGGGGAGGAACGTATGTGAATGGGATATGGCTAGGGGAAGCGAGGACGGAGGGAATGGAGAATAAAGAGACGATGTGTGGGAAGGGAGATATGTAAGGGATGATGAAAGAGTGGAAGGGAGAGAAAGGAGGATGAATAAGATGATAGTGTGGGTAGGAAGAAGAAGAAGAAAAAGAATGTGTGTGTGTGTGTGTGTGTGTGTGTGTGTGTGTGTGTGTGTGTGTGTGTGTGTGTGTGTGTGTGTGTAACTAACAAGAAAAGCGCCCAAACATTCCCTCAGCCTTTACATCCAGGTCTCTATTTCAATTCTAGGTTCGCACTGTCTGGAGCAAAGGAGATTTTGTTGAAAGGTCTCGTGGTCGGCCTGGGAATCGGACTCGGTGGACCTGGACTTTGATCCAGGTCCTCAATTGTACTGTGGGGTGAACTGGGAAACGTGGAAACAAACTTTGTCCTTGAGTTTGACTAGCTCGAGAATCGAACTCTGTTTTTTCCTCGCTTCGGCCTGGATGTACGAGCCAGTGCACCGCCGACTTTAATGGAAGGGAGGGAGGGAGGAAGAGAGGAATGCAGGAGGTAGGATGTGAAGAGAGGGAGAGGGAGGGAAACAGCCATGTGAGGGGTAGGATGTAGGGGGTGAGGGGGATGTGGCGCGTGGGCAGAATGTAATGAGGTGAGTGACGTGTGGGGATGTCAGGGAATGATGAATGGGGAAGGAAGGGGAAGGAAGGGTGGATATCATCATTGTAATGGTCCGGACCCTGCATCACCTCAGTTACTGTTGCGTCATTTTAATCAAACAGCCAGATGAGTGTCAGTGCTGAGAGCACAGATTGCACGTGCAGTGAAACTGTAGTGGGGAGAATTTTGTTCAGCATTTTTGTTTTTATTTATGTCTGAGATCCGACACAGTATGGTGCATTTTGTTCACCTTTGTTTTTTATTTGTCTCTTTTGCATTTAGATATTTCAGTAAATGAAACAGTGTGGAGTATTATGATAACATCTTTTATGATACATAATACCGGTCACCATAAGTTCCAAAATTGCAATACATTTCTGTGGCCCATTTCTCTCTAACCCCAGTAGTATCGTAACACCATTACATTATTGCTGCCTCCAGACGATGTTACGCAGCATCGGTAGGCCTGTGGTAGTGAAGGAAATATCGGGTATTGTTTTTATCCTTGTCAGTTCGGACGGTATCTCCTCAGGGTGCGTGGGGTCATCCGAAAGTAGAAAAAAGAAAATCATTATCGTATGGGAGGAGTCAGTTACTTGAAATTTGTACTGTTTTATTGTTTCTTCTTCCTACAGTTAGGTTTCCTCTCCTATTACCATTGCCTATTTTAACCTGTCCTTCAATTTTCAGTTTTCCTTTCGCCCTCTAGCGTCCATTTTGTTCAAGTGATAATTTGTCTTCCTCCATCTTTCATCATTCAGTTCATCCTTTCATTCGAATTCTCTTCCCCTTTGCCTCCTAACGCCTACTCTCACCTGTCATGCAGAATAGTCTTCCTCACTCCTACTTTTCACAGTCTGTTTTCTTATCTTGTCACTCACTCTTCCCAACGGAATTTTAGCACACCATTCGTATGGTAGAGAATGCTGCGTTGAGTGAGAGGTTAATCTTGACTGATGGATGTTGTCATTATGGATGTTCAGTGTATATAATATGAAAGAGGTGAGAGGGCTCTTTCCTTTTCCTTTTCTTTTTTATATACACAACAGTAAAGAACCTAAAGCTGAGAGCGACTGCAAAAACAGTCACTTCTAAAGCTAGTTGGACGAAAACAAGTCAAAATCAAGATCTGTTCATTTCGGGATGCTTGGACAGACTGTATTTAAGGGACTGGCGACCACTGGCAGCAGGAGAGGCAGATAAAACAAGACAGCCCCTGAGCTGACCAGTTACATAAATGAATGACTGAGAATATCGATCAGCTCTTGCAATAGACAGCTTTACAAAAACGAGACGAGAGAATGTAGCCAAACAGGTGCTGCGTGCCCGCCCTAATGCGGTAAGGATGCCAATAAACAGTTCAAAAGAGCAAAGACGAAAGTAGTAGCGTACTGCCATCCCTACATTTCCATACACTTTACAGAATGTTTGCTTTCTTTTTTATGCTTGTGCGAGTAAAAATGCCTAAAGGCCTTTTTGCTGAGGCCACCCTACAGCAGAAGGCTGGGACGTTAGGCAGCTGATGGATGTATCCTTCTAAAGCAACTATTATCTCTTCGTCTGTTGCAGTCATGCTGCCCCTCTCATAATTCTTCCATTGCGTGATTGAACTTCATTACTTTATTCACTCTAAAGCATTACACAAATAAATGCACAAATAAAATATTGAAAATTAACCATTTAATATCCACTCCAAGTAAAGTTAGGTTATCGATCATGTACACTATTCCCCAGTTCCGCGTTTACGCGGGTCAGCTTCAAATTTCGGGGCACTGCGTGTTTGTTTATATTAATCTTTATGTCCCACTTTGTTGAAAATATGCTTAAGAGTCAGCGTAGCTAAGAAAATACTCAGCAAAGATTCTAGAAAAAAGATATTCCTCGAAACTTGAAGCCTGCCTGCAAACGCGGAACTAGAGGGAACTGTACGTCGTGTTGCCACCGATAGTAAGATTTTTTAAAATGAATTTCCGGTAAATCCACGAGGTCACATGCTTCCCTAATCCCTTTAATCTGATATATAAGATTTTTTTTTTTTCCCGTATTGTCTAGGTAAGTTGTAGCTTCCATTAAATTTTCACAGCGAGATGCGTTTCTAAAGCTGAGTAAGACTAAGTAGCACGGAACGAACAACAAAGGACGTCCTAGGGTTAAGGGATTAAACAACTACACGATTCTCTCTCTCTCTCTCTCTCTCTCTCTCTCTCTCTCTCTCTCTCTTGTAAAACAGACCTAGGGAATATAGGCATTTAGCAGAGGTACTGTGTGTGTGTGTGTGTGTGTGTGTGTGTGACACCTCAACTTGGAAATCCGGTGCTGAGGGTCTCAGACAAGACCAGTAACCAGTATACAAACACCCACACACACCCACACTCACCCACCCACACACACACACACACACACACACACACACACACACACACACACACACACATGCAGAGTAGGTACTGTCACCAGGGTGAGAAAGGAACACTATTGATGTAAGAGCAAACAAGCTAATTTGGGGTTCTTATAGCTCTTGGAAACCACGGTTGAGTGAGAGATATGTTCACATGATTACTTTCTCCTCATTACTTACCCAGTCCATCCATGCTACATGCCAAGCCATCTGAGCAGGGGGGTACCTACCTTATCGCCAAATAACTGTCTACTATTCCACATCCATGTATATCACTATTTATTTCACTGTCTGCCGTATACAACTCACATATACTCGTTACACTGTTTTCTTTCCTTTTAGATATTTGTCTCACACGTGCCACAAGACTGTCTCATAAGCACTGGGATAATATGGATATTAAAGCTGCCACATGCAGTTACAGCCTCTCTTCTGAGTGTTCTGTTCTTAATCCCTATTCATATCGCCTGACGGCAGAGAGATAGTGCCATTTCTCTGAAGGGGTAATTGAAGGCATCACTTCAAGTTGTAAGCCCTACAATACAAGGTTTCCCATAGGAAGAATTAAATTGGCAGAAACAAGGCTGGAATATAAAGGAAATCAAGGTTTTCGTTGCATCAGCCATTTTTCTTTCTTAAGGTAATTTATTCTTTCACATCTACAGTATTACACACTTTCCTCTCGTGTCCATGTCTGCTTCTGTATGCTCATGGTTCTTTGCCACATCCAACTCTTCTCTGTTTTCCTTCACATTACACACTGAATCACTTCTCACCATAGTCACTGCTTTGTGCACACTCACTCTCAGGTACCGCCGTTTTCAATGAGACACACTTCTCTGAACAAGTTACAAAGACCCACTTCATTACAAGCTAAGCACTTCTTGAGGTGCTTCATCTTGCATATTTATCGTCTTATTTCTAACTTTTTCAGCATTTTCATCTTGATCTTTCTCATGATCTCATCCACTTAAACAATGAATAATCATGCAGAATCACTCGTCTCACCCCCACAGTTATACAAATCAGTCACTCAAATTTTAATCCACCCTCACACATACTTCACTGCCCTCAAATAAGCTCCACATCATACATCTGCAATGCTTTGTATAGTTTGTCCTCGTTCACCGTAGCACATGCTGTTTCAGACTCAGTAACCTCCATAAATACCTTACAATCTTTCTCGCGCGCTGCTTCGGCCATCGTATAATCTAAAAACAATTGAGCCATACGAGTTCAGGTCTTGCCATTCTGGAAACCTCCTTGTGTATCGGTTAGGCACACTGATACCTGATGTACCCTGACAACAACAACAACTATACCACTATTAACTTTGCCTACAAAACTGACTCTGCTCCTCAGCTTTACTTAGCTGTGGGCCACCGAAACACGAAACATTAGGTATGAACTAGAGGCGGTGCATTTACTTGCCAGGGTGAGAGAAGGGTGACAGGATGAATGTGTATGCGAGAAGAGGGACAGAATGGGGTGCAGGGGTCACAGGCAATGATTTGGTGAAAACTTGATACCAAACAAATTGCTCCTTAATGTTATTTTTACCCTACCTCTCCCTTTTGGAGTTAGGTTTACATTGTGGTGGAGCGCGTATGTGACTGACACAGAAACCATCAAAACATTTCCCCAGTCTATGGCATACAACTGCCAAAATTACAGTCCACAAGAGTGTGCCGGCTGGGATTAAGAAGACCTTATTTAAAGTCATCATAATTAGCCTGGGAAACGAACTTGGGACCTCATGATGGAGCCATTTAGTATTGTATAAAGTATTACTGTAGGATATATATCAAGCCACAAGGGATATACCGGTATATTTGCAAAGCAAGATATAAATTGGATATGAGTTCTAGTCTGACTATTACCTAACGATTTTTTTTAGCCACAGGAGAGGGTGGTGGCTGAATCGGTAGAGAGGAGGCTTGCAGTCCTAATGGACCCAGGATCGAATCCCGGCTGGGGCAGGGAACAGTTTAAGGATTTGAATTTAATAAAAGCAGACTTTACTGATCTACCAGAAGACTCGCCGACATGTCGTAAATATACCCCCGTTAATACCAATACACCAGACCTGTATGAGACAGCCCTAGCATGTATTCAATACGGAAGGTGGCTGTTAGCGCCGAAGTGGTGACATGTAGAGGTGTATGGTATGTAGGAGGACTACTGGGCCTTGGGAGCAGGCTGTGAAGCCTAGAGTCGGATACATAAAAAAAAAAACCTCACCAGAAATGTTGAAAGTTTATACCAAGATGAAATTATGATGATAGGCGTGTGTACGATAGCTCGCTCGCTCACTCGGCATGCGCTCACAGAGCGCAGTTTACTGATGTATTCTGTTCTGCACTGTGCTATGCTAATCCCTTTCTTTTTTCCCTAGTATCCTTATATTCCACAGACAAAAATGTTTCTACAAAATAAAACTCACTCCATCACAATGAAAGCTTAATTCCAAAAGGCATATAGGGTGTAAAGGTAATATTAATGAGTAATTTGTATGGTACCAGGGTTGAAACAAACCATTGCCTGTGGCCCTTGCATTCCACCCCGTCCCGCTTTCCCTCTTCTAGCAAAAACAATCACCCTCACTCCTTACTTCTTTCACCCAACTGTCCCAATGGACACAGGTTCGAATCCCGGCTGGGACAGGGAACAGTTTCAGGAATCGAATTTCGTTAAAGTAAACTTTACTGCTTTACCAAAAGACCCGCCGACTTGTAAAATCACCCTCGCTAATACTAATACAACATTCCAGAGTGAGAGCCCAAGCATGTATTCAGTATGGACGGTGGGTGTTAGAGCCGAAGTGGTGGCATGTGGAGGTGTATGGTACGTAGGAGGACTGCTGGGCCGTAGGGAACGGGCTCTGAAGCCTATGCCTACAGCTGGACACATAAAAAAAAGAGGGGGGGGGAATAGTGTCTGGCATTTCTTTGGCCCACAGCTTAGAGAAGTGAAGTAGAGTAGTGTCTGTTTTGCATTGCCTGGTTGTGTAGTGTATACAAAACAGCCTGATTATTAAAATAATTGTGCCATTAGAGCTGGACCATCTCTATAGATGTTGCATAAATCATATCAATTAACACAAACACTGGGTCTACGAGTAAAAGCTATTACTGAAAAGTACAGTCGGCAACTGCGGTGTTGGTGATTGTGACGGTGCCACATCTCCTTTGTGACCAGAGGAGATTAACTCACTACTCTGGCAGTAGTAGTAGAAGTAGTAGTAAAGTATGACTTTCACGCCTTATGCAAATATATCTACACTTACCATATTTTGTATGGAATATTTGTTGAATTTCTGTGCTATATAGTCATTTCTGCATTGATGTGTCCTCCTTTTCCATTACCTTATTCTTTAATAATCCTCTTCTCTTTTGGTACTGGTATTCTCAGGCACTTCATTCCCCTTCTTTTGTGCACCTTCTGAGTAAACCATGTTAAGGCGTCGTCTTCTCCGTCCATTTCTCCTCATTAATATTTCAAAATATTCTTTATCCCTGCCGTCATATATCTTATTCACTTGAGAGCATTCATGCATTTTCAAGCTTCACTCATTTTCCCACCTTCATTTCAGTATTCCACCTCTCTTACATAATTTTCAGTTTGAAAAGAAATTCACATTCATTTAACTTTCTAACCCCTCATTAGCCGCCTTCCTCCCCATCCCTTCGTCTTCTTCTTCTTCTTCTTCTTATAAATAAGTCTGCCACCACATACGGTATGTTTTTACACTCAACATATTTTATTTTCCTTGAAGGTCTGTCTCAAAACCATTAGTCATTTCTTTCCTTTAATATTATCCTACTGACGTGTATGCTAGACTGAGTAAAATGGTCCAACGTAAGCCAAAATAAAACACGTCCTTGGGCTGCATGGTTATTGTTATTGTTTCTAGTCTCCACTGCTTTCTCTTTTTCCCTGCCCCACCGAACTCTTATGATTGGCCATTACCACCACTGCCAACATGGCCATCACCATCACTACCATCTCTATCATTACTCCTACTACTACCAATATCACGGCTTGAAAGCGCTGCGAGGTATTGTGCGTGAACCACGTCCACAACATCCAACCATAAAAACAACCACAACAACGTCTGCAACTTCCCACCGCACTGACAGCCTCAAGCATAATAGTAACCCGCAACCATAACCATAATAACTACCATAAACCCAACCATTTCTACGGCCACAACTCAATCAGAAAACGAGTCATAATCACAACCACAATTACTAATAACTTCTGTCTTATCCACAGCCATAATTACAACCCCCAACTGTAACCATAAGCCTAAATTCACGGCCATAACTCCAAGTCATAACTCCCAACCCCCACCTAAATTCACAACCACAACACAAACCAGAACCTCATTCACAACCCCAGCCTCAGCCACGATCACAACCCCAACCTTAATCACATAAACATCCAGAATCACAATCCCAGCCACAGTCATAACCCAACTATATCTGTGACCACAACCCCCCGTCACAATCCAAACCTCCATGCCATAATCACCCTCCTAGTTGCAGTATAACCCCAACCGTAACACTACCACAACCACAATCACAACCACAGCCACAATCATAACACTCGTATCCACAACCACAACCACATTCACAACCACGACTGCAACCACAGCCACAGTTATATCAAAGTGTCAGTAGATACTCTGTGTAGGAATGGCTCTGGCGTGCCCCATAAGCCTTCATATATAAAATCCTTCGTAACTCCCAAACATGGAGGTATTATTATTATATAATTTTTAAACATCTTGCCCTAGTACTGGTGATTGTCTCCAGAAGTAACTTGAACATAACGCTAACACGCTAATTCTTAATCGACAAAAGAAAAAATATATTTCTTCCTCTTTCTTAGACTCCTCGAGCTCTAAAATAGTTAAATCGATAGCTTTTTTTATTTTATTCTTTTATTTACAGAAGGGTTTCATTCGGCACTGGCCCGGAAGCACGGTAGATATTGCTTCCCAAAATGTAAAAGGTAATTATTAAGGAATAGGTCAATTTCAAGTTTCTATCTGATTTAGACAAAACTGTAGAAGTGTAATGGGTGGGCAGAGGGTGAAGTGTAATGGGTGGGCAGAGGGTGAAGTGTAATGGGTGGGCAGAGGGTGAAGTGTAATGGGTGGGCAGAGGGTGAAGTGTAATGGGTGGGCAGAGGGTGAAGTGTAATGGGTGGGCAGAGGGTGAAGGGTTTCATTTTTAAGAACAATCGGTCAAAATCTGAGGTCACTGGACAGTGTTAACTTTCGGTTCCTTAACTCAAAAGGTTTTAATTCAATTTGCTTTAAACTTGGTCAAACGATTTATGTTCAGACATAGATTAAACTGTTCAATATTGAGAACAACAGGACAACGGTCAGGGTCACAAGGCAAGGTCAACTTAAAAACTTTTGATCTAAGTTGAACCAAACTTACTGGAGGGGTTCAGGGTCATGCAAGGATGAAGTATTCAAAGTTTGAGAGATATCGGTCAAAGGTCAAGGTCACAGAGCTAAGTCAAAAATTTGGTTAGTCATATAAGTAGCATTGTAGTCTTATCTTTTTTTTTTTTTTTTTTTTAGTAGCCATTTATCATCCTTACTGCAACTCAGCATTCTCCTGAGTGTTTTTTTTTTTTTTTTTTTTTTTTTTTGTCGACATGAAATTGTCGATAATGAAGTTCAATGTGCATAATAAATCGCTGAGAAAGAAGTGTTACGAAGTCTGCAAAAGCAGCATGCAATACGGTCGATTGATCGATCGTAAGGCGTGGGTGTTGCGCTGTCTTAGTGCACCTTCTCATTACTTTTCCAGGAAATTTTGTTAAGCTCAAAAGAGACGTCTCGAGCTGGAGTTGGTCAGCCAGAGCTTTCATCAATATTTTCACTATTATGACACTCTTAATCAGAATAACTTATAAAACCGTCTGAACTTTCTCACATAAAAGCTTTTAAAAATCAGTAAAACAAGTACAAAACACACATTTAATAAGATATATGAAGATGCAGAGGTGACTGTGCATTCACAACCTTTGGAACAGGGTGGAGGCAGGAAAACGACAAGTACTCCCATCCCAACCTGCTTTTTGGTCCCTACCAGTACTGTATATTTCATTATGGTGCACCATAAGTGCACTCGAAGGATAAGGTATCAAATAACCAACCGTACAGTACAGAGAAATATAGGGGAAAAAAAAAATATAGGGATGGGATTTTTTGTTTTACTGCCTTGACCTTGCTCCAGTGTTTTTTTGCGCACTGCCCTCCCTACATCTTCATACATTTTATTTAATGTTTTTATACATGTTGAACTATATTCACAACCTCCAAATACACGCTACGATCACTACCACGGCCACAGCCCAACGTAACCCCGCACTTCAGGGACGCTCATCACTCACAGCTCCCCCTTTTACATAAATCACCTCACCATTAATCCTTTCAAACCGAGAATGTTTTTTATTCACTCCTGCTGCTTGAGGCGGTGTTACTCGTTTTTGCCAAGTATATTAGTAGCGGGGAGGCCAGTGGAGGCTATCTTACCTTCCCTGCTCGAAAACTCCACTAGCCGAATGAGATCGTCTTTTGATATCAACTACAACGCAGAAATTATGCCAAGAAAAGTAAATGGTTAATCCCTTCTACACGATGACACTTTATTTACTATGTTCCCGATATCACAATACGATTTTACTCGGCTTTATGAGAGAACCTTTATAGTCAAAAGGTTGGAATTCGATACTAGAGTCTACTGTATTTTCTACCTATTTGTGAAAGTTAAATGGAAATGTAATTAAAATGGCACCCGTGTATGTTAGCTCAAAGAGAGAGAGAGAGAGAGAGAGAGAGAGAGAGAGAGAGAGAGAGAGAGAGAGAGAGAGAGAGATGTACTGTAACCAAAAATGGTGACTTATGGAGATGGAGAAGGAGAAATGCGATCAAAAAGGAGAAACGCAACCAAAATGGCTGATGTAGAGAGGGACGGAAAGAAATGTAACCGATATGACAGCTGTTCAGAGGAAAGGAGAAAAATGTAACCAAAATGGAGGGTATGGCTTGGAGCAATAAGTTAGAGTGGTGGTGGTGGGGCGACTGACACTACACGCCCGTAATTGCTCCCCTCATGAGGTTACGGTCACGGTCCCATGTAGTTACGGTCACGGACTCCTGTGGTTACGGTGATGGTCTGATCTTGTTTCTGTCATGGGCTACTGCAGTAACGGTCGCGGGTTCATTCTGTAATGGTCACGGTTCAAACAGTAACGGTCAGGGACTCATGCGGTAACGGTCACGGGTTCATGCGGTAACGGTCAGGGACTTATGCGGTAACGGTCAGCAGCTCATGCGGTTGAGGTCAGAGGGTCATGAAGTTATGGTAATGGACTGATGCTGTTACTGTCCTGGTCTCATGTGGTTTTGGTGACAGTCTGTTATGGAGTTATGGTACGATCCAGTTAGGGAAAGATTCTGTTGCTGTCCTTCTCTGATACATTACTGTTATGGCGTGATGTGGTTATGGTGTGATGTGGTTATGGTGTGATGTGGTTATGGTGTGATGTGGTTATGGTATGATGTGGTTATGGTATGATGTGGTTATGGTGTGATGTGGTTATGGTGTGATGTGGGTATGATGTGATGTGGTCATGGTGTGATGTGATTGTACTGTGATGTTGTGATGTGATGTGATTATGGTGTGATGTGGTTATGGTGTGATGTGGTTATGGTGTGATGTGGTTATGGTGTGATGTGGTTATGGTGTGATGTGGTTGTGGTGTGATGTGGTTATGGTGTGATGTGGTTATGGTGTGATGTGGTTATGGTGTGATGTGGTTATGGTGTGATGTGGTTATGGTGTGATGTGGTTATGATGTGATGTGGTTGTAGTGTGATGTGATTATGCTGTGATGTGGGTATGGTGTGATGTGGTTATGGTGTGATGTGTTGTAGTGTGATGTGGTTATGGTGTGATGTGGTTATGGTGTGATGTGGTTATGGTGTGATGTGGTTGTAGTGTGATGTGGTTATGGTGTGATGTGGTTATGGTGTGATGTGTTTTAGTGTGATGTGGTTATGGTGTGATATGGGTATAGTGTGATGTGGTTATGGTGTGATGTGGGTATGGTGTGATGTGGTTGTGGTGTGATGTGGTTATGGTGTGATGTGGTTGTGGTGTGATGTGGTTGTGGTGTGATGTGGGTATGGTGTGATGTGGTTATGGTGTGATGTGGTCGTGGTGTGATGTGCGTATGGTGTGATGTGGTTATGGTGCGACGTGGTTATCGTGTGATGTGGTTATGGCGTGATGTGGTTGTGGTGTGATGTGGTTATGGTGTGATGTGGTGAGGTATGATGTGGTTATGGTGTGATGTCGTTATGGTGTGATGTGGTTGTTGTGTGATGTGATTATGCTGTGATGTTGGTATGATGTGATGTGGTTATGGTGTGATGTGATTGTACTGTGATGTTGTGGTGTGATGTGATTATGGTGTGATGTGGGTATGGTGTGATGTGGTTATGGTGTGATGTGATTATGGTGTGATGTGGTTATGGTGTGATGTGGTTGTGGTGTGATGTGGTTATAGTGTGATGTGGTTATAGTGTGATGTGGGTATGGTGTGGTGAGGTTATGGTGTGATATGGTTATGGTGTGATGTGGTTATGCTGTGATGTGATTGTAGTGTGATGTGGTTATGGTGTGATGTGGATTTGGTGTGATGTGGTTATGGTGTGATGTGGGTATGGTGTGATGTGGTCGTGGTGTGATGTGGTTATGGTGTGATGTGGTTGTGGTGTGATGTAGTTATAGTGTGATGTGGGCATGGTGTGATGTGGTTATGGTGTGATCTGGTTGTGGTGTGATGTGGACCTGGTTGTGGTGTGATGTAGTTATGATGTGATGTGGTTGTGGATGTGGTTGTGATGCGATGTGGTTATAGTGTGATGTGGCTATAGTGTGATGTGGGTATGGTGTGGTGAGGTTATGGTGTGATATGGTTATGGTGTGATGTGGTTATGGTGTGATGTGATTGTAGTGTGATGTGGTTATTGTATGATGTGGATTTGGTGTGATGTGGTTATGGTGTGATGTGGGTATGGTGTGATGTGGTTATGGTGTGATGTGGTTATGGTGTGATGTGGTTGTGGTGTGATGTGGTAGTGGCGTGATGTGGTAGTGGTGTGATGTGGTAGTGGTGTGATGTGGTTATGGTGTGATGTGGTTATGGTGTGATGTGGTTGTAGTGTGATGTGGTTATGGTGTGATGTGGTTATGGTGTGATGTTGTTATGGTGTGATGTGAGTATGGTGTGATATGGTTATGGTGTGATGTGGGTATGGTGTGATGTGGTTATGGTGTGATGTGATTGTGGTGTGATATGGTTATGGTGTGATGTGGGTATGGTGTGATGTGGGTATGGTGTGATGTGGGTTTGGTGTGATGTGGTTATGGTGTGATGTGGGTATGGTGTGATGTGGTTGTAGTGTGATGTGGTTATGGTGTGATGTGGGTATGGTGTGATGTGGTTATGGTGTGATGTGGTTATGGTGTGATGTGGTTATGGTGTGATGTGGTTATGGTGTGATGTGGTTGTGGTGTGATGTGGTTTCAGTGTGATGTGGTTATGGTGTGATTTGGTTGTTGTGTGATGTGGTTGTGGTGTGATGTGGTTATGGTGTGATGTGGGTATGGTGTGGTGAGGTTATGGTGTGATATGGTTATGGTGTGATGTGGTTATGGTGTGATGTGATTGTAGTGTGATGTGGTTATTGTATGAAGTGGATTTGGTGTGATGTGGTTATGGTGTGATGTGGGTATGGTGTGATGTGGTTATGGTGTGATGTGGTTATGGTGTGATGTGGTTGTGGTGTGATGTGGTTATGGTGTGATGTGGTTATGGTGTGATGTGGTTATGGTGTGATGTTGTGGTGTGATGTGGTTATGGAGTGATGTGGTTATGGTGTGGTGTGGTTGTGGTGTGATGTGGTTATGGTGTGAAGTGATTGTGGTGTGATGTGGTTATGGTGTGATGTGGTTTTGGTGTGATGTGGTTATGGTGTGATGTGGTTATGGTGAGATGTGATTGTAGTGTGATGTGGTTTTTGTGTGATGTGGATACGGTGTGATGTTGTTATGGTGTGATGTGGTCGTGGTGTGATGTGATTGTGGTGTGACGTGGTTGTGGTGTGATGTGGTTATGGCGTGATGTGGATATTGTGTGATGTGGTCATGGTGTGATGTGGTTGTGGTGTGAGGTGATTATGGTGTGATGTGGTTGTAGTGGGATGTGGCTGTAGTGTGATATGGTTATGGTGAGATGTGGTTGTGGTGAGATGTGGTTGTGGTGAGATGTGGTTGTGGTGTGATGTGGTTATGGTGTGATGTGGTTGTACAGTAGTATGGTTTGGTAATGGTGTAATATGGTTGTGGTGTGATGTGGTTGTAATGTGATGCGGTTATGTTATGATGTGGTTATGGTGTGATGTGGTTGTATTGTGATGTGGATGTGATATGATGTGGTTATGTTATGATTTAGTATGGTGTGGTATTGGTGTGATATGGTTATAGTGTGATGTGGTTGTGATGTGATGTGACTAAAAAAAGATATGGTTGTGGTGCGATGTGGTTATGGTGTGATGTGGCTGTGCTGTGATGTGGTTATGAACATACGAAGAGAGGATAACTGAAACTGCATTTGGCCCATGCTGTGATGTAGTTATGGTGTGATGTGGTTGTGGTGTGATGTGGTTGTGGTGTGATGTGGTTGTGGTGTGATGTTGTTGTGGTGTGATGTGGTTGTGGTGTGATGTGGTTGTGGTGTGGTATGGTTGTGGTGTTATGTAAATTTGGTTTGATGAAGCTTTGATGGTATTATGAGCCATACCTGGTTACGGGCCAATTATGATGCCGCTGCCGTCCATTTCTGACAGGGTTATGGTCCCGCTCTGGCCACGGTGCAGTTATGGTAACGTTATGGTCAAGTGTTGGCCATTCCATAATTCCCATATAGTCTTGCTTAATAATGATATAGTAGGTAACCATTTATGATAATAACTTTGGTTTGATTCTAAATCGGCTTTGGTCTAGTTTTTACATGATTATGGTGTAGTCCTAATGTGATTAAGGTCCATTTCTAGTGCTGTTTAGGTCCACTTCGAGTATGGGTATGGTTCAGTTCCCATTGGGCTGCTGTTCAACCTTCAGGCACTTATGGTTTATTTCTGATATGGTTTTAATCCAGTTCTAATACGGTTATGGCGCAGGTCAGTCACGGGTATGGTCCAAATCTAATACGATTGAGGTCCATGTGCAATATGGTTACAATCTAGTTGAAATACGGTTATAAACCAATGCTAAAGCAGTTTTGATCCTATTATAATACTGTTAAGGTCCAATCCTGATGTGCTTCCTGTTGAGTTAAAAGACAATTACGATCCAATTCTAGCTACCGTTCATATCTAGACGGGTTATTGGTCAAACCAGATGGCTTATTACATGGGCCATTTCTGATATGCTGTTGTTACCGATAAAATACGATACGATTACAGCTTAATTCTGTTACGGTCCTACCTCAGTTCTGATACGCTTTCAGTTCAGTTCTAATAAAATTACGAGTTAATTCTAACAGTTACGACTCAACTCCAGTATGGTTATCACTCAATTCTGGAATGGTTATAGCACGGTTCTGCCTTGGTGCACATTCGTAACATATTTACACTTCTGTTCAGATACGGTTACGAATAAATTCTGACACGGTTACGGCTCAGTTCTGATACCACTGCCATCCAATTCTGGTACAGTTACGATCCAGCCCTAACATGATTACGGTCGGAGGCATTGCTAGTCCAAACCCTATCCCCAACTCATATCTCTGTCTGTTTGTCTGTCTCTGTCTGTCTGTCTGTCTGTCTGTCTCTTGGCCCTAGTGGATTACGAGACACTTTTCGGTAGCTGAATGGAATCGTCAGGCGGCAGTAACAACAAACAAATCTTACTGAACGAGTAGGCGGCTGTGTCTGACCTCTTCAGTCCCAAAGGGGTCTCTGAAGCTAGATAAAATCATGCTGGGGTAGGAACATTTAAACAATGAAGACTTATAAAACTCTTCAACGTGACTGGTGTCTTCTGAGCCGAATATATCCCTTCGGTGGCAACAGTACAATGCAGCAACAAAGATGTAACTTACAATGAAGGGAACTTTGTAGAGATTTCATCCAATCCAGGTAGTTGCATGGATTTTTCCCAAGCAAAAAAAAAAAAAAAGTTTAGGGATATGAAAAAGCAAAACAAAAAACAAAATATCAAGCAATTATCTGAAGATGGTATTGGACACTGTTTGTAAATCCCTTCTGTTCAACAAGTGTTCCCTGTGATGAATAAAACTGTATGGTGTAAGAATAATACAATATAACAATATCGCATACAAGGGGTCAAGGTGCATCGCCAGAAGGAGATTAAAAACGAACCTGGACTTTGTGTTGTTTTGTATGGTAGTGAAGCTGATCGGTTTGGTAAAGAGATATATATTTTTTAACACTGTACATAGTAAAATAATTGGTTTTGCTACAAAGAAAAGGTTGTGTGCTCGTAGGAAAATATATATATATATATATATATATATATATATATATATATATATATATATATATATATATATATATATATATATATATAAAATCTATCTATCTATATATATAATCTATCTATCTATATATATAATCTATCTATCTATATCTATTTATCTATCTATCTATATCTATCTATCTATCTATGTATCTATATTCTAGCAGGGGTACTCGGCATTGCCGGACCAAAAATGCAAACACTCTAATCCTATTTGTTCTAGTTCAATCTTTCTACTCCAGAAAGACCATGTACCTCATACTTTTGAAGAGAGATTATGAGAGGTCCATGAACTTTCTATTTCAGCTTTTGTAGAATAACCCACAGTATTTGTGCACACTTGTTTACTATTACAGGCAACCTAAGATGACCTCCGACCGGTGACCTCAAATGACCTCCGAGGTCAACCTCACATAGCCTATGTCCGAACTGGAGGTTATGTGAGTCTCCATGCCAAAAACTGGGTTGCTGGGTCCAGTCGTTCGAGTGTGTATTACCAGTAACCTCAAATGACCCCCGACTAGTGACACCAAATGACCTCGGAGGTCAACTAACATAGCCTACGACTGAACTGTGGGTCTTGTGAGTCTCCATGCCAAAAATTGTGACCAAAAAGGCGAACACTCCACCAGTGACCTCAAATTACCAAGATCTGAATTTTGACCCCCCTAAAACCATCCTTGGGTCACCCTGATTCAGAATACATATGAGTCTGAGGGTCTCTGGCCATTGATTACGGTTTGATTGAAGGACAAACAAACAAACAAACAAAGAATGCAGCTTTATATATATATATATATATATATATATATATATATAGAGAGAGAGAGAGAGAGAGAGAGAGAGAGAGAGAGAGAGAGCTTCTGTGGCACAGTGGTGGAGTGTGCACGCTGGTGGAAACGGGTTCGCCTCCTACCAGAGTTGCAAAAACTTTGGGAAGTGTTCACCGAGCCACTGACTGCTTTGGCGGACATAAGGGGTGCTGTGGTTGAACCAGTGTCGCATACTAGTGTGCTTGCACCCAGTCGGCTTAAGGCGGGCCGATTACACTTGGTTCACAGATTACACACACATCCAAAGCCACTCCCACATTACAATTGCAATTACAAGCACTTCTCACCCTACATACAGTCTCTACCAGACAGCCTAAACCACTGGGTAGAGATACATTGGCTGTATCGTCCTTGCTTTGGTAGGGATAGGCCGGTCCTGCAGTGGACACTCAACGGCTGATGATGATGATGATACGTGCGAGATGCACACTCTACCACTCTACCACAGAGGCTCCAATATATATTGGTCTGGAAAAAAGAATGTTTTATGTAGGTAAAAAAAATAATGTAATGAGTTAGTCTTATGAAGGTAATTCTAGCATATGTTTAAAAATAATTTTCATTTCCTTTTTTACTGGGTGGCTTTTCTAAATAAACTATAATAATCAGGGAGAAGCAACAGCAAGATGTATGATACGTCATCGGGTTAACGGGTTATGTATGGAGCTTGTTTTTTCTTGGCCAACTTGATATATTACAGAAGAAAGAGTACGGTATACTTTATTTAGAATACTTTTCTTGGCGTAGGAGATTAAGTTATTAATCATTGATAGTTTTTATGTATTTTTGTGCATCGAGAATAAAATGTTTACTATCGTATACGATATTTTCCCAGTGGTCATTGTCCGCCCACACTCCCACACTCGGTGCCAAACCCATTGCCAAGAGCTTCACAATAACGCTGCCACTCCCGTGACACCACTCACGCAGATCCGCACGAACATTTTCTAATCCTTTTTGGTGTTCAGTAAAATGGTTTTGTAAAATAGTCAAGCGGATGATGGTTATGCGGTACAGGGATGACATGCCGCTGGTGATGTCACAGAATCGATCCCTGACAGGGCAGGGATCCAGTGAATCTGAATTCAGTAAAAGGTTTTCTGTGATCTTCGTCAGCGCTTCGCAGTCGCACCTTTGATCAGCAGCGTAGGCGCAAATTTGCAGCAGGAGCGGTCCCCTAAATTATTTCTAGGAAAGAAAAAATCGTTGATATCCGTCTGAATTATATAATATGCTCTTTGGAAATTGATACCTTTGATTTTTTTAGGTAATTATGAACATACTTATTATCTAACGAAATATATATGGCAATTATTTTATGATTGCCTCCGAATATGTTCTTCAAAGACGTGAATATTCGTAAATATTTTCAGTTTTTCAATGATGGCCATCCCGCACAGAATGCGGGATCAAGCAAGCTGTAAACAGAGGTGACGCTCTCTCTCTCTCTCTCTCTCTCTGTACATGTGTATGTATTTATTTATGCATGTATGAATGTATGTATGATTTTACTGCCGTTGCATGAAATTTACCATGTGCCGGGAGGCACAAGAGGTTGCGGATTACTGTTCTGCATGACGCACCAACATCTTTCACTTATGAGGGGACCTGCACTGTCTGCTGGTGAGTTGGACCTTTGTTGGGCTTCAGGGAGCGAACTGTGTAGAAAATAATATGATAATCATATCTTCGAGAGATTTCATCATCTC
>NC_137049.1:12485907-12490907 GCF_032717465.1 Coenobita brevimanus | reverse complement strand
AAAGGATTTTGATATAATTTAAATCACACTTGGTGGATGGGTTGAGGATCACCTATTGTTTTTGAGAACAATGAATCAAAAGTCAAGGTTGTATGATAAGGTCAGTTTCAACAGTTTTATCCCGTTTAGAATAAACTTTGTGGAAGCTTTAAATTTAACATATAGATGAAGATATTCGATTTTGATAACGATCAAAGGTCAAGGTCACAGTTAAAGGTCAAAAGTCAAGGTCCTTGGGAGAATCCAGCTCAAACAGTTTTGATCTGATTCGAGCCAAAGTTGGTGGAAAGGTCGAGGGTTTGTCAAGAATGAAGACATTCAGTTTGGAGGGTAATATTTCGAAGGTCAAGTTTACAGGGCATTAAAGTAGTCTGCCTTTAGACCAGTTGGTGAAAGTGGGTGTGGCACTGTCTGAGTGCTCCTTGTGTGTGTGTGTGTGTGTGTGTGTGTGTGTGTGTGTGTGTGTGTGTGTGTGTGTGTGTGTGTGTGTGTGTGTGTGTGTGTGTGTGTGTGTGTTTTATTGCCGAAATTGCTTTTCGATGTATCGTAATATTTTCTCGGGTTTATGTGTCTGCTTCAGTTCTGCTTATTAATATTTAGGTCACTGGTAGTCAGTACATTAACCTTTTTTCTAATCGGTTGTTTTTATCATTGTCCACAACTGTGAACAATCTCAACTGGGATTTGCATGGCTGAGTTATACCAGTACTATGCACTTTTCCAAATTCATTGGCATCTGCCATGTCTCCAACCATTCACTAAGCTTGTGCAGATCTATGTAGATGTGTTTTTCTGTTCTACGACTGCTTACACTTTCCTCTGATCTAATATCATCAGCAAATACTGAGATCACAGCCGAGCAACATCTGTGTCAGTACTGTGCTGAGTATGTGGTGATGGTGACGGACACTACGTTCGGCCTCAAGGCGACGCCTGTCAGTTATGATCCTTCAGGATCTGCTTCATGACAGCATCTCCATCACTTCACATACTGTCACTACCCATCACTACACCCACTGTCTCTACCCAGAAGCGAGAAGGAGGATGAGAGAAAAGAGAAAGAAGAAGAGAGCGCAGAGGAAAGAAAAAACGAAAGGAGAATAGAAAGAAGGAGAAAGGACAGACGTGGAAGAAGGGCGATTAAAAAGGAATGAAGGTGTGGGGAATAATGACAGAAAAAACAAAGAGGTAAGGGTAAGGGAAGAGAGAGAAGGAAGGGAGGAGAAGGGAGGATAATAAAGAGAGGAAAGACCAATAGATTAAGAATGAGTGGGATGGAGAGAGAAGAAAGAAACGACTTGCAAGAGAGTGTAGAGAAACTAAAATGAAAGAAAGAGGAAACGAAAGGGCAAAGAAAAAGAATAAAGAGAGAAAAGACTATGTGGTTAAAGAGAGAAAAAGAAGAAAGGAAGGGGAATTACGAGAAGCAAGACTAAATACTAAGAAAGAGGAGGAAAGCGAGAGTGGAAGGGACAGAGAAGGAAGAGAAGACAGTGAAATTACTAGCAATGAGACAGAGACGGAGAAAGATGAGGGGAGGGAAGGGAACGAGAGGAAAGGGGAGTATGGGGGATACATGAGAGGGAGAGGGAGAAAGAAGCGAAGGGGGAAAGAAGAAAGAGCGAGAATAAGAGAGAGGGAGGAAGAAAAAAGTGAGGGATAGAGGGAAAGGGAAGAGAGAGGTATGGATGATAAGAGGGAAGGAGAGGAATAAAGAAGGAGGTGAGAGGGAGGAGGGGAAAAAAAGAGGTAGAGACTTTAAGAGAGTACCCAGCAACAGGAGAGAGGTGTGGGGGCAGGGGGCTGGCTAGCTGCTGGTCTCTTCTCCCACCCCTGTCTTCCCTGATCAGCTTTAAGTACATCCAGTCCTTCACTTCCCTCCCCCCACCTCACTAACCCTTCCACCAGCATCTCTCTCTCTCTCTCTCTCTCCGCCCACCTCTCTTCCTTACCCTCCAGCCTTCCCTTCCCATTTCCTGACTTCATCTCTTCCATTTCTTCTTTCTTTTCATTCCTCATCCACTTTTCTTGACCTTTCACTGCCTTTTCTCCATTTCATCCACCTTACTTTTCTCCCTTCCTTGCCCCTCCGCCTTTCCGCCCGCGCCTTTTTCTCCCCTAATTCTTTTCCCTTCCTTTTCCTACCTCCCTTCCTTCTTATTTCTTTTTTCTTTTTCTCATTTCCCCATTTAAGATCATTTAATTTCCCTTTCTCTTCACTTTTGCCAGTCCCTATTGCTTTCCCTACGAAGTCTCCTTCCATTCCTCCTCCTGTCATTCTACCCTCCTCCTTTCCCCATTTTCTCTTCCCCTTTCTTGTCCTTCCCGTTCCTTAACTCTTTCCTTTTCCTTCCTCTTTCTCTCTCCTCATCCTCTTATATTTATTAACCATCGCCTCCTCCCTTCCTCTCCACTCTCCCTTTCCCTCCTGTTCTTCCTCATTCTCATTCCCTTTTCTCTCCTCCCTTTCTTCTCCTTCGCCTCTCCTCCTCCCCCCTCCCCCTTTCCCCTCCCCTTAACACCTCTCCGTGCCTTGATCCTGCAGTCGTGCCCCAGTTCCCGGAAGCTGCCAGTTTGCTCTGCCTTGACTCTCCTGCCAGTGTTTTATCTGGAATCATTTGTGTGTGTGTGTGTGTGTGTGTGTGTGTGTGTGTGTGTGTGTGTGTGTGTGTGTGTGTTAGACTTTACCTGCGTTGTAAGATGTTGATGATATTGCTACAGTACTGCTACAGTATTGTCCTAGAAGTGAGCTACAGTGTATACAGTAACTTCATCACACCCACATCTAACAACCTACATCGCTCATCTCCACACTGTGTACTGTCCCTCCCTGATCCACCACCAGCCTCCATCCTAGCCAGTCTCAACAACTTCACCCATTCTACTCTTTTTTGCTGCTTCTTCCTCTCCACTTCGATTTTTAAGAGAAACCTGTTACTTCATCCTCCGTTCACCAACACAGCCTCACATATATTCCGCTTTTTCACACGTTATATTCACACGTTCCTGCCCAGTCACCCACACTAACCCAGCCCTAACCGCCTAGTTTTTTCCGCCTACCTTCCCCAGTTTTATTCTAGTTTATTGTATATCACAGAATGTCTGCCTCAGCTACCAGCATGCCCATACTACTCATCATCACAGGTATGCTTCTCCCTTCACTGCTGCCACCGCCCCCTTGTCGGCCCACCCTAACTTTTCCCTCTTTTACCATCATCCCATCCATCCCACCCCATCCCAACTTCTCCCTTCTAGCATCATCACCCCCCCCATCCCATATCATCTCTACTTCTCCCCTTAGCATCTTTCCCATCTCAGCCCATCCCAACTTCTCCCTTTTGCACCTCCACACCATCCCATCCCATTCCATCCCATGCCAACTTCCTCCTTTAGCACCCCCACCATCCCTTCCCAATTTCTCCCCTTAGCACTACCACCCACCCCCATCCCATCCTATCCCAACCTCTCCCTCAGCACTACCACCCACCCCCATCCCAGGTCGTCCCATCCATGCCTCTCCGCCCAACCCGCCCACACTTGAAGGACCTAAGCTGATATACTGCGTCTCAAAACCCAAGGGACTGATGCCACTGACTTTGGGTTTGCACTTCCATAGGCGTCACCTGGACTGGTCTGAACTGACCTATATCGTTCTGGTGGTATTGACCCGAAATGACCTAAAGAGAAGAAAATGGCTCTGCTCTGATGAGCTTTCGATGTTGTGTGTGTGTGTGTGTGTGTGTGTGTGTGTGTGTGTGTGTGTGTGTGTGTGTGTGTGTGTGTGTGTGTGTGTACCGTGGATTAATTATGCTTGTATGTATACCGGTACCTGCGTGAGTATAGTGTACGTACGTACGTATGTATGTATTTATGTATGCGTTGTATGTATGTATGTATGTATTAATGTATGTGTATATATGTATGTATGCATGTATGTAAGTGTTAGTTATATTTTGATATGATGTACATGTTCTACGTCACTGATCTTCACTTCTTTTCATCATCGGTTTATCTGTTACCTTCAAACATTTTGCTTTTCTTCATCTACTTGTTACTTGTTCTCTGGCCATGGATGAAAACGATAATTTATTTGTTTTTTTACCCTTCTTGTTTCTTACCTGCCACATTTTTAATAGTACAAATAGCATGATGGTGATGATGATGATGATGATGATGATGATGGTGCTGATGGTGCTGTTGCTGCTGCTGCTGATGATGATGATGGTGCAGATGGCGATGATGATGATGATGATGATGTGACCTGCATTAACTTCCATTTAAAAATTTATGAACTTCTTTTACCTTGAGATATTGCAACTTCCTTCACTTTGAGTTACTGATTAAATTTTTTTAGTTGAACTTTGTCTGCTTTGTGTGTGTGTGTGTGTGTGTGTGTGAGAGAGAGAGAGAGAGAGAGAGAGAGAGAGAGAGAGAGAGAGAGAGAGAGAGAGAGAGAGAGAGAGAGAGAGAGGAAGTACTTTTTCTACAGATCCTCTTTCCTCGAGGTTGGAACAGATGCAGGGACTTTTTTTTTTGGTTGTTTTACCTGTGAGTGAGAGTGTGACTGAGACTGACAAGCGAGGAGAGAGATTATTTGTCCTCTCTCGTCTGTGCAAACACTGTGTCTGTTTACTCATCAGCGTCACAGCATGTCGGCAGAGCAAACAGCAGCCGGGACACCAACTAAACACTGACACATGATGAAACAAATGAAACACACAAGAAGATTACTTTCCTCTTCTTTTATACTTCCCCTTATCCTTCCCTCTGTTTACTCTCCGGCCGTATAGCTGGGAGGGAAGGCAATCAAAACCTGAGACACCAATTAAACAGTGACGTAAAAGGATGAGGAAACCCAACGACATTGACAAGAGAGGAGTTAGATTGTGTCTTCTCACGTCTTTACTATCACTGTCTTTTTATTTAATCTTCTTGTGTATAGGCTAGCAGGGGTGGAGACCAACTAACAGCAGGGACACCAGCTAAACACATGACTAAGA
>NC_137049.1:12428407-12483407 GCF_032717465.1 Coenobita brevimanus | reverse complement strand
TTGTATCCACTCGGTCACACATACAGCCACCCTGCTCATTGCCCACCAATATTTGTGATAATTATTGCATTTTCTTTATTTACTACTAAACTCAACAGTGTTAAACCACAATTATTTTTACCTTCACTCCTATTACCCTTATTTTTGTACAAGTGCACAGTGACAGCGTACTTCCACACTTTTGATGCATTTCCACTCATCCAAGCTTTCCCCCACATTTCCAACAACGAGTCGTCCTAATTTCTTAACCGCAGTTTATCATCTCGGCATGCACTACCTGAACATCTTTCCACTTTTCAGCTGCGTCACAGTATCGTTTATATCTGCCAGTATCACACCTTCTTGTAAGACATTCTTTTTCTGCCAATCACGAAACTTATTCATGTTTGCAACCATTCTGCTCACATGGCTCCCAGTCATCAGCATCTCACAATATTATTCTTATTTGCTCCTAACTTCATTCCGTTTTTTAGTAAGCTCCCACTTTCATGCTTCCCAGATTCAGACTTTTTCCCACACTCATGTCTACATTTTCATACCTTTTCCCAAAATACTTTAATATTTTCAGAGTAATTTGCATTCATTTTTCTTCCAAGCTCGTAATTTTCATTTCTGTTTTTCTCTTTATCAGTTTCTTTCGATGTTAATCGCTTTAAATATATTTCTTTCTTAGTTCCCTTGAACTCCACTCTTCCAGACAGTCTAAACACAGTTTGTCTTTTCTTCCACACCCCGTTCACCCTATGCATCCCAGCAAGCTGTATCATGCCTTCTAGTTGCTATCCTCGTGACACCAAACAAGTTATCCACATCTATTTGCTCCCAGTTCATCGACTCTGATTCTTCCACTAACATCACCTGGTATTCATCTGCTACTGCTCTAGCAGCTCTAGTCACTATTCATAATGCTCCTCTACGTTTTACCTTACATACTGGGGGGAGGCGGTGGATCAATCGGTAGAAAGGTGGCCTGCAATCCTAACGGAATCTCGGCTGGGGCAGGGAACAGTTTAAGGATTTGAATTTCATTAAATCAGGCTTTACTGATCTACCAGAAGACCCGCCGACATGTCGTTAAAATACCCCCGCTAATACCAATACACAAGTCCTTTATGAGACAGCCCTAGCATGTATTCAATATGGACGGTGGATGTTAGCGCCGATGTGGTGACATGTAGAGGTGTATGGTATGTAGGAGGACTGCTGGGCCTAGGGAGCAGGCTGTGAAGCCTATGCCCAGAGTCGGACACATTTAAAAAAAAAAAATCATTTGATTAGATAATCCTCCGCATCGTCCTCAACTGCCTCATATCAACAACACTCCCACACATCCTTCTTTCGACAAAGATGTAATCAATCAGGCTCCTTTCGAAACTCTGTCCAGTCTTCTTTTACAGCACATATTTGTGTGCCTCCTGTGCTTATGGTATGAATTACTGATGCATAATATCCTTCCCTGAAACATCCTTCAGTCGTCAACTATTATCGTTCTTCCATGAGTACTCCATAATGACATATTACATCATTCACAGGACCCGTGTCAACTCCATCAATCATGTCGCTCATCACTAAAACAATATAGCTCCTGGGCTTGTGTCCTGTCACACTATCCAGCTGGTCCTCAAACCTGTCTTTTTCTTCAGCACTTCTATCATTACAGGGAACATACCCAACAATCGCCACCACATTATCCGTCTTACACTGGAACATGACATACATTATGTTCCCGGCAAAGTGGGAAATCCGTCATTGCATAGAATGCTTAAAACTTCAAGGCAAGGTATAAAGTAACATCATCTCTACAAATTTCCTAGGTATTCTGTGGATTACCGAGTTTGTTTTAGGCAACTGCAGCAAAGGTGCCTCGCCACTATTGGCCAACTGTTAGTTGTTTGTTGTTAAACACTTATTCCCTTTGCGCATGCGCGTCGTGAGTGCATGCCCTCTTCTTTAGCCATTTTAATTCAGTATCGTTCAAGGCTGCCTCACATCACAAACCTTTCCATATTGCTCCTCGTTAATCCCTCAGGATGGAGACGAGTACTTCTATTGAACTTATATGTGCAATGAAGCAACGTTTTTATGCTGAACGGAGAAAACATCGGAGTGTGTTTCTAACTGATGTCCGTTATCAACAGTTGGTGGATGAAGTGAAATATGCTGAAGCTGCAGCAAATAAGGCACCTCGCCACTAGTGGTTGCTTAATAGGTATGATGTTCTGGTTGTACAACAGAAACCCAAGTTTATTAAGCCAGTACAGGAAAGACATACTTCTGTTCATTTTTATGTGGCTGACAGTGAGCTGTCTGAAGTAGGCTGCTTCATAAAACACACGTATCTCTTGGTCATGGTGGCCGTGACCGTTTGATTAAGGAGTTCCTACCCAAGTACAAGAATATTACGCGTCATGATATAGAGTTATTTCTTCAGCTCTATACACCATGTCGGAAGAAGCAGAAAGGTTGCAAAAAAGGAACTGTTAAGTCGATCATCTCCTCCGAATTTAATTCTCGCTGTCAAATTGATCTGATTGATTTTCAAAGTCATCCACATGGAGGCAAGAAATTTATACTAGTCGTATTTTTTAAAAATTTGTTTCTGACTCTGAGCATAAGCTTCACAGCTGCTCCCAAGGCCCAGTAGTTCTCATACATACCATACATACCATACACCTCTACATGTCTACTAGGACCATCTAACGAAATTTGTTGTTCTTAAAACCCTTAAAACCAAGCGGGCTGAGGAGGTAGCCTACAACTTGACTGGCATTTTTACCCTTATTGGAGCACCATCTGTCTTGCAATCAGCCAACGGACGGGAATTTTTCAATCGGGTTATTTCGAGCCTTAAGGACTATTGACCACAGTCTCATCTTGTCCATAGGAGGCCTCGCCATAGCCTAAGCCAAGGGAATGTGGAACGTGCAAATCAGGATACAGAAAACATGCTCACGACATGGATGAAGGACGAGAAGAGCAGTCACTGGGCTGTTGGCCTATGGTTCTTCCAGTTAATGAAAAATCAGGCCTATTCATGCTGGTATCAAGATGTCCCCGTATGAGGCTGTCTTTGTATGCAGAGTAAAGATCTGGTTAAACTCATCAAATCTACCTCAAGAAGTGTTAGAAAACATTATGAGCGAGGAAGAATTGCGAGAGATTGTGGAATCGGTTGAAGAACTTAAACACATGTGACCAAGAGGGAGGACGTATATGGAACTTTAACATCTACACCATCTCAAGCATCAATAGCTCCTACTTGTACATCAGCTCAGGCCTCTACAACTCATCTACACCAGCTCAAGCATCTACAACTCCTACATCTATACAAACTCATACAGCTACACCAGTTGATATCAAACATCTACATCAAAAGATTTCATTTGTTGCATGTGCTCCAAAGCTACAATTGGATCTCATCAGGGTCCAGACCATGAGCGTTATAAGCATATCATCTGTGGCTGTGGTTGTAGTGAAGAAGGTTACGGCACTCATGTTTTGTGCCCAGTGTGTTTTAAAAAGAAAAATGTCCTCACTAATTAGCAAAATGCCAAACGTAATTTTGAAGTACAAGAAATTAAAATGAAGAAAATAAGTGACAATAAGTTCCCCCCAGCTGAGTGTGGTGCCACAGTTCGGATTTCCATTCCTGAGTGTGACAAAGGACGTGGAGACGCTCGCAACGATATCTATCGATTGGGCACGTCGCAGGGGGTGTTAAAACAGCTTTATGAAACAGCTTTATGCCAGAACGCAGTTTTCTGTGTGCAAGAAGCCTACACTGGCATTGGAAGACACCGACGGACAAACAAATCTCACTCAGGTCAACTGCAGCACAACAGTCAACGGGAACTGGACAAGAATTTAATAAATGCATGTGAAAGACAAGGTGTCAAACTAAGAAATGTTTTTGTGTTAAGGAAAATGTACTCTGCAATTCAGAATGTCATTCAAGTTCAGACTGCGCAATAAATAGTTGACTAAAATGATACAATGTTCATCAGAATATTTTTATTTAGTTAAGGTTTCAGATACCAGTTCGTTAATAAAATTTTCTCATCTCTGTTGTCTATTATATTATTAATTAGTTTAAGTTTTACAGGTTTCAATTCGTTAATAAAGTGTTCCCCCTGTTGTCTACTATATTATACTCTGCTCCCCCCCCCAAAAAAAAAAAAAAATGCTAGGCATTGCATGGAAAACCTAGGCGTTCTATTAAAATCTTAGGTAAAGTATATAACGTCAGAATGAAAGAAACTTATTTCATACCTTGCCAAAAAAAAAAAAAAAAATGCAAGTCAGTCTATAGAATACCTAGGCATTCTATACAATACATTAATTTCACACAATGCCGGTAACACATGCAAACTGACACATTATTAAAATTTCATTCCCTTCTGACATTCATCATTTATTAATAAAGCATCTCCCTCCTTATATCGTTCATCCACATTAACATTCTCTCACACACTTCACACTCTCCCATTCATCCATTACACACCTATCCATCTTCATTTCCCATTACGTCATCAAGACGTACCTCATAATCTTTAACACATGCATAACGTCCACTTATATATTCATCATTAACGCCTTTTACATTCCACACGGCCGTAGGAGTCGGCCTAAATATCCTTGACCTTGGGTAGGTATTGTACATGACCCAGCTCCAAGGCTGCCTGTGCCTTTACCAGGGAATAACATTGGAGGGGGTGACAGGGATTATCGTAATCCCTTTCACGCTTTCGCTTTTGTCATCAGGTCCGTACATGAACACGGGGAACAATATTCTTTCTCCCCCATCCCTGAGACTGATTACATGGTTACCACTCAAAGTAGTAAATGGTTTCCTTGGTTTCAGGAAACGAATTGGCTTGTCACTCAGTGTAATCACTTGTAGGTGGAGCTATAGCGAGCGAGTGAATGATGGCCGCCCTCACCCACCACACAATTAAACAATGTCTCCATGTAGTTTCCTACTTAATGACTCCCATATCATATAGTCGTAATTCCAGCGTAGAGGTAAACTTCGCAAAGATTATTTTTTTTATTTTCTACCTCCAGACCATTATTATTATTATTGTTATTAATATTATTAATTTATTATTATTATTATTATTATTATTTTGAGATGTTCCTTGAATTGAATGGTTGAGATATAGCCTTCATTAATTTCCATTTTACTTCTGGCTGATTGAAATAATTTGATAGTTGCAAAATTAAATAAAAATCACATAGGCTATTCGGGCTGAATGGCTTAACCTTATGGTCATTAGTCGGCTGCAGTTCATCCGAGCTCTCCTCAGTCCAGTGTATATACTTTTTTCCGCTCTATCATCATTCCATCTCACTCCAGACCTATTCACCTTCCATTAGTGTCTTCACCACAAGGGGTTTATAATGCGAATAGAATTGCCTTCTGGCAGCCGCAGCAAAATAAAGCAAGACATCATCAGCACTGATGTAGTTACTAAAGACCATTTCAATCCCTTTCATTGTTGTTGCTGTTGTTGTGTCCCCATCTGAATCTGAACTCAGTGGACTGTAAGCTGAAGCTGCCCTTCTGCAGTTCACCATCTTTTTTCAGGAGACGGAAGGAAATGAAGGACGTTTTGATATTGGGCCTGGAACCGTCCGGTTGCATCGTGCCACCACGTGAAGGCGGCTGTCTCCAGCAGCACTCCATTCACTACATTTTTTTTCCCTCCAGACCTGGTTAGAATCGGGTTGCAGTTGGAGCTGCAGATTCGAGATGACTAAATTCGTTAATCTTGACATCAGAATGTGTTCGAATGTCATTAAGTACAAATGCCTCTGAAAACTGCTAGGGAATAAGCATATACTGTATTGCAAGAATACAACTACAACATGATACTGATCCCTAGAAAATGGTTGCTAAATGAAAAAAAAAAAATGTGTAGGTCCAGATACAAGAGTATTCTGTTTCAGGAACCAAAATTGAATAACAAAAGACGTCCTGGCAATGAGGGAGCTGACCTTATCCTTTCATGTCCTCGGTCTTCGTCTCATTCTCACCCAATTCAGTTTATTACTGTACGCCCACATATTATTCATTATTCAGAATTATTTCAAAATCCTTCATAGTCTTAATAACATCAGGTTCAAATTGTATGCCCTTCATCCTGGAAAATATTTTTTTTTCGTATTTTTGCTGCCATTTGATGATTATATTTAGCTTTGGAGAAACGTTCATAAAATAAGAGCTTAATAAAGATTGATTTTAATCCCTTCATTGAGACAGCCTTTTCCCTACTTGAAACAGTATCGTCTTGAGGCAACAAAGATGAAATAAAAAGACTAACCAAGTGAAGAAGTGAATTTTCCTTTTCACTTCACCTCAGTCAGTTTGTAGCCGAAAACTCAATTCATTATATTATCTCTTTCCAGAATCCTTCATACTCTTAACTTGCTCTGATTAGACTTTTAGTCTCTGTATTTCCTTCATCACATCACTTTACAACCGTACACATATTATTCCAGTTCGTTCCAGAATCATTATCCTAAAAGTACATAGTCCCCTCCCCCCCTCACTCTATTCAGTTCACACCAGCACGTCCACTTGCTGTTCATTATTCTAGTTGGTTTCAGAATTATGCCGAATGTTCGTCATTTTGCCACTCCAGTCAGTACGCTGCATCCCGTCCCCTCTTTTCATTCATTGCCCGTCACCACAACACCAAAATGAACCACTCAGTTTTAGCAGCACATCCACCTAACCACACTAATATATGCAACTCACAGCTACTGCTCTCCACTCTCGCTCCCTCCCCCTCCCTTCTCTCTCTGCCTTGCTTTTTGTAATCCACCGCTGTCACCCAACATCCCATGCACTTACCCATTCCTTCCTTTTCTCCTGCACTGAGCTCACCTAACTCTATTTTGCCCTCCCTCCCATTCCCTCACCTCGTCCCTTATCCCTTACCTCTCACCCACACCTCAATCACAACTTTCCGTATAACTCGTTCCCCGCTCCCCACCTCCCTCGCACGTCGCTAATTAACTATTTTTCTGAGTTATTGTGGAGCGAATTAAAGTGTCCATCCCTCCCCGCCGCACACACACACACACACACGGCCGGGAGATTGAGTGCCAGCAGCAGATTACCGGGTAACCCCTTCAGTCCAATCACAGATGGTGTATGTTAATTTGTTGCAGGGAGGTGTTATTGAAGTGGTATAGAAGTGGACTGCTGGCCATGAGGTAGTAAGATCTTTTCCTGGGTGAGGCAAAGAACACTCTGAGTTTTTTTTTTTTTTTTCTTCTCTGAAACCACCTGATTTACCCTCATGTTATAAAATACTCCAGTAAAACCATCACCTTTGACACCATCGCACAAGACTGGACTGAGATGCCGGCAGTTGCGGCATATTAGTACAGATGTAAGGCATTAACGCCAAGCAGTGGTCTATGTGCAGGTTTGTGGCACCATTTGTTGCTCGTAGGAGGACTGTTTACCTTGTATCTGGTATCAGACAGCTTACATGATGAAATATGTACGATGGTTGCTGCTAGACATATGCCTCGCAAGTACCATGATATTCTATAAATGATGATGCGGAGACGAATATACTCAGCTTAGAATGTCTTTATTAACCCCTGTGATGCAATGCGACCATTTATATGAATCTTGCTGCTACCAGTTTGATTCATATTTGCAAATACCTCCCAAGAATGTGATGCAAAATTCTTCGTAAGTCCTGCAGTGCAATCACTGTCACGTTTCGTATTACTGCCGCACAACACCATTTTCTCTTACTGATGGGGTGCGGTGGGGAAGGAGCGATAGTGATGATTTTTTTTTCCCTCTATATTTTTACCCACCTGTCTTGGTATGTAATATGTTTTTCCTTGTGTCTGTCTACAGTATCTGTATTTGTGTCTGTGTATACCTGTGTTCTGCCTTCCTACCTATGAGTCTGCATTAGGCTATATGTTCATTTCGCAAAAGTTTTGAAAACCTCTTCAACCGAGGGCATTAGATATATATTATTATTATTGCTAACATGCGCATTCATTCAGTTTAGGAGAGCGTCCCAAATGATGAAGGGATTAATCAAGGCTATACGGCATCTAAGACCCTCAGTTAGAAATTCACCATTCAATAAATAAATCGCCTGGTTATAGGAAGAATTATGTAGAAAAGGTGTCCAAGAACTAATGGATATCTTTTTTTTTTCTTTTTTTGTCACAATCTGCCGATATATTTCTGTGTCAGTCTGTATGCCTGTCTTTAGCTGCCTTTCTCACTCTGTCGGATAATTTCTGTCCGGGTTCTGTTTCAGCCTGTACTGGTCTCGGTTGTCCTTTCATATATGTCTTCGTGTCTCCTTTGATCTGTCAATTTTTCTACTTTATCTTTCTGTTGGTCACTATTTCACTTGCCTGTCTATCTCGTTATGTCTATTTATTTCTCTTTCCGTTCTTCTGTGTCCACATTTCTGTCTCTCTGTCTGTTTATCTTACTGTCTGTCTGTCTGTCTGTCTGTCTCTGTCTCTGTCTGTCTGTCTGTCTGTCTGTCTGTCTGTCTCTGTCTCTGTCTGTCTGTCTGTCTGTCTATCTCTCTTTTTCTCTGGGCGTCAGTGTCACGGGCCTCACTTTTTGCCGGTGTTGATGAGCGGGATATTGGACTTGGTAATTCACTGGCCATTATCGACTTAATTAGAGGGGACGTAATTTCACAATGGGGGATTAATGGCTATTGGCTTCTGACCATCCCTACTTCATTCACAAGGTAGGTCCTACGGTGCTTAGTCTCAGTGGGAACATAGGGTATGGGGTGTGGGGCTTGGTAGGACTGGAATTTTGTAGAGATGTGAAGTTTGGTAGGTTGTGAAATTTGGTAGGTTGTAAAATTTGGTAGGTTGTAAAATTTGGTTGATTGTATAATTAGGTTAGTCGTAAAATTTTGATAGGTTATGAAACTTGGTATTTAACATACGGATGTACTTAACTTATGGATGTGAGACTATGGTGTGGCATGAAAATGAAGTCAAGACTAAGAACAGCGGAGATGGGACTGCTGAGGAATGTATGTGAAGTACAGAGGGTGGATAGGATATGAAATAATGTGATTCGTGAAAGGTGTGGAGTGAGGAAGTCCGTGGACACCAGAATCGAAGAGAGTGTACTGAGATGCTATGGTCATGTGGAGAGAATGGATAACAATAGAGTGATGAAAAATGTATATCTGAGCGATTTGAAGGAGAGAGGAGGCGAGGTAGGCCAAGGAGAAGGTGAAGAGTTATGGTGGATGAGTGTGTGAGGAAGAGAGGTTTGGAAGTCGGTGAGGCTAGGGACCTGACAGGAGATCGAGCTGGCTGGATGAATGTTGTGAGGAGATGTGCATGATCAGGGATTTGGCATCCCTTTTTTAACGTGGCAGTGTCCGGATTGACTCTATCGGATACGTTTATGTGAAGCAACAGAACGTGTTGAATGTTTTTGGCGTATCCGATAGAGCCAGGATTCCGGGGGGTTGAACGATGAGTGAGTGGAAGCGTGGCCCATTGGACTGGGCAAATTTGGTCTGTCTGGACATTGCTACTCCTCACCCTGCCCTAGGTTGGGAAAGGAGGTCCAGATGATGATGATGATGATGATGAAATTTGGTGGGTTGTCAAACTTGGTAGGATGTGAAATTTGGTAGGTTGTCAAATCTGAGAGAGACGTGAAATTTTGCCGTAGATTGTCATTTGGTTGGAGAGTAAAGTTTTGCTGGAGTGTAAAATTTAGTTGAGGTGTGAATATTGGTAGGGTGAGAAGTCTGACAGCAGTGAAATTTGGTAAAATACGAAACCGAAAAAGAGTGTAAAACTGGGTACTGTAGGGTGGTCCTAAAAAAAGACGAAAAACGGAAGAGTTAAGCTCCCACGCTCTGATAAAGCGCTATTGGGGATAGAGACGTCGTGTACACATTTGGGGGAATATCAATTAATATTTAGGCTATGCACGATGCACTTAAGGTTTGTTATTTTTTTTTAATTTTGGGTCATTATCGCATATGACAGCTAAACAGTGCATTGTTGGCGATTGGTCCATACATACAGTGTTGCAGAGAATGTTCCCAGACACCAATATAGTTGGTCCTGAACAAGCAAACCATTGCGTAAGGGTTAACTGAGGTCCGTGGTGATCTGGGTGGAACCAGATCTTTGGAACAGCGCCAAGGTACCAATCGTAATATGAGGATATCGTCGATTTGTTCGACATGAAACAGCAAAATGGAGGATTTAGTGTATATTTACCCCGTGGCCTCTTGCTTCCCGGTCCCCCTCCAGTTGGAGTATTAGCCACTCAAGGCGGAGGTTTCATAACTGGAAGCCACTCTACGCCTGAACGTAGATGCATATAATGAACGGACACATGGCCAGGAGGCCGAGCCCCTCCTTCGCCATGAACCAGAATTGAACCTTGGCGTGGACATTGGCGCCCCTCCCCACCTCTGCCCTTCAGTCCAGTTTCCCCCTGAAGACCCTAAAAGACTGAGACACTCCTCTGGTGGCCAAGGCAGTGATGAGCAAATTAATGAGTCACCTCTGACACTTATTGCCAGATGATACAGCTTGCGTTCTTTGATCAAGAGGTGGCTGTCGAGACGAAGCGATGAATCGTCAAGGCAATCAAGAAGATCCCGAAGCCAAAGCAAATGACTTCCCACTGAAGCGGCAACAGTGCTTTGGAGTGGTAGTACCGAGCTCAACACTGAGGGCTTCACTTCAAGCACCGCCTTATCCCTCTCCATGAAGCTGAATATGGAGCACTTGTTTCTTGACGTCGATCCCGAGGCTTGGTCGACGTGTACGGACTGCAGGAACACCACAAAAGTCATCCAAAGTGTCACCGTCACTAATGACCAAGCAGCGAGAGACGTTGTGTTGGTTCGAGAGTATAATGGCATCCTTATGAAATACGGCGAACAATAGCAGTTTGTGCTGCAAGTAGTCACATATCACCAAAAGCGGTTCCCAAAGTTGTAAGGGAATGCTAGCCAGGTCAGCCGGGTGACACTGGGTGGCTTCCAGTTATGAAACCTCCGCCTTGAGTGGCTAATACTCCAACTGGAGGGGGACCGGGAAGCAAGAGGTAAATATACACTAAATCCTCCATTTTGCTGTTTCATGTCGAACAAATCGACGATATCCTCATATTACGATTGGTACCTTGGCGCTGTTCCAAAGATCTGGTTCCACCCAGATCACCACGGACCTCAGTTAACCCTTACGCAATGGTTTGCTTGTTCAGGACCAACTATATTGGTGTCTGGGAACATTCTCTGCAACACTGTATGTATGGACCAATCGCCAACAATGCACTGTTTAGCTGTCATATGCGATAATGGCCCAAAATTTAAAAAAATTAACAAACCTTAAGTGCATCGTCTATCTATCTATTGCCAGACGCCTCAATCCCGTTTGGGGTGGCCACAAACAAATCGCCTCCAAGTCGCCCTGTCCCCCGCTATTTCACTGCCCTGCTCCCAACTCACACCCCCCTCTCTCATATACCTCTCCACCCCATCCCTCCATCTCATCCTAGGCCTCCCCCTCCCTCTTCCCCCCTCCACCTCACTCACATACACTCTCTTCGTCAGTCTTTCACCCTCCATCCTCTCCATGTGGCCAAACCACCTCAGTGTGTTCCTAATAACGCTTCCTATCACATCCACATCCACACCACAATGCTCCTTTATATACTCATTCGTCAGCCTGTCTCTCCACGTGACTCCACAGGCTCCTCTTAAATAACTCATTTCTACTGCTCTCACTCTTGACTTGTGTCCTTCCAACAATGTCCAAGCTTCACTTCCGTACGTTAGAGTTGGTATCACAATACTGTCATGTAGTAACTTTTTCACTTCCATGCTCACTTCCCTGTTTCTTATCACTGCTTTCAAGGAACCAGCAACCTTTCTTCCCTGCTGTACCCTTTCAAGCACTTCACCCTCCAAACCTCCATCCTTACTCATCACACTACCCAAATACTTAAACGTACTCACATTTTCCAATTCCTCACCATCTAACCTCGCTGTACATTCACTAACTTCACCTCTCTCAAAGACCATCACTTTACTCTTCCCTACATTCACCTTTAGGTTCCGTTTCTTACACACTCTCTCAAACTCATCCACCAAGCCTTGCAGCTCCCCTTCGTCTTCACTCAACAACACAGTATCATCTGCAAACAACAGTACAGGGAGTTTCCAAACACTATCCTCTCTCACCAGGGCCACTCCAACATCCACTACCCTACCTTGTACCTCTTTTATTACCCCATCCATGTACAGATTGAACAACCATGGAGACATGACACATCCCTGTTTCAAACCAACTTTCAAAGAGAAAAATTCACTTAGTTCACCATCCACACGCACTGCAGCCTTCGCACCATCGTACATACTCTTCACAGCATTCAACAACTTCCCATCTACTCCATATATTCTTAACACTTTCCACAATCCTTGTCTATCCACCCTGTCATATGCTTTCTCCAAATCCATGAAAGCCGCATACAACTTCTTTCCCTTCTCTAAAAACTTTTCCACTAAAGATCTAAGAATGAGTATCTGATCTACACAACCTCTTCCCTTCCTAAAGCCTCCCTGTTCTTCTCCAACTAATTTCTCTGTTCTTTCTCTAACTCTGTCTATAAGTATCCTACCATACACTTTTCCTATTATACTAAGAAGACAAATGCCCCTATGATTACCACACACTTCTTTTTCCCCTTTTCCTTTGTACAAGGGAATAATTATACCTGACTTCCAATCCTCCGGGACTCTACCTTCCTCCCAGGCCAATCTGCACATCTTCCACATCCATTCTACTACTATCTCTCCCCCACGCTTCAGCATTTCACCACACACTCCATCAATTCCTGGGGCTTTCCCCGATTTAACTTTCTTCATTGCTTCCACAACTTCTATCCTATTGATTTCTTCCTGTCTTCTCACCTCCCTCCTTCTCCCAGCCATTCCCCAGCCACTTATACTCGCATTACTTCCATCCTCTACGTTCAACAATTCCTTAAAGTGTTCTCTCCATCTGCTCACTTTTTCTCCCTTCTCCACTAGTAATCTACCATTTTTATCTTTCACTCCCCTGCTAACTTCACTTCCACCCTGTCTTACTCTTTTCACTTCTCTCCAGAACATTTTCTGACAGTCCCTCCACTTTACACTCAAATTCCTTCCAAATTCCTCATCCACTCTCTTCTTACTCTCTCTTACTAATCTTTTCACCTCTCTCTTCCTTTCCACATATAACTCTCTCTTCTGCCTCTCAACTTCTTCCACGCCCCTATTTCTCACCCATTCATTGTATGCTTTCTTCTTTTGTGCCACAGCCTGTTTCACCTCTTCAGTCCACCACGCTGTTCCTTGCACCCCCTTCCGCCTTCTCTTCCTTCCACACACCACATCACATGCTGCACATATTTCTTCTGTAAATATCTTACACACACCTTCCACGTCTCCCATCTGCTCCAATTCATATTTGCCCAATCGTTCCTCCACTTCTCTCTTATCCTCTGCCTTTTTCTCATCCTCTTGTAACCTTTCCACTCTCCTTGCAACTACTCCTTCCTCTCGTCTTTCCCTTCTTCTATTCCTCCATCTCACTTGCATCCTAATTCTGGCCACCACCAAGTAGTGGTCAGAAAGTCCACTCCCCCAACCTCTATACACTCTTGCATCCTTTACACATCTTCGCATCCTTTCATCCACACACACATAATCAATCATTGCCTTCCTTTCATTCAGTTCACCACCCACCCTTCTCATCACTCGCCATGTATACCTGTGGATCATTTTATGCCTGAAGAGGGTATTGGCTATCACCAACCCCCTCCCAGCACAAATGTCCACTAACTCACTCCCATTCTCATCTATCTCGGCAGGCACACCCCACTCACCAACTATTCCATCCACCTTCACATTACCAACTTTACCATTCATATCATCAATCAAAAACACTCTCTCATTCCTTCCAAACTTTTCCATGCACATTTCCACATTTGTCCAGAACTCTTCTATCACTCTTCTAGCACGATCTTGCGTTGGCGCATACACACATACAATCGCCCACATTTGTATTCCAACTTTCAACTTTACCCACACAATCCTTGACCCAACTGATCCATACTGTCTTATGCTCTTCTTCCATCTTTTACTCACAACTATACACACTCCTTCCTTTGCCCTCTCATTCTCATCTACTCCTGCACATATACCCCATCCATACTCCCATTCTCTCACACATTCTCCTCTCCATTTTGTTTCAGTTATTCCACATACATCCACTTTCGCACCCTCAAGCACCTGGACAATCTCTCTCTCTTTCACCTCATCATTCGCTCCTCTTACATTCCACGTAGCCATTACCAAGTCCTTTGTCTGGTCCTGGGTCGTCATCGTTTGGTCAGTCCTTGTCCGAGGCTTGTTGTTTGTTTTTTTAGTTAGTTGTTTTCCGGGGAGGGGCACTAACCCTCCGTGCATAGCCTAAATATTAATTGATATTCCCCCAAATGTGTACACGACGTCTCTATCCCCAATAGCGCTTTATCAGAGCGTGGGAGCTTAACTCCTCCGTTTTTCGATTTCTGAGGACAAACCTTCCTGGTAGGTATGGTATAAATTATGAGTTGTGAACTTTGATATGATGTAAAATTTGGTATAGTGAGAAATCTGATTTGTTGTGAAATTTGGTATGGTGTAAAAGTTGGTATGGTGTGAAATTTGGTATTGTGTGAAATCTGGTATGGCGTGAGACTTGGATGGGTGTGAAATTTGAAAGGATTTGAAGTAGGGTGTGAAATTTGCCAAGGGCATGAGAGTTGATTGGGATGTGAAACTTGGCGGGATGGAATCGAAGAGTTATTTTTGTCGCATTGATCGTAAATGTCTTCAGTCGGGGGAAGCTTTTTTTTTTTTTTTTTTTTTTTTTTTTTTTTTTTTTTTGGTGCTACTATCGTCTGACAGTTATATTTAGCTTTGGTGAGACTTTCCAGGACGTAGGAATTCAGTGGTAGTATTTTTCCATTCCCTCCACTGCCGGACATATTTCCTAAAATGCATAGATCGTCTTTTGAGGGAATAGAAAATAACTTAAGATACTTCATCGGACACGGACCTCTTAAGAATTTTATTTGCCTTTTCTTTTTCATCATCATCATCATCATCATCATCATTATAATCTTAAGTCTGAGTCAGTTCACTGTAGGACAATTTCCTGTCCCATCTTTTTCACTCTGAGATAATTAGTGTGTTTGTTAATTTTTCCATCCGGCCCCAGGAAATTTCCGAACCTCATCCCGTCATCTTGCCACCCGTCTGTCGCTTCTCCTTCCATCTCTGGATTGCCACTCACTTACTCTGTTTGTCCATCTATTGTCTGTTCTGTGAAGAGCTTGATCTGCCCATATCAATTTAATAGATATCTAATTACCGTATAGCGTGTATGGCCTCTACATTCGTCAGCTCCTTTGTCCAGGATGCTGTCCTTTTATCTCTCCATATGGCACATAGCATAATCCATTCCACTCATCCTTGACCACTTCTAAGTTTTTAAGTTTATGTTCCAAGAAATTTGTAACACTCAACTTATCTGATCCTTAAGGTAGTACAGGAAAGATATATTGATTATGCAGCATTTTTGGCATAACAGTGAATGTTTATCCTTCATATTGTTACCTAGTCACTAAAAGCCCTGCATCTCATATCTCTTCTACGCATGAACCAAGTCTGTACTGTCAGTCATGGGTACATGTATTCTTTCACACATTTTTACTGGAAGAGAAATGACATTTCTGTCAAACATATTTTTTTTCTTTGCTTTCATTTTCAGATCTACATTTTAACTCTCCCTGTTCAGTTCCGTTTCCATTTTTTGTTGTTCCTCCTCCGAGTCACTGAAAACAACTATGTCGTCATCAGATCGAAAGCTGTCCAGTCGTTCCCCGCCAACGTTATTTCCTTTGTCATCCCAGTCTATATTTCTGAAAACGTCCCCTAGACATCCTCTGAATAACTTGGGTGAAATTGTGTCTGCTTGTCTAACACCACACTTTATTGGTATTTTCTGGCTATCATACTGAGTTTTTGTGATAGGTTTGCTGCCTTTATCAGTATCTTCTAGTACTTCACATAAGCTTCATCTGCATCTTGTCCTTGAAGTGCTGCCATCACCGCAACTGTTTGAGTTAAATCAAATGTGTTCTCATAATGAATGATAAAATGGCATGCCTAGGAAATTCCTATAGTATAAAATTTTTGCTACTACCACACGATTTCATTCAGCATAGGTCAACACCCTAATAGAGGAGATATTGGAGACCATATATAATGCCTATTCAGTTCTATTCCCGGGACGACCCTGAGACCTCTACGCGCGGTCCCCTTTGTCCTAGCCTGTTCGTACCTAGAATTAAAATAGGTACCTGGATGTAAAACCGACGGTTGTGTGCCGTATTCTGGGGGAATGTTTTGGTGCTTACTTTCCTTGTCTGTTCACCATTCTTGTATGTTTGTGTTGTCCCCTGCCCAAGCAACTTCCCAAATAAACAGCCCAGCATGTTGGGTTAAGTCCCGACGCCTCTTCCTTCAACTAAAATTCCCTTCCTCACCAACTGATTCTTCCCCTCTCCCCCGCCTTTCCTTCTGACTTGGTGGTCGCCATCCCAACATTTAGGGAACTTACTTTCCTTGTCTGTTCATCATGGAAGGAATCGCCTTTAGATAGCCAGAAGATAATTAAAAAAATGTCCTCTCAGTAATGAAATTCGCAAAGAAAGTTTGAAATGGAATACGGGAGAGAGAGAGAGAGAGAGAGAGAGAGAGAGAGAGAGAGAGAGAGAGAGAGAGAGAGAGAGAGATTTGGACTCGCCCAGTGCTCCGGAAATGACAATCGACCCGGCATTGTAATGGCCCTAAGAACAGGTTAATATCTGTGTGTGTGTGTGTGTGTGTGTGTGTGTGTGTGTGTTTTACCCAAAACACAGAAGGACATATGTACAGTGTATAACAGTGGTTTTGCTTGTGCTGGTAATGGCGCTTGCCCTGCCGGGGATGTGGCGGTTTTGCTGCTGCCTACAATGGCAAGGACTAGCACTGCAGGAGCAAGACATGAACAAAACACTCCTCAGAGGACATCAGCTTTTCTCTCTCTCTCTCTCTCTTTCTTACACACACACACACACACACACACACACACACACACACACACACACACACACACACACACACACACACACACGCAAATAGTAACACATCTGATAAATTTAAGTGAAGTCCGAGTGCGCCTGCTTATCTTTACGCTGCCTGATCATTGGGCCTTACAAAATGAAAGAAACAACATCCCGCCCGCACCCTAAATTTGCCCTCCCCCCCACTCCCACTCTAACCCCTCTTGGATTTCCTCCAAAATCGAACCACTTCCTCAGTTCCAGATCCCCAACACCTGTGCAAAGTTTGAAGATGATCCGTTCATTGGTTGAAGAGTTAATCGATGCAAACATCGACGATCACATACACCCCTTCCTCAGTGAACTATGGGCGGGGTGAATAATAAGGCGAATTAAGAGACTGCAACACCTATGCCCTCAAACTGGTCTAAGGGCAGAATAATTGACTTTCTCCTGTGACCTTGACCTCGATTACTCCAAAAAACGAATTACTTCATTGTTGCTTAGTCCTTAACATTCCACGAACTTTGTTTCAGATCAGATCAAAATTATATGAGTTGACTTTTCCCGATGATATTTATCCTTGACCCTTCCCTGTGACTTTGGCCAATGACTGATTGTTCTCAAAACCGAATCGCTACATCCTTATTTTAACCTGAGCTCCGGCGGTGGAGAGGAAGCATCTGGTGGTGTCTTCATTGCCCTAGGTGGTGAGAAGCAGATGCCGCTCCTCCCTGGGAATGAAACTTCCTCATCCTTCCCTGCGTCCTGTCACAAGGATCCTGGTGGGGCGCGACCTCCCAAATGGGGGTAGCTCCTCCCTTCGCCGTTTTTTTCCACAGAAAGAAATAGCTATCCGGCAGTTATTTTCCTGCTCCTCACACGCACCGGAGTCACTGAGAGGCAATCCCGGGCCCAAAACACGAAATAGTTGTCCGATTTGCTTCCTACTCTTCACAAATACCAGATGAACGCGTGGATCTGTTTGATGTAACTCTTGCAGAGAATGGATCTACACCACATAGCTACACCACACCACAGCAAATGGGTACGAGACAGATGTAACTCCCTTACAAACATTTCTTGCATACTAAACACCATTCCCTCCACCCACCCCTCCAACAACCCACACTACTTCCAACATGCTTCAGTCTCTGCGCACAGGCAGTGCATCTGTAGCACAAACTACACTAGGCGTGCATCGCCTCGAACTAGCATTGTAAATATACTATAGTTCACTGTTGATGGCCTCCGCGTCAAAACACCACAAAATGAAGTCCTCACAAACACAACGTACACATTTCATTCCTTCAAAAGCAAAGTTCATACTCAAACACGACTCCGCACGTCAGAAATTAATGGATCTGAAATGTGACTCTCTGTTATTTTGTTTTAGTTTTTTCTTGGAGGGAGCAATTTGCAGACTTCTGGCCTTTGGTTCCTCCTTCCTTGCATTAAAAAATAAAAGGCGCAATTCACACATCGGCAATGACGGAACTGGCAGTCATGGAGGAACCCTCATCATTTACATTCACACCTCAGTCCTCAACAAAGACACAACACAGACAACACAATCACTCTTCCAGAATGATACATTAAAAATACATTAAAAATACAACCACTATGTGTCAGCTCTGGTCACAAACATGAAGTCAACATTTTTAACATTTACACTCCCCCCCCCTCGGCACCTCCCACACCTTACCACCCCAATAAAACCCTCATCTCCTCCTCCTTACACAAACGCGTAAGATTATCATTTCTGGGGGCTTTAATGCTAAAAACACTGCCTGGTACTAACACAACCAAGACAACTGATGAGGCCTTGCCATTGCAACACATTTCAATAACGTGTGTCTCCTCACTGACATCCCGCAATATATATGCATCGTACGCCAAGCACTCCGCCTTCCCTCTTCCCCAGACATTACGTACATTAAGATCCACACACCGTCACCTGCGAGCGGAACTCAAAGTCCCTTCAGATCACCTCCCCATCATCATTACCACAAACAAACGCTCCAGACCAGTGATCACACTGCCTACACAATTACAAGAAAGAAGATTAGATAAATTTCACCAAAGAAACAGAGAATGACATCTTTCTATCTATCTGTCTATTGCCAGACGTCTCAATCCCGTAAGGGGTGGCCACAAACAAATCGTCTCCATGTCGTCCTGTCCCCGGCCATTTCACTGCCCTCCCCCCAGCTCACACACCTCTCTCGCATATACCTCTCCACTCCGTCTCTCCATCTCATCCTTGGCCTCTCCCTCCTTCTTCCCCCCTCCATCTCACTCACATACATTCTCCTCGTCAGTCTCTCTCTCTCTCTCTCTCTCTCTCTCTCTCTCTCTCTCTCTCTCTCTCTCTCTCTCTCTCCATCCTCTCCACATGACCAAACCACCTAGGTGTGTTTCTCCTAAAGCTTCCTATCACATCCACATCCACACCACAACGCTTCTTCACATCCTCATTTGTCAGCCTGTCTTTCCATGTGACTCGACATGCTCCTCTCAAATAACTCATTTCCATTGCTCTCACTGTTGACTTGTGTTCCTCCAGCAAGGTACAAGCTTCACTTCCAGACGTTAGAGCTGGTATCACAATACTGACATGTAGTAATTTTTTCACTTCCATACTCACTTACCTGTTTCTTATCACTGTTTTCAAGGAACCAGCAACCTTTCTTCCTTGTTGTACCCTTTCAAGCACTTAACCCTTTAAACTTCCATCCTGACTCATCACACTATCCAAGTACTTAAACTCACATTTTCCATTTCCTTCTCATTCAACGTCACTGGACATTCAGTGACTTCAATAATTTTCTCTCAGTGACCATCACTTTATTCTTCCCTACATTCACCTTTAGATTCCGTTTCTTACACACTCTCCAAACTCATTCACCAAGCCTTGCAGCTCACATTCGTCTTCACATAACAGCACAGTATCATCTGCAAACAACAGTACAGGGAGTTTCCACACACTGCCCCCTCTCATTATGGTCTGCTCCAACATCCACTGCCCTACCTTGTATCTCTTTTTATAACCCCATCCATATACAGATTGAACAATCATGGAGACATGACACATCCCTGTTTCAATCCAACCTTCATAGAGAAAAATTTACTCAGTTCACCATCCACACGCACTGCGGCCTTAGCACCCTCATACATACCCCTCACGACATTCATTTTTCCATTTACTCCATATATTCTTAATACTTTCCAAAATCCTTTGTAATCCACCCTGTCATATGCTTTCTCCAAATCCATGAAGGCCGCATACAACATCTTTCCTTTCTCTAGAAACTTTTCCACTAAAGACCTTAGAATGAATATCTGATCTACACAACCTCTTCCCTGCCTAAAACCTCTCTGTTCTTTTCCAACTATTTCCCTAATTCTGTCAATAAATGGTTTGCATATGGAGAGAATGGTTTGGGCATATGGAGAGAATGGATAATGAGCGATTGGTGAAAAAGATAACTAGATCTGATGTGAGAGGTGTAAGACTGAGAGGAAGACCACGAATAGGATGGATGGACAGTGTGAAGAGAGCGCTGGATGCGAGAGGGATGTCTGTTGAGCAAGGAAGAGTGGCTGTGCGTGGCAGAAATAAATGGAGAGAAATTGTGAATGAATAAGTGATGACGCAGCCCTGAGGGGATATTCTCCCGCATTTGGTCTGATCAGCTAGTCAGGTCAGGTGCGGGTAAGGGGATGGGTCTGTTATGATGTGGCAGGGGTAAACCAGTTCTGCTGTCGGGCCCTGCTGTGGATGTCACTGATTGCATTGCGCAGTTGGAGTGTGTGGTGAGATGCTGAAGCATGGGGGAGAGATAGTAGTAGAATGGATGTGGAAGATGTGCAGATTGGCCTGGGAGGAAGGTAGAGTCCCGGAGGATTGGAAGTCAGGTATAATTATTCCCTTGTACAAAGGAAAAGGGGAAAAAGAAGTGTGTGGTAATCATAGGGGCATTTGTCTTCTTAGTATAATAGGAAAAGTGTATGGTAGGATACTTATAGACAGAGTTAGAGAAAGAACAGAGAAATTAGTTGGAGAAGAACAGGGAGGCTTTAGGAAGGGAAGAGGTTGTGTAGATCAGATATTCATTCTTAGATCTTTAGTGGAAAAGTTTCTAGAGAAGGGAAAGAAGTTGTATGCGGCTTTCATGGATTTGGAGAAAGCATATGACAGGGTGGATAGACAAGGATTGTGGAAAGTGTTAAGAATATATGGAGTAGATGGGAAGTTGTTGAATGCTGTGAAGAGTATGTATGATGGTGCTAAGGCTGCAGTGCGTGTGGATGGTGAACTAAGTGAATTTTTCTCTTTGAAAGTTGGTTTGAAACAGGGATGTGTCATGTCTCCATGGTTGTTCAATCTGTACATGGATGGGGTAATAAAAGAGGTACAAGGTAGGGTAGTGGATGTTGGAGTGGCCCTGGTGAGAGAGGATAGTGTTTGGAAACTCCCTATACTGTTGTTTGCAGATGATACTGTGTTGTTGAGTGAAGATGAAGGGGAGCTGCAAGGCTTGGTGGATGAGTTTGAGAGAGTGTGTAAGAAACGGAACCTAAAGGTGAATGTAGGGAAGAGTAAAGTGATGGTCTTTGAGAGAGATGAAGTCAGTGAATGTATAGCGAGGTTGGATGGTGAGGAATTGGAAAATGTGAGTACGTTTAAGTATTTGGGTAGTGTGATGAGTAAGGATAGAGGTTTGGAGGGTGAAGTGCTTGAAAGGGTACAGCAGGGAAGAAAGGTTGCTGGTTCCTTGAAAGCAGTGATAAGAAACAGGGAAGTGAGCATGGAAGTAAAAAAGTTACTACATGACAGTATTGTGATACCAACTCTAACGTACGGAAGTGAAGCTTGGACGTTGTTGGAAGGACACAAGTCAAGAGTGAGAGCAGTGGAAATGAGTTATTTAAGAGGAGCTTGTGGAGTCACGTGGAGAGACAGGCTGACGAATGAGGATATAAAGGAGCGTTGTGGTGTTGATGTGGATGTGATAGGAAGCGTTGTGAGGAACACACTGAGGTGGTTTGGCCACATGGAGAGGATGGAGGGTGAAAGACTGACGAAGAGAGTGTATGTGAGTGAGGTGGAGGGTGGAAGAGGGAGGGGGAGACCGAGGATGAGATGGAGGGATGGGGTGGAGAGGTATATGAGAGAGGGGGGTGTGAGTTGGGAGCAGGGTAGTGAAATGGCGGGGGACAGGGCGACTTGGAGGCGATTTGTTTGTGGCCACCCCAAACGGGATTGAGGCGTCTGGCAATAGATAGATAGATAGATAGTTGACCCTTGTGCGGTGTGATGCGGTGAGGATCTGTCCGTTCTCCCCTTTGGGGCTAAGATGCGAATGAATGTGTTTGAATGGATGAGTAAATGGAGAGTGAGTCGTCCTGTCTCGGCTACCTCCCTTTCCTTGGGGGAAGCAGCCTAGGTATATAGATAGATAGATTACACTAAGAAAACAAATGCCCCTACGATTATCACACACTTCTTTTTCCACCTTTCCTTTGTACAGGGGAATAATAATACCTGACATTCAATCTTCCGGACTTTACCTTCCTCCTAGACCAATCTGCACGTCTTCCATATCCACTCTACTACTGTCTCTTCCCCATACTTCAGCATTTCACTACACACTCCATCAATTCCTGCGGTTTTCCCCATTTTGACTTTCTTCATTTCTTCTGCAGCTTCCATCCTACAGATTTCTTCCTCTCTTCTCACATCCCTCCTTCCCCCAGCCATTTCCTAGCCATTTATACTCGCATTGCTTTTATTCTCTATGTTTTCTCTCTCCAACAAACTTCTTTAACACCCTGTCTAATTCTCTTTATCTCTTTCCATAACATTTTCTTACTTTCCCTCCACTTTACATTCAAATTCCTTCCAAATTCCTCATCCACCCCCTTCTTACTCTCTCTTACTAATATTTTCACCTCTCTCTTCCTCTACATATAACTCTCTCTTCTGTCTCTCAACTTCCTCCATACTCCTGTTTCTCGTCCATTCACTATATGCTTCCTTTTTTTGTGCCACAGCCTGTCTCACCTCTTCATTCCACCATGCTGTTCCTTGCACCCCTTTTCGTCTTCTCTTCACCCCACACACCACCTCACATGCGCACAGATTTCTTCTGAGAATATCTTTGCACACACCTTCCACGTACCCCATCTGCTCCAAATCATATTTACCCAATCTCTCCTCCACTTCTCTCTTATATTCTGTCTTTTTCCCATCTTCTTGTAGCCTATCCACCCTCTTTGTAAGAACACACTTCAGCACACTAACAACACATCCATCACCAACAATGACTGGCACATCATGAAGTTTAACAAGATCATACTTAAGGCAGACCAGCACTACATTCCAAGAGGTAACAGACGACACTACAAACCAAACTTTACATCGGAGTGTGTTTCTCATAAAACAGCGCGATTCGTTAAACACAAGTCCAGTCTCCAACCCCCACCCCCCTACACACACACGAGACACCATCAAAAGGCTCCGGCAATGAAAAAACTAATTATAAAAAAGAAAAAAGAAAAATGGCAAATCTTTATAACAACAAACACTCCACAGACCCCTACCTCTCAGCTCTACAGAACTTTGGATAGCATTACTAAATCACAAACAAACGCCTGCAAGACCTACACTGTCATCACTACCAACACCTAGCACATCCCTTCTTATCAAGGAACAAGCAGACTTACTCATAAGCCACAGTGCAAGCATAAATAACCTTACACCGACAGGCAAAAAACAGGCTTTTCTGCAAAGACAGTCCTTTCCACGTGGCAAAAACATAGCCCCTTATTCCAGAACAGGCACTTAACATTATCAAGAACACAAAGAACCCTACAAGCTCAGGTCCAGGTGGCATCAGCTACCTTCAAATGAAACATTTAGGATCTCAAGGCATCCAGGCCCTCACAAGCATTAGCAACTACTCATACGCTCATTGCAGCATCCCCACCATCTAGAAACTTGGAACTATCCTAACTCTTCATAAACCAAACCAGGACCCAACACATCCTTCTTCGTACAGACTCATAACACAAATCTGTACGCCATCCAGGCTAACCGAATGCTAAATTATTAATATAATCATGCCTCAGTTCCCCCGTGTTTCTTAACAGTATGGCTTCAGAGCAATACACTCTTCAAGCATCTTATTAACTACTTCACACAATACGCATCTGATGGCATCCAATCTGCGCAACCAGCACAGCATACACTTCAAGAGTAGATATTAGTAAAGCCCTACACAAACCAGTTACCAAAATTTACAACACAGCCATGGAGAACATGAAATGCTACCTTGCCAACTGCTCATCCAGTAAACAAACACATGTTACTCAACAGGACAGATCGTCAAGAACACGAAACTTTTGTAACGGAATTCAAACAGGTCTCCATTCAGTCACTCATACTTTTCAACCTATACATGCATGACACTCCTACACTCCAGCCTTACACATACATTGTCTCCTGTGGCTGACATTTCCATAACAACCTCACGCTACATTGTAGACTCAGTATGTGCACTGCAGCAAGATTACCTCAACATACCTCAGGCGTGGGTAGACGACAACAGGTTCACGATCGCTCCGCCATACCATCAACATACTCAACACCGACAGCAAGCACGAGCACAGGTATTCTCCTGACATCACACTCAACAAAGTACTTGTGCCACCCTCCACGCTCCCTACTAAAATCCATAGAGCGACATGTGCCGCTGGAGACCCTTTCAATGGCCACATAGCAGACATTAAAAGGCGATGCACCCCCAGACTCAGGGCACTCAAGGCACTCACTGGGAAAGATTTCATGCAACAAAGAGAAACACTTTCCCTACGCTACAAACAGTATATGAGATCAGCGATGTCTTATGTCTCTCAGGAATGGGCCTCAATCCTAGCTAACACCCACTACAACACCTAACAGACCAGACAGAATAACGGCCTCTTGGGTGCACTCAGACTACTCCCACAGCTAACTTACACTTTGAAAATGAAATCCTCCCTGTCAGAGAATATAATGATATAAGAGACCCACAGTTCCCTGCAGCAGCCTGTGCTAACACACGACACAGCTAGACACGTAAAACAATCACCACACAACCATTACTAGACCCACATTACTTGACAATATGTCATTCCCAGACATTCCTACACTAGCAAAGAAGAAACACTTACATACTCACCTCATGTGCATGACAGTACAACATCTCGATCAGAACACTATATTACAAGCCCCCCTCCCGACAACAGAAATAATAATAATAATCTTAAATAGAACTAGTTGAGTTCACTTACCTTAGAAAAGGACATCACCTAGAACTCCTCAGCCTCCAGCCTAGATTCAGGTTGGGCGGTATGAGAAATAAAACGTGCCTCGCTTGTAGAATAGACCCACACAGCATAACAACGCATAATGGTGCAAGGTACAGCACATACCATACTAAGACAGACACAGATTCAACGGTGAGGGGAACTTAAGTGACCACCCCGCAGGGCAGACGACGGGTCTTCTCAGCCAAGCAGACCGGGGTTAAGCGGCAGCAACCACAACAGCCTGAACTCTTCCACGAAGTTTAGTCTACATCTGAAAAAAAAAAAAAAAAAAAAAAAAAAATTAAGTAGACCTTGCCATAGGACCTTGACCTTTGACTTCTTGTTTTAAAAATAATAGGTCAGCCTCTTTGGCGATCCTGAACTCATCCAGCAAGTTTGATCAATTTCAGATCAAAAGCGTTTTAGTTAGTTTTTTCAAATAACTTCGACTTTTCCTCTTTGCCTTGTGACCTTGACCTTTGTCTGATGTCAAAGCTGAACCAATTTTTCTTTCCTGACCCTTAACACTTCCACCAAGTTAGGACCATATTAGATCGAAATTGTTTGAGCTGAGCCAGCTTTGTGCTCGTAACCTGTGACTTTCCCTGTGATCTTGACCTTTGACCGAGTGTTCTCCAAATCTAATCCTTTGAATCTAGGTTTATCTTCAACCATTTCGCTCAGTCTGGTCCAACTGGGATAAAAACTGCTTAAGCTGACTTCGACCTTTGACCTGTTGTTCTCGAAATCAATCGGTTTACTTCCTGGCAGACCTGCATCTCTTCCACTGAGTCTGGCGGAACTCGAACAAAAAATGTTTGTTATTTTGTTAACACACACACACACACACACGGGTCTATGTTTGCCGTTATGCTGTGGCGTTGTCCTTTGGCTGATTGTTCCCTCAACCGGAACAGCTTCATTCTTGCCTTACCCACAACCCATCCCCTAAGTTGGTGTAAATGAGATAAAATATTGAAGTTGATTTTGATAGGTCAGCATTTGATCAAGTCCTGTGACCATGTCTTCTGAAAGCTGCTGCCAAACACAACAGTTTTATTATTTGGCTGACCCACAACCCTTCCACCAAGTTTTGTAAAAAAAAAAAAATACTTTATTAACACACACACACACACACACACACACACACACACACACACACACACACACACACACACACACACACACACACACACACACACACACACACACACACACCTCAAAGTATAGAACAATCTCTTGTTCCGCGAACGTGCTTGCACTGAAGCCAAAATATGGCCGACATCTGAAAAAGACCATATCTGACGTACAACAAGAGCTCATAAATTCCAGAAGCCAATTCATTAGGATAATTGGGGACTAAATATATGTAACCTATATTTATACTTACTTGGATTTTTACTATACAAAAAAATATGTAGCCTAGACTAAGTTTTAAGGAAATAACTGTTTTCTAGAGGACAAAAATTTAATACAGATAAGTCATAGGGAATTTATATTCATTGCTGTTAGAAAATATCTCTTTCTTTATTTTCATAATTCTGGTCGGTAAAGAGGCCCCTCTGATAAAAAAAATAAAAAATAAAAAGGCATTCTAAAGTGATCAAACAGCATTCTCTCCCATCCTTTTTTTAAATATAATTTTAGTATCCCTAACAAGTATTTTTGTATTCCCAATCTCAAAACAGTTTCTGACCTTCCAGTGCATAAAACCAAATGAAGAAAATAATGTTACCGTCGTTGCACACAATATTACTACAAGAAACAGTTGCTCTGGAATAGCTCGTGGCTCCTGCCCTGCATCACTTTAAAAAGATTGCCACCAACCAAGAGGTGGAAATGAACTGACAACATCATCATTAAAGTGAAACTGTTTGAAAGGTCAGCTTCTTCCTCGAAAATTAATTAATGTTGGCAAAACTTAGGAAAGTTTTCATTCACCTTCCTTTTGCAATATCAGTGTCAACAGCAATGAGGCACTGTCCTTGTTATCTGGGATGAATAAGCCTTGCTAATTAATGAGCAGCAACTGGGATGCATTTAGTCTCTTAACTTGTTGACGTGTATCTTCCTGCTCCGGTAATCAGCCACGCTGATAACTTGAAGTTATCACAGATGCTGGACACAAAATTATTGGATCCAATTTTATCTGCTTGAATTACTCAAACCATAGTGCGTACACACACACACACACACACACACACACACACGCAAACACAGACACAGACAGACACACACACACACACACACACACACACACACACACACACACACACATATTGTACATGTGTTCATGCAAATATGTATAACCAATAAACGTATGTACGAAAGATGCAGTGAAAAGATGATCAAAATACAATAGCATAAATGTAACTAGATTGGTCTATAGCAGTAAGTATAATACCGCAGTTGTTATACGGTATGGATGTTGACGATGAGGATAACTAAAATGTTGATTCCATTAAGATTCTGCCATAGACTTGCCTGAACAGGATCTGCATTCCAGTGTGTATTATATGGTATTTAATGGTTGTGTATATACATGAGAATCATTTGTTTTAACCTTTGATTGCGTTCGATTAATACAGGTCTACATAATCAAACTTATTTCTCTCATCAGGTATAAAATATAACATTTCTAGACTTAAGTTTAACGGCGATCACGCATATGCAGTCCATTTTAGCGTAGCACCCAATAACACACAATTTAATCAGCGAAGTTAAGCAACGTTGGGTCTGGTTAGTACTTGGATGGGTGACCGCCTGGGAACACCAGATGCTGTTGGCATAACGTTCTCCCTACGTGTCAAGTGGGGTTGGTGGAGGATTAGTGCCCCTCCCTGTAAAATAATTAACTCTAAGCCTTGACCACCCCGTTTGGGATACATGGCGTCTGGCAATGAATGAATGAAATGAACGTCACAATTTTATGGAAACTAACTTTTATCATTTTGGTTGAATTTTACCGCTGAACGCATATGCTTGCTTATAAAAACGAAGTTTTTCTTAGTATATTTGAGGTTTCGAAGTCTTTGAAGTATGTCGATTCCTCGTATAAATTCAGTGTCTCCAAATGGTGCACATATACATTGTATTTTCATCCAGAATGAAATGACTAAACAGGAAATTCTCCGGCAAGACATATAACAGAGACTGAGTTTCAGTGCACTTTTGCAAAGGTCAAACTGCTCAAAATCGTCGAGCTTTAGACTTCCTTCGATGCTGCGTTCCAGGCTCGTTCCTGTACAGCATCCAGCAGTAATCCGCGAGCATACTTTCATTCCATAAGCCTTGATAGCGATGCTCCATTCACTGATATCTTGATGGAAGCGTTCTCCCTGCTCGTCAGAGACGGCTCCCAGGTTCTGCTCGAAAACTTCAAGGTGTGAATGGAGAAAATGAACTTTCAGTGACATCCGACACCCGATAACAGTAAATGAATTGAGAAGTCTCTCAACACCATCTTCATAATCCGGTGACCTCTTGTTTCCCAGGAAATTTTCACATATCCACATGAATGAGGTCCACGCAGCCAGTTCCACATCGGCCACACAGGTGCTGAAGTTGTGGTCTCTCAGAAGTTCCTTTATCTCTGGGCCAATGAATATTCCTTCTTTCAGCTTAGCTTCAGTGATGCCTGGGAATTTGCCTGGGACATATCCAAATGCTTCAGTGTTTCTTCTTAACAGTGTCTTCACGAACTGCTTCATTAAACCGAGCTTTATATGAAATGGAGGAAGAAGAATTTCTCCGGGAGCAACCAGGAGCTCATTCGCGATGTACGAAGTTCCTGGCTCGTATGTCTGTCTATGTGGCCATGTCGACTGCACGTAGTGCTTGGAAGTTGCACGGCTATCCCAGAGGCATAAGAAACAACAGTGTCTTGTGAAGCCTGATTGCAGTCCCGTCAGCAAACCGTTCACTTTCAAGTCTCCACACAACTTCCATTTGTATTCTTCATATTTTATGACATCTAAAAGGGCGGCAATGTATTTATAACACTCTTTCATGTGCACTGAATGTCCTAGAGGCACAGAAGGTTTCATATTCCCATTGTGCAGCAATACCGCCTTCAAGCTTTTCATCGATGAATCGATGAATAAACGCCATTGAGAAGGATCATACTTCTGTGAAAGGCAGCGGAACAATCCGTCAATGTCGTTGCATAAACATAGTGGTCCACCAAAAGAAAAATACGAGGAAAGATCTTCATTTCGTTTTCTGAAGTAGGTTATTCGAACATTTTTCAAACGAGATGCCGAAAGTTCAGCCTTGTCCTTCGGTAGTTCCAGATCTCGAACTAAGTCATTCAGCTCTCCTTGAGAGAACTGTTCAGGTGTGTCTTCATTGTCGGCTTAAAACTCTGCATCCTCAGCTGCTTCATCTGACTCAGTTTGGGCTACATCTTCGTCCTCATCGTCGCTACTGGCGATACCATCTTCTGGTGGTACTGGAATGGGAAGATGTTCATCGTTGTGCTGCACTGGTCTTGTAGCGGATTCCAGACTGGGGTAAGCAATCTTGTGCTTGTTCTCAACAGAAAACCCGGATATGTTGACCTTGCAGAAGTACCAATCTGTAGCATGACCTTTCGGCTTCCTTCATATCATAGGAAAGGCGAATGGCATTGACTTTTTTCTTTTATTCAGCCGATGCCTTAGTCCATTTGAACAAGCTGTACAAATTACATGCGGTGCCCATTATTTGTCTTGATCTGCAAGAGCACAGCCAAAGTACAGATGATGGACCTTCCTGATATCGTTCGCGATGTTGCATTGCTGTCCCTTGGGGGTGAATGAACCACAGACATAGCAGAAACAGTCGGGGCTATTTTTACATTGCCTTGACATTTCAGCTGATTCAGTAAACAACAACACCGGCAAAAAAGCATTAGCACTGTTATGAACAGGAATATATGTGAATATTGTTATATACAGTTTCAACATGAATGTTCATCGCTCATCATAAAACCTAGACGTGGTAGGAAAAAAAAAAACAGATGGGATTTTCGGAATCAGCACCAAAATTGTATCAAGAGCACCACAAACCTTTCATGATGATTTTTTACTGTTGGCCGGTTATTGTTAACACTGAATTTAAATCGCCTCAGCATGACCATGGCAACCTTGACAAAAAAGAAGGAAGGAGAAAGAGAGAGAGAGAGAGAGAGAGAGAGAGAGAGAGAGAGAGAGAGAGAGAGAGAGAGAATGCAGAAATATAAATTGCACATACATAATAGCATTCGTAGACTGGTAATAATTGAATATATTTAGAGAGAGAGAGAGAGAGAGAGAGAGAGAGAGAGAGAGAGAGAGAGAGAGAGAGAGAAGGGGGGAGTAAAAAAAATAAGGAAAAAAAATCCAGTGGGTAAGGGAGCGGCCTTAGTGCTGTGGAACACCGCATTATCCCCGGAACGGCCACTTCAACCCTTTATTGTCCGAACTTGAGTCGCTGGCACGGGTACTTAAGACGCTCCGAGGTGCTGCCCTTGTCTTCGCGATGGGGAGGGATAGATATTTTTGGCAGCTTTGGTTGTCTTTCGATGGTTGCTGTTTCTTTTCGTCTCTTTCTCGCTTCACTGCTCTTTCCTGTCCTCCTCTCACCTTTCCTTCTTTCCTTTCCCCTCCCTTCCCCTCTCTCCTCCTTTCCCTTCTCTTCTGTTCCATCCTCTAGTCTTCTCTTCCCTTCACTTCCATTCTTCTTTCTCTTCTACTCACTTCTTCCTTTCTATCTTCTCTACTCTCCTTTCTTTTTTGTCTTTCAACATTTATTTCTTTTCTCTCTATAAATCGATATTTCTTCTCAACTGTTCTTCTGTCCAGTTTTGTCTTTGCGTCATCCACGGTCTGCCCATTTGCCGTCTTTTCCCCCCTAATTAATCTTCCTTTTTCCACAATCGATCTTACTCTTTGCTTAATCCCAAATCCATCCTGTTTGTCTGCCTGCCTGCCTGTTTGTCTGCCTGCTTGCCTGTTTGTCTGTCTGCTTGTCTGTCTGTCTGTCTGTCTGCCTGTTTGTCTGTCTGTCTCTCTCTGACGGTGAGAACAGAAGGTCACGAGTGAGAACAGAAGCTCGTGACCTTTGGCCTTATACTCCCCGCTGCAGTGTGACCTCTGAGAGAGAGAGAGAGAGAGAGAGAGAGAGAGAGAGAGAGAGAGAGAGAGAGAGAGAGAGAGAGAGAGAGAGAGAGAGAGAGAGAGAATAAAATATATCATCAGATGTTTAAGAAATCTTGCTATGTATGAGATATTAATATTTTCTCTAGAATGGCGTCATTTGCTACATTTTTCTTCTTACAGACAATTTCATTCAGGCTAAGGAGTGCCTCTCGTACTGAAGAAGGCTGAAACAATGGCCACCACCTCGTTCAGCGCGATGACGTCTTTATTCAGGCACTTCTTTCTACTTGCACATGATTAGATACGAGTATACTGAGGAAAGACGGTGAGTACTGAACGAGTAAAACAGACGGCGGCGTGATGAGAGTGGAGGAGGTGCAGGGAGAACGTGAAAGGAGGTTTAGAGGTTAGATTTAGATGGGAAGAGTTTAGGTAGGTAAGATGTAAATGAAGGTAATGGAATGGAGGAAGTTTTGAGACATCACAACACTCAGACTCACATGCCTTAATCTCAGCCAAATAAAATGGTCACTCCCCAGTTGAAATAGAATAGCAAAGTTATCCCGACCTTAAGTGGGCCAGTGATATCAGTATTAGCACTCAGGCTACTATGGCTTGCTCTCAGCTCTACATGATCGTTAGAAAATGCGAAAAACGACGCGACCATGAGAGGCTTAGTATGGTGGTACTGAGAAATGCGAGTTGTGTGAAGTCAGGAATGTATGTGATACTTGAGTAGCCGTTTGATGGAGCCAGATGAGGAGAGAAGCAGTAGACGTATAAAGGCAACATACAGAATATTGATATGGGAGCACGAGGAACGATGAGGTGGAGAGAGAGGAGAGGGAAGTGTGTGAGAGTAAAAGTAGGCAATCAAAATTATTGATTAATGGAAAGTCTGGAAAAAAGAGATGAGTTAGAAGGCAGTTGAACAGGAAATGGTAGGGCAAGAAGCTGGTGTGAAGTGAAAAAAGTTAGGAAAGGGGGTGGAAACGACACTGCAGGAATGGAGGACACGGATGGAAGACTGATGCTGAATGTGGTGAGTGCGAGGAAGGGTGTAATATCAGACCAGTGGGGGGAAAGTGAGTTAGGGGAGAGAGAGATATCAGTATAGAGTAAAAATGCTTGACAATGGGAAAGAACTCAAGGCGGGAAAGACACGAGTGATACATGATGTGTATGAAGACATATTGTTTTGGGCCAGAGACAAAATAATGAAATGGAAGTTTTGTGTAACGAGACGGACGTATGGGAGATCACCTGAGGACTGAAAAGCAGTGGAAGAGGTGACAGGAGAGAATGATTTAGCACAGAAGTATTTGCCTGGTCAGAAAAATAAGAACGGTTAATAGTATAGACTGTAGATTGTTAAGATAATGGAGTGCTATTACATGAAGAAAAGAATGGTAAAAGATTTGCCGGCCAGATAAACACTCTTAAGATATTTTAGAAAGTGGATGAAAGGTTCTTTGTACTATTTATGGATCTGGATAAGACAAATGGTAGAGTTCACTGACAAGCATTGTTGTAAATCCTCGGAGTATATGTTATACTGAGTGTGCTGATGCAATGAAAGCAGCTGTGAGGGTGATTGGTGCGTTGGGTGAGAAGCTCGACTTGAATGCAGGTTTGAAGCAGGACTATTCGGTGTGTTCTGTTAATATGTGGGCTACGAACTAAGTTGAAAGCGAGAACACTTGAGAGAGAAGTAGAACTGAAGAAAGAGGCAGTGGGCAGAGCTATATGTGTTTCTGTTCAGGAATGATGCATATAATATGAGGAGTTGAATTTGTATAATCCTGTTGGGAATATGGTCAGGTCCGAGAAAGCCGAATCTGAACATATGGAAGAGTAAATGAATGCTGCTTGAAAGAGGCACGGGTACGAATTATGACATAAGATTAAATGGTATGGAAATGGAGACTTGTAAGGTCGTTCAAATATTTCGTCAGTTTTGTGAATAGAGATGCCTATGGAGAAGGAACAGAAGTAGAGTAAGTCCACGAGTGAAAGTGCATTGGGCACTAAGAGCAATAAGATAAGGGAAAAGGGAATGTGGGTATAAGAAAAGCATCACAATGAAAACTACGACGTACAGTAATGAAGCTTGGACGATGCTGGAGGTGCAGACAAAAAAAGCAAAAACTGTTGCAATAAGTTATCTATGGCATGCCTGTGGAGTGACATGCAGAGAAAGATGAATAAATAGTTTCGTGACGAATGTCGCAGTGTGGAGTTGTAAGCAGTAGAAACATTAATCATAAATATATTGAAGTGTTCGGTTATATCGTGCGAATGGAAGGTGAGAGGCTGACAAATGAAATATGCTCGAGAGCTGGGTGGATAAGAAAAGGTAAATACAGAACAAGCTGGCTAGACAAGGTAAGAGTGTATGAGGGGAACGGAAGGTATGCTGTGGAAATAGGGGTCGTTACTGAGTAGGCGCTAAAATGCCTGGAATGCATTTTGTGTCATTAGTATACACAGAGACATTTTTCTTAATTGGCATTGTAGTCAGGCTTAGAGTAAGTAGAAAATTCAAGAAATTTGTAAAAAGAATACTGTATTAATCGAAATGTTCTTTGCTGAGAACCCAACCCTAATGTAAGATTGAAATGAAAAGAAACTGTAAGCCTTTCGTTACAATCATCACATTTGCCCGTCTGTTCCAGCTCCAGACGATTTCAGTTTGTAGATGGTGAACTGGGATGGTAAACGTAGACATTTGGGTACGATCCTGACGTTTTTGTTGTTGAGAGAGACACGCAGCGCAATCAGAGGTTTAAAAGAAGTCGTTTACAAAGGAGCTGCACTTTCTTTCATTCTTTTTACTGTCTCTTCGATCTGGAATTTATGGGCAGGGTTGAGAGCTGTGTGGGGTAGTGTTTATCGGTGTGCGGTGAAGGGCGGCTGTGTTGGCATTTAGGCTTGAAACACATAGACGGAAGCATCGGATGTTGACTGTTGGGCGGGAGGGGTTAATGATGGGAGAAAGGGAAGAATGGGGAAGAGAAGAGAGGAGTTGGAATGAAGGGTAGGGAAGGAATGTAGAGAAGGGGAGAAATGGATACGGAGAAAGGGAGAAGGGGAGAACAGGACAAAGAGACAGGAAAAAAGGAAGGCTGGAGGGGAGGACTGAAGGGAGAGGAGACAGGAAGGTTGGAGGGAGAACAGGAGGGCTGGAAGAAGAACAGAAAGGTTGGAGGGAGAACAGGAGGGTTGGAGGGAGAACAGGAAGATTGGAGGGTGAAAAGAAGGGAGGGTCTGGAGGAGAACAGACCTGAAGGTTTGGATGGAAAAAAGGAGGGGAGGAATGGACAGAAGGGGAGTCGGGGAGGACTGGAGGAAGAGGAAGAGAAAGGAAGGAGTGGGTGGAGAATGGGAGGTGAGATAAAGGAGGCTTTAGACAGGTTAGTGGGGAGATATGCATGGTGTGTGTGTGTGTGTGTGTGTGAGAGAGAGAGAGAGAGAGAGAGAGAGAGAGAGAGAGAGAGAGAGAGAGAGAGAGAGAGAGAGAGAGAGAGAGAGAGGCAAAGTGGGACTAAGTGGGAGGAATGAGTGATGTAAAGTAGGAGGGGAAAAGAGGTAAATGAGGGAAACGACAGTGAGGAGAGGGGGGGTGTAAGCCGAGGGAAACAGATGGACGAGATAGAGAAGTATGATGGAAGGAAACAGAGGAGCTGAGGAGGAAGGCGCAGCTGGAGGAAAGAGAGGGACGGGGGAGGGAAGGAACTGGGAGGAAACAGGGACAGGGGAGGGAAGCAAAATGGGAGGAATGGGAGGGATGGGGAAGGGGGAAGTAATATGGGAGGGTTGGGGGAGTTAGGTTGGTAGGAAAACGCTGAACAGAAGTGATACTGGGGATCGTGAAACAGGAGAAGGAGAGTAAAAAGAGAAGGGGAATGGGGGAGGGAGGGAAATATAGGGGAAGGGGGAGGGAGAGAAACAAAGGGGAAGGGGGAGCAGGGACAAGCACTGGAATGAGAGAGAGAGAGAGAGAGAGAGAGAGAGAGAGAGAGAGAGAGAGAGAGAGAGAGAGAGAGAGAGAGAGAGAAGGGGAATAGGAAAGTTAAGGAAAAGCTATGAATGGAGGAGAGGAGGTAATAGAAGAGTAAGGGATAAACGCAGGTTGGAGGGGAGGGGAGGAGAGAAAAAGGAGGATAAAAGCGAGAGAGGAATATGGTCGGTGTCAGGAGGGGGAGGTGAAAGTGGTCAGAGGTAAAGCAGGAAGTACGGCCCTATTCCCACCCCTACACACCGAGGACTTCATTTTTGTTGTACTCTTGATACTGCCACACGATTTTGTTTAGCTTAGAGAGAAGCGTCTGGTAAACTGTCAATGGCCAGACGCCTTGAATCCCGGATGAGGTCGTCACGAACCAATAGCCTCCACGTCGCCCTTTTCACTGTTGTCAGGCAGCCCTCCCTCCATCTCATACCATTCATTCATATACCTCTCTACTCCTTCCCTCCACCTCGTCCTCAGTCTATCACTCCCCTCCTATCGTCCTCCACCTCACATCCACTCTCCTAGTCAGTCACTCATACTTCACTATCTCCACATGCTCAAGCATCTCAGGATCCTCCTACACTTCCCACCAAATGAACATCAACACCACAACGCTTCAGAACATCCTCATTCGTCTGTCTCCCAGTATAACTCTACATATTCCTGTCAAATAGCCCATTCCCACTCCTTTCACTCTTGTGTGTTTCCTTCCAACATAGACCAAGTTTCACCCCTCTCAGTTTGCCCACAGCCTCCTTTCGCGATGCACCCTTTCAAGCAGTTCGTTCTCAGTATTCCCTTCCATGCTTATCACAGTACCTAGATACTAGAGGAAGCTCACACACTCTGTTTCCTGACTATCCAGTTCTTGACTAGCCAGTCTTACTGCGCAGTCTATTATTTCAGTCATCTCAAAAACCTTAAATTTACTCTTTGCTAGTCATCTTCAAATTCTCGGTTCTTACACACAAATTTCAAACTCATTCATCAAGCTCTGTAACTCTAACACAGTTTAGTTTAACACAACAGTATCATCAGCAGACAGCCGTATGGGCAATTTCCACACCTACCCTCGCTACTCAGAACGTTCCAACATTCACTTCCTTATCTTGTGTTTCTTCAAGATTTCTGTCCACTGAAAGGACATCCACGAAGACATAACACTTTCCTATTTGAAGCCCACGTTCAAGTCTCAATTAATTTTTCTCATGCACTGCGCCCATTCACCTTCGTATTTAATCGCAACAGCATATAATAACTTCCAGTGGACGTTATGTACTTTCGGAACTTTCCATATTTCTTCTCTGTCTGCTCTGCCATACACTTTCTTTAGATCCATGACGACAGCATACAACATATTTTCCTACCTGAAATACTTTCCTATTATACATTATACTGAGGAGATCTGGTCTATACACCCCCCAAAACTTTCTCACTTTTCTCGTGCTATTTCTTCAGTTCCCCCCTAGCTTTGTCGACAAGTATTCTATGGTACATTTTCCTCTACACTGAAATCAGTTCCCACTTGAATGTCACACATTCCTCTTTTCTCTTGTATAAGGAAACTGTTATACCAGACATCCAGTCTTCTGGCACTCTACCATTCTCTCAGGCCATTCTGCATATATGTCCATTCAGTCACTATCTCTTGCCCACATTTCAACATTTCACCACACACTACATCAGTCCTAACGCTCTCCCTATTTTGATTTTCCATAGTCCCTCACACTCTTCTGGTCTTCTTGTCTCTGCCTTTCATGTGTCTTTTCTTCTCCCAGCCATTCCACAACCACTTATGCTAATACTACTTTGGTTCTTTGTATTCAGCAAGCCATCATACTGCTCTCTCTCCTTCCGCTTACCTTTTTCTCTTCTCCTTTAGCATTCCACTATTTTCATCTTTCACTCCTTTACTAACCCCTTTATTACACTCTCTTGCTTTCCTGACTTCTTTCCAAAACAGTCTCTTACATTCCCTCCCTTTTACACTCGGGCCTCTTCCAAGGCCCTCATTCACTTTTCTTTTTTTCTTACTCTCTCACTAATTTCTTCATCTCTCTCCTTGTCTCAGGATACAAGTATTTTTGTCATGTCTCTACATCCCTCCAGTTCAAAAAGCTCCCTTAAGCTGAAAAAAGTCAACTGAAGGTAGTAAGAATTAAACATAACACACCTCTGGGGTTGAAGGAGTTATAAACCTACTAACAGAAGGGAGAGTATGCGCCCAATACTTGATGATAATTTCTGAAGCAATTTACCGTCACTGACTGCACTCGGCATTGTGGGATGCAGACTGATGTGATAACATTTGATAACCGTAGGGGCTCTTTATGTGTCACTCAAAATTTAGTAGCTTTCCTAACCTTTAGCAAATCAAGTGTTAAATTCTGCATCAGGGCGTAATTCATATTCATTGTTCTTCCCACTACAGACGGTCTGACGCAAACAGAGATTTTTCGAACTAGAGGGATGCTATACAGCCATCATTATTACTCTTCCCTGAGCTGAACAGAATCGTGAAGGGTTTAGTCCGTCCACCCCGATGTCGTATTATTTCATTTAGTTCCTACTACCTCCAGACAGTTTTCTCAGTATATGATGGCCCTCTTCAGTTTGAAACGTATCACCAAAACGAAATAAAATTGCCTGGAGGTAGCAGGGATGAACTTAAATATACGACACTGAGCTGAATAGATTAAGGAAGTGATACGATCCTGTGTAAATATGTGCTATGACAACATTATTAGATTTCACCCGTCCCTCACTGCTAATGACACCCAGATGATACGCAATTAGTGTAATGTGCTGTAATCAGACCAAGTAACTCTAAATGTCGTGTCTGGATTATCAGCTCTGAATGTCGCTTGATGTCGGCTCTCAGTATTTGATGAAGATCATTCTGTTTGAATTTCCCTAAATATCCTGCCGTGATTTATAGCGCTGAATATCCTACTCTGATTTCCAACTCTGAATGTCTTATGTTGTCTGTCCATCTCAGAATGTCTGACTTTGACGTCCAATTCTGAGTGTCTGACTCTGATATCCAGCTCTGAATGTCTGATGCTGATGTCTAGCTCTGAATGTCTGACTCTGATGTCCAACTCTGAACGTCTGATACTGATGTCCAGCTCTGAATGTCTGACTCTGATGTCCAACTCTGTCTGATGCTGATGTCCAGCTCTGAATGTCTGACTCTGGTGTCCAACTTTGAATGTCTGACTCTGATGTCCAGCTGTAAATATCTTGCACTGGTGTCCAGCTCTAGCATACTCTGACGTCCATTTCTGATTTCCAGCTCTGAATATCTCACTCTGATGTCTAGCTTTGAATGTGCAGCTCTGATATCGAACTATTTTGCTCTAATGTGCACCTGACTGACTATGATGTCAAATTCTGAATGTGTTATTCTGATGCCCAGCTCTCAATGTCGTAACCTTTTCAACCCTAAAAAGTATTTCATATTTCCTTCTTGCTACCTCCAGATGATTATATTTAGTATGGGGGAGGCTCCAGACTCGGGGTTAGATATATGTATATAATTTTCACTGACTACTTTACCAGCAAAGATCTCCCCTTATATTAATTAATTCATCTGGAGGAAGCATAAATAGACCAACATAATACATCATCTGATTTAAGGGGTTAACTCTGATGTCCAGTTCTGACTGTCCCGTTATGTCCAACCTGATTACTTTGCCCTTATGTCCGTTCCTGATATCTAACTCCGAGTGTCCTTGAGGTCCTAATGATTGTTTCTCTCTTCTTTGCAGTTAAGATGCGGCAGTTTCATCGCCCTTACTACGTCAATGAAGATAGGTGAGTGTTGCCTCCACATTATGCACGTATCATACACGGTTATAATCTCAAAGGCTTATTAAGTTTCCTAGCACTTCTTCCTCGGTCACTTGAATTGGTATAGTTTTATTACAACCTGATATATTGTTTTGTTATTCATATTTCTTTTGACATCATCGTAGTGTGCGCAGTTATAATACAAGAAATATTATAATTGGTTTGATTTAAATTGACGGGATGGGGTCACTCACAACCCGTATAAAGTCGCGGTTGCGTGAAGCTCGATGAGAGTTATGAGGTATGAATGAGTCTCCTTGGTTGCTGTAAAAATCGACCCTCCGATCTGACCACACCCCCATAGGTCAGCTGATCTGGATGGGGTTAGGGATTTTCCTAAGGTTAGAACAAACGCCAAGATTCCGTAGGCTTGATTGATGAGTGAATGGAAGCGTTGCCCATTGAACTGGGCCAACTTAGGGTGTCTGGACGTTGCTACTCCTCACCCTGCCCTAGGGTGGGAAAGGAGGTCCGGATGATGATGATGATGATGATGATGAGAGAACAAACGCGTTATGGTAATACTAGTATGTCATGTTCAGAAATAAGCAGGTAATGAAAAAAGGCGAGGGAGCCTCCTACTGCCACGAGAATACGACCCATAGACGTGCAGAGTACACCTATGAAGACGAAAACCTGCACTGGGGCTCTCGACCACAGGAGTGCCGGTTTTATATATATATATATATATATATATATATATATATATATATATATATATATATATATAACACAATATGAGTGTAATTATTTATGTATGTATATATGAGTATGTATTTTTGTGTGTATGCGTGTCTATGTGTATGTGTGTGTGTGTGTGTGTGTGTGTGTGTGTGTGTGTGTGTGTGTGTGTGTGTGTCTCAGCAAACTCACATCCTACAAGACGAGTTCACCCCTGTTTCTGAACTGCAGGTCTCGGGTTGGAAACTTTTCTCTCCTCCCCGCCATGCTCCTGTTACATGCCCGCCAGGAGACACGAACTACTGTCTTTAAATACATTAACTTGTTGTTCTGATGCTATACGAAGCTATTTATATTGGAAGAGTTAATGCACTGCGTATATTATGGTGAAATTGCGGCAGTGATAATTATGACCTCCTCTGATTGGAATGCTCTTTTGAGGAGGTGCAGTAAATAGAGCAAGTTTCAAGTATACAGTGATTAGTTAACATTGTGAACGAAGTAAGAGGAATCGTATCGTTTCCCATATCTGTCCCATCTACCCTGCGGGGAAGATAGTGCATATACTGTATGTCTGTCTGTCAGCCTGTCTGTCTTCAAGCGACCTCAAAACTAATGGAAAAATTGTCATGAACAGTGATGAGCAAAACAGAGTCGAAGAAACCGACTTTCAGTCAATCTCTCTCGCCCCCCTGTGCCACCTGACCACTTATTATGACCCCATAAAAGATAACCAGCAGACATTTTTCATCATGAATTAAGAAGTACGTCACGATCTAGGGAATATTTAGGTCAGACAAGTTAAATACCAAAGTCACAGGTCGAGGTTAACATTCTCAGATACATAGATGCGAACGTTAAGTTGGCTGGAAATTTATCAGTTCTGTTTTGTCATCGTTGTGGTCATAATTTGTTTAATGTACTAGTTTCAACTGAACATTTTAGGTTAGGAAAACCATTACATAGGGTACATGTGTAGGAAGTACGAGTATGCAGGATGTATGCAGAGCGATAGGCTTTTAAATATATAGACCGGATAAGGTGATAAATTTTATTATCTCTGTTGGAAAATGGTTGCAATCGACAAAATAGTGGATAAAAATATCACTGCAGGACTCTTGTAGCACTTATGCGTTGGAGTATTCGTTTAAAGGCAGAACTGTATAGGGTAAAGAGCCTATTTCATTAAGTAACATATTGAGAATTATATGAAAATCATACGTGCTACACTCTGTTATATTTATGATCATAATTTGGAGACAATAACCGTACACCATACCTAATGTTACCTTAACCTACTCTCCCTACCTTACCTTACTCCATTGTGCTGTTCCCTTCCCTACCCAGTCTTTTGTACTCTTCCTTCTCACCTTACCCAACCCTACCCTACTGTACTGTTCCCTGGCCACCCTTACTGTACTGTCTTCTTCTCTACCCTACCTACCCTACCTTACCTAACCTTAGGTTACCATATACCCTACCCTTCCCCATCTTCTCCCATGTTATCCTGTCCTATTCTGCTCTGCCATACCTTGCCCTGCCCTGTCCTACTCAATCCAACTGTACCCAACCCCACCCTACTCTACCTTCATCTTCTCTGCTCTGCTGTACCCTACGCCGTTCTTCCCTACCCCACTGTAACTTGCGGAACTCTGCCTTGCCCTACCCTACCCATAGCCACCATCTCCTGCCCTATCCTGTCCTTCCCTGTCCTGCCAATCCACCCCCACCCTTTACATCATCGTGCGTGCTGCCAGTGTGTTACCCCGGCCCACCCCAACACCACCAACCCTAAAATGATAAACACGTCCCAGACCTTATCATCGCCACGGCTGATGGTCGCTACACAGATTTTCCGCAGTTGAGATAAAGTTGTCATTTAATTAAAAAAGACACGGAAAATGTGTAACTAGGTGGTCTTGAAAGATATTTGAAAGTGAAAATGTAATTAAGAGTTATATATTATAAAATGAATTGGTTTCTCCGAGCAAACTTGTTTTTATCCATAAAATACAAAACATATCCAAGTAGCTTTATTATTTACCCCATCTAATATGTTGAACACAACGTGTGTGTGCATGTGAATCTATCAATCTATCTAACTATCTATCTATCTATCTATCTATCTACAGTACTCTATCTGTCTATCTGTCTATCTATCTATGTATCTATCTATATAATATGTGTGTGTGTGTGTGTGTGTGTGTGTGTGTGTGTGTGTGTGTGTGCGCGCGTCCGTCCTGGTGGTGGTGGCGTCAGTGTCCTGGTGGCGGGGTGAGCCGGGCAGCTTTATTGTGGGCCTGGTTCATCCCCTCCACACCCCACCCCACCATTCCTGCCCCACCCCGTTATGTCATCCATCTCACACCCTCATCCCTTACTTGCCCCATCCCACTGCCCCTACCCTAATACAAAATCATTATTGCCCCATACCATCGCCCTCGTTATACCTCATTCCGTCATCCCTCCTCCATCTCTTTATATCGTTACATCTGTTACTGTAGCCCTTTATCCTGCCTTCCCTATCCCTAGTTCCAACCCAGCTGCATTTTCTAACTAGTACTCCACCCCACCACCCACATCCCGCCCCGCCTCTTCCCTACTACTACGCCCCACCGTCCTGGGCTTAAGTCTAACTCCCCACCTCTGCATCACCTTATTGCCCTATTACATCAGTCTCCGCATTGCCTCATCTTGCCACGCCTGCTCCGCCATACCCCTGCCTCACCACTGCCCTGCTCCACCACTCCAGCCCTGTATTGCAACAATTGTATCACCCCAATAAAAATGCCCCGACTGCCATATACGTCCACCTCTGCTTCATCTCGTCACCACGTCCCTGTACCGTCACCCTACCCTTGTCTTGCTCACTACCCATTCTTATTCTGATTTACTTCTCCGTCTCCAATGCGATTCTCTGCTTCGCCTCCTCCCATTACCTCCCGTTCTGACCATCATGTCCCTGCCTTCCCCTTGCCCTTTCCCCTCGCCGTTATCCCTCTTCCTCACCATAACTCCACTCCCTCATCCCTGCCCCTCCTCCTTACCCCTGTCCATCTCTCTTATCTTTGTCTCTCTCCCTCACCCCTGTCCCTCCTCCTCACCCCTATCCCTCTACCCCACCTTTTTCATTCCCCTCGCCCTTGTCTCTCCCCTTCTCTCCTGTCCTTCCTGCTTCATCCGTTGTGTCAAGCCTCCTCTTCCCTGCTCACGCTGCTCTCCCTGCCTCGCCCTGTCATTCCAGCAAGTTCTTTTCCGTCCCGTCATGGCCGCGACCCTCCTACGCCCGCCACCCCTTCCCTGCCTTGCCTCTCTTACCCCACTCTGTTCTGCTGCCCATCCCATCGCACCAGCATCATATATTATTTTGCCTCTCCTTGTTCTGTCTTGCTCTGTGTCGCTACCCTCACTCTCATCCTTGCCCTGTCCTCTCCCCCATTCCCCTGCCTTTTTCATTCCCCTGCTCCGCCCTTTCCCCAGCCGTTCTCATTCCCCGTGCCCTTCCTCTTCCTTTGCCCTGCACCTTCCTCTATCCAGTCCTTTTCCCTGCACTACCCCTTCCCGTGCTCTGCCCTTCCCCTGCCCTGTCCCTTCCTCAGCCCTGTCCCTTCATTTGGACTGCCCTTTCCTCTCCATTGTTTCTTCCTCTTTCCTACTCCCTTCCCTTGCTTTGCTCTACCCATCATCCTTGCCCTGCCCTGTCTTGCCCCACCTCATCCCCTCGCCCTAGCAGCTATTTTTTTTTTTCTTCTCGTATCCTTGGTCATTCAGTCATGTTGACAACATCGGATCGAGTACCTCGAGAAAGACGCAGCAACGTTGCACCTTCCCCATCCCCCCAAACAAAATAAGGTAATATGCTAAGATAAAGTTAGGTTAGACCTAAGTTAGTTAGGTATAGGTTGGTTTGGTTTAATGTCAAGGCAAGGATTATCTGACGACTGTATGGTTGATTAGCCGAACTGTCTCATTTATTCCCGAGCTAAGACGCACAGTCATTTTCCACTGAACTCGCTCCGACGCTGCCGATATGACTCGTTGACTAAACATACCGTAAGAAAAGAATACGCGCCCTACCCTGTCTTGACCCACCTCCTTCTCTTGCCCTGCCCTGTCTTACGTCTCATCCCTTTGTCCTGCACTGCCTTGACCCACTTCATCCCTTTGCCCTGCCCAGTATTGCGTCTCATCCCCTTGCCCTGCCCTGTCTTGCCTCCCATCCCCTTGCCCTGCCCTGTCTTGCCTCCCATCCCCTTGCCCTGCCCTGTCTTGCCTCCCATCCCCTTGCCCTGCCCTGTCTTGCCTCCCATCCCCTTGCCCTGCCTTGTCTTGCCTCCCATCCCCTTGCCCTGCCCTGTCTTGCCTCCCATCCCCTTGCCCTGCCTTTTCTTGCCTCCCATCCCCTTGCCCTGCCTTGTCTTGCCTCCCATCCCCTTGCCCTGCCCTGTCTTGCCTCCCATCCCCTTGCCCTGCCTTGTCTTGCCTCCCATCCCCTTGCCCTGCCCTGTCTTGCCTCCCATCCCCTTGCCCTGCCCTGTCTTGCCTCCCATCCCCTTGCCCTGCCCTGTCTTGCCTCCCATCCCCTTGCCCTGCCCTGTCTTGCCTCCCATCCCCTTGCCCTGCCCTGTCTTGACCCACCTCATCCCCTTGCCCTGTCGTACGCCCATCTCACACCGTTGCTCCGCCTTGTTGTGCCGCGCCCCATCACACCGGTCTCATCCCGTCATTCCTCCCCAGGCCTGGTTGCCTTGCCCCTTATATACCCTACCTTGCTCTTCTCAACCCTTCTCTGTCTCTCTGTCTGTCTGTCTGTCTCTCTCTCTCTCTCTCTCTCTTTCTCTCATCTGTCATCACCATCCATTTCTTCCTGTCCTTCCTCTTATATTTCCTTGTCTCTCCCACCTTCTTCCTTTCCTGTTCCTCCCACGTATCTCCTCTCTCTCATTCTCTTCTTTTTCTCATGTGCTGTTTACCTCTCTGAAGATCCCAGTCCCTTCAGTTCTCTGTTTGCTTCTATTCCCTTCTTTCCTTCTCTCTCCAGTTCCCCGTTTCGTTTTACTTCCCCTCCTCTTTCTTCTCCTTTTTCTTACTTCTCTCTCATTTTCCTTCTCCTTAACGCCTCTTATCATCACCTCTCCTACTGCACCATTCTTCTTCCTCCTCATCCTCTCTTTCCCTCGTCCCCCCCTCCCTCCTCGCCTCCCGTACCCCGTTAATGACCATAATTAGCACATGTTATAATCTACATAAGTGTCCCCGCATCGACCGCAAATTATCACCTGCCACACTCATCTTTTATTTTGTGTGTGATAAAATGAACGGCTGTAACTGAGGACGAAACTGATAACGCTCTTCTTTATAATCTATTGGGCAAAATGCCATTCATTCATACCATCTTGCAAGTATATGTCAGAAAAGTTCAATTTACTTTAAAAGTTAAAGGCGCATCCCTTCCCTGGCAAAATATTAGAATCGATATCTAGAAACTCCTTTCAGCCGATAACATCCCGTACATTATTTCCTAGTGAACTCCGGGCGATTTAATTTAGCTTGCAAATACCTTAATGGCTGAAGGGGGTAATTGTTGCTCGGTACTGTTTAGTAAACAGAAAGGTATAAAAAGCGGAAATAAATGTATTTATATATTAACGTTCACAGAACAGAGTTGCTAATGGTAGATAATGCAAACAGAATATGTCTGGTGTTGCATGTCTCGGAGAAGTAGTGTTATAAATAACGTGAATAACAGACCTACAAGTGTTACATAAGTGAGAGATGGCAGGCTTGGGACAGATTAAAGTGATTATATTATTCCTGACGTAGAGGCAGCCGAAATATATTGTTCGTTGTTCATTTCTTGATATTTCCCTTGGGTTCAATGTACGTCTTAACTATATGATAGATACCGTAATTGGTTTTACGGGTAGGTATGGGCATTGGCCTTAAGTTAGCTACAGACGCTATAATTCTAGTTTAATATTTTTGAAAGGTCTGGAAGATAACTGTAGTTTGCCTTTTCGTAAGCATATACTGCTCAGCCGAGCTACATTACGTCTGTTACTAAGAGAAGAATTTTGTTTGCGTATAAAGTTTCGTACGATTACATTCTTTCGATTACAGTTTTGTTCGTCCAGATGATTCAGTTCACCTGGGGAGAGACCGTCTGTGGTGAAGGTGATAAAAACGATCTCTTAAACCTTTCAGATAAAAAAAAATATCGTTGCATTTTTTACCATTAAGAGATTTTATTCAGTCAAAAAGTGGCCTCTTGTTAGGAAGATGCTGAAAAACAACCTCCTCTAACCTATTGCGATAGTTTTAGTCTCACAACATCAAATGACTCTACTGAGCTCAGTAAAGAGTTTTCTTTGTGAATAGGTTAATTTTTGTATCTGCACATACTGGTATAACCATAAAGCTCTGGACTCATATTTACACACATGCTCAGGTTGTATATATGTAAGGATGAGAAGAGAAGTGTGAAGAACTTCCTGTCTTTTGTTCTTCCATGAAAAACAGTCAGTTCTTTATCATTATTATGATTTATTCTTAGCAGGTGGTGGCGACCATCATCCACTCACTTGATGTAGTGCTGCCTACTTCTTGCTTAGCCTTTATCATTCTTTTTCTGTGCCTGTCCTCCTCTCTTCCTATTTCTCCCATCTTTCCTGTCACTTCTTATTGCTTTCCTTTCCTTTACAGGTGGCTTTACATTGAGTGACAAGCCAAATGGTTTCCTGTAAGCCAAGAAACCATTTACAACGCTGGGTGGTAACCATATAACCAAACCATACGTGCTCCCTACGTGTCAACAAGTGGGTTGATGTAGGGTTAGTGCCCCTCCCCGTAAAACAACTAACTCAAAGTCAAATGGCCACCCCTTACGGGATTATGGCGTCTGGCAGTAGATAGATAGATAGGAATGACAAGAAGAGGTGAGTTTAAAATTAGTTCATGTCCCTTGTTCCTCCTGCAAAAAACAAAGTTAAGGTGATGAACAGGTCTTATCGCAATAAAAATCTGCCTTCGCTGCAGGAAGGACATGTAAAGCAAAGTATAGAATCATCGCATGTCTTGTTCTTCTTGAAGAAATAACAAACACAAACATAAACACCGCAACAAATGACCTAAGTTACGACAAGTTACCTGCATAACTAAACTTTGCTTATGTAGGAAAGTTCCCTAAACTAGGGGTCAGGGCCCCCCAGGGGGTAATGGGTCCAGAACCCAGCGGACCACATGTCATGAATAAGTGTAACGTGGTGGTTGGGGTGCCATTATGCATTTTTAGGGGGCATGGTATAACTTTCTATATTCAGAGACGCCAGTAACAGAATTTTTAAATAAATTGTATGAGGCAAGATTTATGAGAAATCCTCTATATATTGACCATGTCGTGTAGAGCATACTCGGAAGCAATGAAGGATGATTTCCTGAAACTTTGAAGCGACTCATTTTCCACAGACATATTCGTGGAGAGAAGTTTAAGGCACGTTTGGTCAGAATTGGACACTACCTGTACTACTTATCAGGAGACTAAATGAACTGATTGAGTGTTTTTCTCGGTCTTGTTTCTCTGTCTCTGCAAAATGGAGATTTGCAATAACAAAGTAATGATATCCACGTGGAAGATGACCTCTGATGTGCCCTTACCGTGTGATTCAATCACAAATGCCTGAAGTAGCACAGTACAGTTTCAACAATACTACGGTTTTTAGTTCACTTTGGAGGTTTTCTTTTATGTGTATGTACTGCGTCTTTCTCTATAATTACCAGAGTGTTAAAATACCATATTAACCCCTTAGCTCTCAGAGTCCCTGCGTGAGGGATTTTGCTGGAAGGGTGCTAAGCGTACCGCCCTCCGCCTGTCGACTCATAGTCGTGAAGATCATAGATCCCTACCCCGGGGTTCCCTTCCATATTAAATTTTGATAATGCCCAGTTCCGTCCCATACTGGGGACGCGGGGCGCAAAGGGATGAAAGCGTCTGCGAGAGATGTTAGGTTACTTACTTCTTTAGTGTAAGATGTGGATGGGGTCCACGGATGTTACTGCATTTGGTCCAAGGGGCCACAGAACGGAAAAAGTCTGGGAACCAGTGCACTACTGAAACAAATCTAGGTAACGACATGGACTTGCTTGCAAATCTGTGAATGTATCGGTATGCGCTGTGAGAAAACTGGATAACGTTGTAGGTGGTGCATTGTCCTTCCGCCACCATCCCGCAGGAGGCAGCAGCTTTACGCGTTGCTTAACCCAAGTAAAGCCATCACACTCCTAAAGTGGAGATTTGCTGGGGAGGAGAGATTCTGCTTCACAACATTACCTTATGTGACTTGGTAAACACTGATGTTGCCTCCCTGATTCTAGAGATGTAAACCCAAGCCGAGGCAGACATTTCGAGGAGGGAACAATGTTACGGGCTACTGGCATTAGATTTCTTCTTCCTTTTATTAAAAAAAGTATATCCTATATGTTTGCACCCTGTCGGTTCTACTGATGACATTTGCAGTCTGTATGTAATCCACAGTCATATCCACCGCATTCGTACTTTGCCAGCAAAGGGAAGTTTTACTTCCTATCGCCATTTTCCCTCCAATGAGAAAGTTCGGGCCTGCAGTGGGGCAGGAATTGCAGTGTTAGGGTTGCTGAAAGGTTATTATTCACACAAATGAATTGTTCATCGACAAACGACTGTGTCATTAGCTGAAAATGACGTGGAAATTATAGGATCTGTAATTGTGAGCGTTGAAAGGCGTGAACGATGTTACCGCATGATACCTTGATTCCACTGACATTTTTAGTAGTCTTCATGGCCTTTATACGGCAGTAATTATATAATTTTCTTTTGGGAATGAATGGTTATTTTTAAACACGATATTTGAAGCTGTAATTTTAATGTAAACTTATTCTATACCGTTTTAGGTTTATTTTTATCTTTATTTTACTAACATCAGTGGGGGGATTTCTTTTCTAGAGCAACAGTTATATAACGAAGGTAACCAGTTGTATAGATAATGTATATAATGTAATTATTTTGTTTTTAATAGATCCTAGTGGAAATGCATTACTTTTTAGCCAGTATATTAAGAGGAAAAGAAATATGTGGAACTTTTCACTATTATCTCCATAATCATAATTTTAATAGATGTATTTCACATCCATGTGTATACAAGTATACTACGCCTCGGTCGTGGAGATGACCACAGTTTATGAACTGGGCAATTAGGTCACTAGTTGAGTGAACGGGATCTTACTTGTTTTATGATTTGAACTAACTGTGAAATGGGGAAAATGTCATTTGACTGCATAATATTAGTTATTGCATGTATATTGAAAAAAATCTAAACAGAACATTAGTAGAACTTTTAATCTACCTTTTCACATGATTTATGATTGACAAGCACCGTTGCAATGAAGATTTTGCCTTTTAAATAAACATTATTTTGTCGGGCAGCTATTTTTGCGGTGGCGTCTTCCATGATACGTGATAACATCACATATACTCTGTGAACATATTGTCTGCCGAATACCTCGCCGCTTCTGAACATGTTCAAGTTTAAAGCCACTCTAACATACAAACTCTTCCGGATTGGGAAGAGGGAGGGGGAGACCGAGGATGAGATGGAGGGATGGGGTGGAGAGGTATATGAGAGAGGGGGGTGTGAGTTGGGAGCAGGGCAGTGAAATGGCGGGGGACAGGGCGACTTGGAGGCGATTTGTTTGTGGCCACCCCAAACGGGATTGAGGCGTCTGGCAATAGATAGATAGATAGAAAACCCTTTTTCTTATGGGACTTCTTTTAGCTATTATTTTCTTCTATAGATAGCTCACCTCCAGTTAAATTAGGGTTTAGGCGGATCCTTTTTGCTCCTGCCAGACTGACAATGGCATCGTAATTACATCACCCGCATCAACTGCACGGAGTGATCATAGACATACGTGACCCCCCTCCTCCCAAGACTAGGATATGTGTCTGTTTTTCAGGGCAGAAGCTGATTTTTCAGGGAAGATACCTGAAATAGTGAAGTAGTACCATTAGAAGGAATTATGGTTAACGCTATTCAAATCCTCGCAAAAAAAAAAAAAAAAATGCTCCTTAATGTCTGTGGGTAAACTTTGTTCTGATAATGGAGTGTTGTTTAGGGATCACCCTGCATACTCCTATACTCATATTCAAAGTAATTATTTGGTGATCATGGTAACTTTGAGAATTTTCAGGGAAAAGTCCTCCCCCCCCCCCAGATCTCAGCGAAAGATCTTGTTCGCTTATGGGAGTGATTTTGTGCTTCTGGAAACTATCCTTCTGACCTGTATCATGGTCCCTGTTTTCATTCCTGCCTCACACGTGTTGCAAGATGAAGATACTTATTTTGATCGTTAGAAAAATGCTCCTCAGACGTCTGCTCTGCTGTTACTGCATCAGGGTCACTTGTAAATGGCGGTACTGATCTACTTTGTTGTTGTAAAGCGGGGTTCATCTGGTACTGCACCTTTCTGGTGAAATTACCAAAGGGTTATTGACTCTGCCACTTACAGTGTGTAATATCTCATCCATAAAACTGGTGATCATCACGTTATGTCGGACACCACCTCCTGTTGCCTTACCCGGGGCTTTTTGTTAAGACAAATTGCTTAATTTGGCTTGTTTTCAGGATGGCGATAGCATATCAGTAATTCAGTTACAGTATTTCCTTCATTTTTTGAAAATGGAATAGGTGGTTTAACGATGCTAGGCCTTCGTTAGGTGACAGGAAGCCGATTGTTGTTAGGCCACGTGGTCGTTTGACATCATGGCGTTGCTGACTTGCCATGGGTAAGAGGCTGAGCCAGTCATGATACTGTAACAGATGAAGTGCTCATTCACCCGTACATGCATCAGACTGTAAATTTACACAGTTTGCATCACTTCATGAACGAGGCAGTTTGATGTGTTAGTAGGCTACTCTGCGCATATACAATACATGTCTTCATATCATAATACTGTTAATGTAAGGCACGTGATATGTTAAATATGTTCCTAGGCTGAACCAATATTGTACAGGTAGTAAGAGTAAAATTTTAAAGATTTCTCACATTCTGAAAATGTTACTGGAACTGTAACAAACCTTTAGACAATGAAAGGCCACACCTCAACTGAACATAACACTCTGAGGCAGAAAGAATATTATATTCTAAGATTCATTATAACCTGTAAAGCTTTATCCCTTCATTAAAAAAGGTCTGTCCATAGCTGAAAATAAAAGTTTGGTGGTAGTTAGAAGAAAATTAAAACTCTTCAGGGTTCAGAAAGGGATAAGCAGAGTTATCTGTCTATCTATCTATCTATCTATCTATCAATCTATTTATCTACATATATATATATAGTGGTTGGTGGGGGCGCTCATTATTCACTCACTGGATGTAGTGCTGCTCTCCGATGCCTGCCTTTTCCTCTCTTCCTTATTTCTATCCTTCCTCTTCTGTCTTTTTTTTTTTTCCTTCATTCATTCCTCTTCCTTCTGTTTACGGGTGACTCTACACTGAGTGACAAGCCAAATGGTTTCCTGTACACCAGGACACCATTTACTATGCAGTGTGGTAACCATACAACCAAATTATGGGGCCTGTTGGTTTAGTGGGCAATTAAGGCGCTCCAAGCGGATTGAGCCAGTGCAGGATTATGTCCAAGGGATGGTTGTGGTTTGTTGCTCACGTAATGCCACTCAGATATGAGTGAGGCTCGTCAGTCTCATCGTAAATGTCAGGATGAACTTGCCTATCCCAGGGCTCCTACACTCCTCATGGGGCAAGACTGGATTAGATGATATATGAATGAAATATACATACATACATACATATATATATATATATATATATATATATATATATATATATATATATATATATGTGTGTGTGTGTGTGTGTGTGTGTGTGTGTGTGTGTGTGTGTACGCGTGCACACGAGCGCGGATAGGGGTGAATGTCCCTTCCGTTCTGAAATCAATCACCAGACTGTAAAACAAGTATTTTATTTACATACTGTACAGTACTTCCAGCAAACAGGAGAATACGAACTATAGACTGGTACTGTTGGTACCTGGACACCGTGGCATTAACTGTCCATATCTTGTCTTAACACTGTATGTTATCTTTTTTTTTTTTTTTTTTTTTGCGTGGACATACTTTACATCATTTTCGTGGAATATTAAGGTGTTAAAGTTAAAATAAATCGTTGAACTTGAGATATGGCGATATCAAAGTCCATAAAAATATTTTTCATGGAGCTCGGATCCAAAAAAAAAAAAACGATCGCCCTCTCTGTTGTACATGGCTCAGCATAATCGTACACTGGCAGTAATCAGTTCTGATTGATTCTCTTTCACGATTAGAATTTGTTTTTTTGTTTTCTTTTTCTGAAGGCTCGGTTTGGCTTAGAAAAACAAATTCCTGCAAAGGTATATCGTTGTTATGGTCGGTTCTTTGTTGCAAATATAATTCATGTTTCTTGCAAAAAATTTCTGACATATGTCAAGTTAAAATTAGTTTTCTCTTGTACAGACAACTATAATTTGCCTGTGCTTGGGGTTTACAATTGTTTATGACAACAGAAAAGAGAAGGAAAGAATTTGAAAATATAATTATTTTCCTGTTGCAACTGTAACTTGATTTTACTGCTCGGGACTCGGACTCTGAGCTGTATTCTTGTTGATATTGGAGATTTCGTTGCATATCATTCTTAGCGATTTAACTTTGGTAAATCACCGAGATATTCTCTCGCCTGTTTTATATGTACTTTGCATCAGTAACGTGACATATATTTACACTGAAAGTGACAACGTTTCGACTTGCTTCATTCTACCTAAATTCAGGCTAAAGGCTCCTGCAGTGAAGGTTAATGAAGAGTGTATCGAACTCATCCACTACGATAAATCTCGTTAAAAATAAAAATAAAAATGTTCACACACACACACACACACACACACACACACACACACACACACACACACACACACACACACACACACACACACACACACACACACACACACACACACACACACACACTTCCTATCTGTTGACGTGTTCTTATATAATGGTTGCTATCTACATGCGGTTTTTGCAGCTCAGGAGAAACTACTGTAGCTGGAGGAAGCACAAAGGAGTACAAAGGAAAGCAAACAGCAACTGACCTGTTGGTCCTCTTGTGGCTATTCGGTACAGATGAGGTTTAAGTAACCAAACTAGATTATCAGCTAAAGACAAAGATGGAAAAGCAGTTAGGTAATGTTCTGATAAACTCCTTTACTAAGGAAGAACTCTTCCTAAGCCGAATAAAATCGTCCAGCAGCAGTAAGAATATGATATAGACAACGTTCTCTTCCTGAACAGTCTAAAGCGATGGTGTGGAAAAGAAATTGCCGAGGAAGAGGTTCCTCGAGGCCACTAGTACAACAAGATGATCCTTAAATAGCTCTCTCTCTCTCTCTCTCTTTCTCTCTCTCTCTCTCATTGCGGGAGAAACAAACGGTGAGACGTGTCTGCACTCTCCTTTCCTTGTCCTGCCCGAGCTAATCGTAGTTTCGCAATGACTTTCCTCCAAGACTTGTTCTGGCGGATGGACAAGGGTAGGAAACCGCTGTGTCTTGCCATGCCACTTGCTCTGCCGCCAAAAATATGTTTGAGTTACAAGAAGGATCGGAACCTATGTTTCAAGTGTAGTCAGGTCGTGGTGGCGTGGAAGATGGTGGTGGTGGTGGTGGTGGTTATAGTTGTGGTGGTGGTGGTTGTGTGGTGATGATTGTGACTGTAGCAGTGGTGGTGGTGTGGTGGTGATGGTGACTGTAGTTGTGGTGGTAGTGTGGTGGTGATGGTAGTGATAGTAGTGGCGGTGGTGATAATAATGGTGGTCGTGGTGATGGTGACAGCGGTGGTGGTGGTGGTGGTAGTAGCAGTGATGGTGGTGGTGGTGGTGGGGATGATATTAGTGGTGGTGGTGGTAGTGATAATGGTGGTGGTGGTGAAAGTAGTAGTGGTAGTGATGGTACTGGGAGTTACAGTATTAGTAGTGATGGTCGTGGTGATTGTAGTAATGGTGTTGGTGTTGGTGATGTTAGCAGAAGTGGTGCTGGTAGTGGTGATTGTAGTAGTGGTGTTGGTGTTGGTGATGTTAGCAGAAGTGGTGCTGGTAGCGGTGATGGCTGTGGTGTTATACGTAGAGATAGCAATGACAATGGTGGTGGTAGTGGTGGTAGAGGTGGTATTAGTTGTAGCAATAATGGTGGTGGTGGTAATAGTAGTAACAGAGACAGTGGTGGTAGTGATTGTTGTGGTAGTGCTAGTGGTGGTGGTTATGACGGTGGTGGTCGTTGTGGTGGTGGTGATGATAGTATTTACGGTGGTGGTGTTTTTTTTTTATGTGAGGAAGAAGGAACCAAAGGCAATGAGCCCGCAAAACTGTTCCTTCCAAGAGAAAAACAAAATTCAAGAGAGAGCCAAATTCAAGATCCATTCATTTCGAGATGCCTGGACACACTGCGTTTGAAAGACTGGAGATGATAGGAAGCATGAAATACAGACAGAGGGAGACAGTTGGTGAGCCTCCCTTACTTGGTTGGCTTAGAAGTGGGTCTTTTATTTTTACTATGTTGGGTTGCCATTGGTCAGGTCAAGTTATGATGGTTTATGAAATGTATGATAGATGTGTGTGTGTGTGTGTGTGTGTGTGAGAGAGAGAGAGAGAGAGAGAGAGAGAGAGAGGAAGAAAGGAGGAGAGAGGGAAAGTTTTCATGGTGTGTCATAACTC
>NC_137049.1:12395907-12425907 GCF_032717465.1 Coenobita brevimanus | reverse complement strand
AAACTATTCCTTCCAAGAGAAAAACAAAATATAAGAGAGAGCCAAATTCAAGATCCGATCATTTCCAGATGCCTGGACACACTGCGTTTGAAAAACTGGAGATCATAGGAAGTAGGAAATACAGACAGAGGGAGACAGTTCCAGAGTTGACCTGTTGCATAAATGAAGGACTGGGAGTGACGGTTAACTCTTGCATTAGAGAGTTGGACAGAAAAGGGATGAGAGTTTGCTGCTAGACGGGTGCTACGCGCCCGTCGTAGGGGTGGAGGAATGCATGCAGACAGTTCAGAGGAGCAGTGACCATTGAAGTAGCGATAGAAAAGAGATAAAGATGCAACAGTGCGGCGAAGAGACAAAGGTTTAAGGGAGTCAGTAAGAGGAGGAGAGTTAATGAGGTGAAAAGCCTTTGACTCCACCCTATTGAGAAGAGCTGTATGTGGGGAGCCTCCCCACACATGAGAGTTGTACTCTACACAGGGGCGGATAAAACCCCTGTATAGAGTCAACAATTGTGCAGGGGTAAAGAAGGAACGGAGTCGGCTTAGCACACCCAATCTCTTGGAAGCAGATTTTACAAGAGATGTAATATGATCTTTCCAAGACAAGTCCCGAGTAAATGAAACCCCAAGCATGTTCAAGGATGATGAAGGATTAAGCTGAATATTATCAGACATTAGTGGGTATACCTGTGGAAGATTTTGTTGGGTTGATAGGTGCAAAAACTGAGTCTTTGATGCATTAAAAACAAGATTATTGTTACCCCAGTTAGAGATATGAGCCAAGTCAGACATTAGGTGTGCCATAGCCTCATCCCTTGTTTGTTGAAGTAACTGCTGAGATGGACGTTGCGGGAATCGAATGGAAAGGTGAAGGGTGGAGTCATCAGCATATGAGTGGATAGGGTTAGATGTACAGCTTAGAAGGTCATTGATGAATAAAAGGAAGAGAGTTGGTGATAGGACAGAGCCCTGAGGTCCACCACTGTTAATAGATCTAGGAGAAGAACGATGGCCGTCTACAACAACGGCTATAGAGCGACCAGAAAGGAAGCTAGAGATGAAGGCACAGATAGAAGGATAGAAACCGCAAAAGGGCAGTTTGGAAATTAAAGATTTATGCCAGACTCGATCGAAAGCCTTAGAGATGTCAAGTGCAATGGTAAAGCTTTCGCCAAAGTCCCGAAAGGAGGATGACCAGGAGTCTGAAAGGTAGGTGAGAAGATCGCCGGTGGAGCGTCCCTGACTGAACCCATACTGACGATCAGAAAGAAGGTTGTATTAGGAAAGATGCTTTAAAATTTTTCTATTAAGAACAGACTCGAAAACTTTTGAGATACAGGATGTTAAAGCAATTGGACGATAGTTAGAGGGTTGGAAATGGTCACCCTTCTTTGGGACTGGCTGAATGAGAGCAAACTTCCAGCAGGAAGGAAAGGTACAAGTTGACAGACAAAGGCGAAAGAGTTGGAGATAGCCACCTTAATGTAGCAAGAATTTAATTTGGAATACTATTACAATATCGCTGTGAAAGAGTCAATGGAATGACGTATTTATATTTTTGTTACAACCAGATGATTATATTTATCTTGGGAAGAACCTCCATTACCTCTCTTCCCAACAGACCTGAGCCAGTCTGGAGCCAGCAACAGTTACGCCTACAGGGAAATCCTAATGATAAGTCACAAGACAAAGTCACCTACAGAGTCCATTTCTGCTTCAAAACTTTCTCCTGGTAATTTTAAAGTTTGGTTTGATTGTCAGGACTGTCAATCACATCTATAATTTCAACCCGGAGTTTTACTGTTGGTGAAATGATTATCCACTGAAACGTTCGCACTGTGGAATTATGGCCATGGCGTCACCTCAAAGCAAAAAAGGGCTCTTTATTTCCAATGAATTATTTTAAGTGATTCCTTTTACTCCACTGTTATTACAGACTCTGAAAATAACAAATGATAAAAAAAATATCGATCTCTAAATAAAGGTTAAATGTAATATGAATAAGTGAGCTTGCTTGTGAAAATATCGAGATGGGGGAGGAGATGGTCATGTGGTAACAAGTGCACTGTGTACATAAAAGACGCGAGATCTGTCTCAAGATGGGGCAGGGAATAGTTTAGGGATTTGATTTTCTTTAAGGCAGTGCTGACTGATCTTCCTACAAGACCCACAGACATGTCTAAGTAATAAAGTACACTTGCTGATATCTTCACATCAGTCCTGAATGAAAGCGCCCTTGCATTTATTCACTGTAGACGGTGGGGTATAAACAACCAAGTGGTAACAAGGGAAGGTGCTTGGCGCTATCTGTTGCAGTTAGATTAGTGCGGACTCTTGGAACGAACTGTCTCTTCTTTGCTCAGAGTCGGAGAAAAGATGTAATGATCGTCAAAGGGACTGAAATTTCAATCTTCTATTCTTCCTATAGTTTTTAGGGTCGTCTGCTGTTCTAATGATTACTTGCTGTGCCAACGCTGATTTGGTGTCCTTCCCATACATTGCTCCCCTAATGATAGTCTCCTATTATTACGGCAAATTGCTCTCATTACCATGTTTTGTCGCCTTGAGATAAATTAATGTTGTAATGATGGCCTATTGTCCTTCAGATGGTCTGCCGTTCATTACAATGATCTGTTGTTTTCACGATGGTTGACTCTTATTACGATGGTCCGGCATTACGATGATTCCAACATATGGAGTCCCAGCATCAAAGTACTTGCTCCAACCAAACCCATCCTGTGCCTTGAATTCTATTACCACACTAAACCTTTTTCCTCCATTAACCGCTTTGCCTGACAGTAAACCTATCTCAGCTAAGAAACGTCCGCCCACCAAATCACTCCACCACCAAACCCACCGCACCAACCATTTCTCCTCATTAAAATCTTCACTACAATGATGTATTTATCTTTGATTATTACTGGCTATCTATGGACGGTTTTACTCACTGCTGCTGAGATGATCCTAATTGAAGAAGTCTGATTACTCCTTTACCACGAGACGTTTTGGCTGGTTTAGGTATAAACGTTTGGGGATGACCTAATTAAATGAAAAAAAATAAAAATCAACGCAGTGAAGAGGTTCCTCCGTCAGCGATCCACAAAACACACTTCAGCCAAAAATCGTTGTGGCCGCCAACCCCCCCGACCTGGTACCCGTGATGGTGGTGGTGGAGGTGGAGGCGGGGTGAAGTAATGCGGGGGTGCGGGGTCGATACTGCCAGGGGGGACGACACCACCACCACCACTACCACAGTCGGGACTAGAGCACGGGGATGGCTCTGGGGTGGGGGTGACTGTGGGGGGCATTTTGGGAACAGGAGTGGATGTGTAGGGGTTACGTGTACTGTGGAAGAGAGGAATTATTGTTGTAGTAGCAGTGACTGTGGGTGAGATGTGCGGCAACTGCAGTGGTTAGAGGTAAAGTGGGGTGACCGTGTAAATAGGGGTGGCTCTGGGGGTGAAGGGTGATTGTGGGAGGGATATGTGGGGGTGACTGGATGTAAGAGTGACTGTGGTGGGTGGTGAACTGCTGGAAAGATTGTGGGGATAGAGGTGCCTGTGTGGGTGAGGGATGACTGTCATACACCCCAGTCACATCTGATTTTTGCCTTGTTTTCCATGCTCTTCTTTCCACTTCCCCCTCCCCCCCTCTCTCTCTCTCACACACACACACACACACACACACACACACACACACACACACACACACACACACACACACACACAGCGCTGAGAGTGGGTGAGTGCATCCCCAAGAATAGAACCCTGGTAATTCATCAGGTTCATTATGCCTCACGCACAGTCTTAATCACGTCTGAAAAATGGGTAAGTGTGGGGGACGTCTGCCATTGTTCCAGAGACGGCCTGTGTGTGAAGGATGAGGAGAGAGAGAGAGAGAGAGAGAGAGAGAGAGAGAGAGAGAGAGAGAGAGAGAGAGAGAGAGAGGTGGGATATCTATATGAATGTAAGAGATAATGTGTGTGTGTGTGTGTGTGTGTGTGTGTGTATGTGTGGGTAGGTGGGGGTATGTGAGAGAATGTCTCATTCCAGTATATTTTTCATCGTTCAGCTACCATCATGAGGGAATAATATATCACAGGGAAACTGTGATAACTTGGCGCTCGCTCGCTCGTCACGCGCTCACATAGTGCACTTTACTGGTTTTTGATATTATCTGCTTGTTTGTTTTCTACCTGCCTTCATGATCTGTGAGTTTTCGTTTGTTTGTATATGCTTATCTGCTGCCTGTTTACATGCTTCTCGTCTTCTTGGCCTTTGAGTCTAAGGACAAGTTGCAGATATTACTTCAAAGAAGCACTCTTCATCTGCCTTCACGGCCTGCTTCTTACCCCTTCCACCCGTCCTCCCATTCATCCACCAGCTCTTCCTGTCCACCCACGCTTAGTCTTTATGATCAGACTGAAATCTCACACTGTATAATTTAATTGCAAGTCCAGAGTATTTCAGTGTTTTTGAAAAAAGCAAGGACTGTAAATTCCCTTGGCGTTTTAGTTTTCCTCCGTGCGTATTTCAGAAGCTGTACGATTATCGATGAAAGAATCAGAGACTTTTCAAACCTTGATAAGGACTTCTATAACAGTTTGAAAATTTGGCAGGCATGACGAGTATATACTTGTATTTACTGAGATGCTTGTAAGCCTAGTTATTTTGGTGTGAAAAACTGTGCTAGTACCAATTTTTCATAATGAAATCCCCACCTGTTGCTGTATTATAATTTTGAAAGAAATATAAATTACAAATTAAGCTAAAGTCTACAAGATTTATGACTATAGATGCACATAAAACACAAGACAGAAGAGATACACTTCCTGGGGAAAATAAAATCAGACATACAAAATAAATGTTAAGAGGTACAAGACATGACCAGGGGACAGGAATATTTTGTAAAAGAATAAGACTAGCGTGAGGCGAGGCAGTGGTCACCTCAATGGCCAGCATAAGTGGCAAAGTTGTGGCAAGAGGTGCGAGAGGGACCGGAACCTGCCACTTAACACTCATTTGTTCTCTGTTTCAAGCAAGACTTTTTTGTCTGTACGTGTGGGAAGTTGAGTAATATTATATTTTCGTCATATTATCATACATGAATTACTCTTCCTTTCATGGGTTAGATCAAGACGATAACAGTGATATCCAGGCCCATGTTACCTTTTGCGGGGCGATGGACCGGAGGCTAAGTTACCTTTGTCATGCATATTAGCAGAAGGTGACCGACCTACACCTACGAGCATGACGGCATTACATGGTCTAAAAATCACCATTGACTTCTCGGAGATTCGAATCGATGTGTGGAAGGCACACAACTGCCACTCTTACTATTGTTTTTAATTACCACATCACCAGGCGTGTAAAATACTGATTAACTACACTATTGCATTTATACATTTGAATTCAAGCCACACAATGTGCAGTGGCTCCGTTGTAGCGGACTCATCTTGTGATGCGTATGCCCCAAACTTTGAGTTGGAGAGCTGCGTCGGACACTTAAAGTAAGTGTTGGTACTATATTCTTGCATAGATTCGCCCCAGCTGGTTCCATCAGTGACATACAGGCTCTGATCGACATAAATGTTTCCAACACTACGCTCTTACTTTCACATGCATTGCTCTTCCTACAAAAATACCTTGCCATTCCTAGTTCACCAACACGGAAAAGGATTAATTCCATCTATCGCCGTCCCTCCGATGAGAAGGTCTGCTCCTGCAGTGGACCTGATATGGACTGATACAGATGCTGATTCTTACGTATTTTATACACATATTATTAGAGACACCTGTGCCTGAGTCAATCAACAGCAAGTCTGCAGCATAAGAGTTGCATTCTCTCGGTCTAAAATGAAAGTTTTTAGTCAAGGTCAAATATACACATAATGTATTCAGTGAAGATGAGTAGTACGAATAGCGATATTATTATTATTCCAACCAAGCATTGTCCATCCGTTATTTACCGTACATGTGCATCAGTCCATGTTGCTGGGAGGCATGTACGGGAAGGAGTGGCTGTTAGTAATGGTACCTGTGAAAACCGAAATGTTGTGTTGGCTATGTTAGTGTGTCTCAGAGTCTGTATATGTCATCGCTAGACCCAACAGGATGCCAACATATACAAACATAATTTTATGAAATGACATTTTTCATTGATAAGGTTAATACTGCTTATCGAGCTACCAGTTCAAACTACGAGTTCATTATATTTCATGAGATAGGAAAACATATTTTTAACTGTGTAATATATATACATGTTTATATGTATATATATATATATATGTATATATATATAGATTTGTATATATATATATATATATATATATGTGTGTGTGTGTGTGTGTGTGTGTGTGTGTGTGTGTGTGTGTGTGTTCATCCATATCTTCACCCATCCATCTATCCATTATTCTATCTATCTATCTGTCTGTCACTCCTTCTATCTATCTTCCTATGGAGATACACAGACACAAAGACCACGTGTTTCTGAGGCAATTCCTAACTAGTCTATCCTGAATACTGGTAGACAGACTTACGGCAGTTTTATTAAGCCTGAGATTGCTAGGAGGAAGGTACACCGCAATTTGTTATACCTTTATTGACACAAGGGATGGAAAATATGAAATGTTTGTTTTTCTACCCCGTTGCTGACTGTGTTACGTAAAGCGGACTGCAATGTAACCATTTATTAATTTTTCAGGCGCTTTCATTTGACCGTCATAAATAAGGCTTTTGCTATCCTTTCACACTTTCTTTTTTAGTATGGCGAACATAACACTTTATCAGAGAATTATAAAAACATCAAAGGTTTTCCCCCTCCCCCAGATCCACCTGTAATTGGTCGTACAGGAAATTGGCTAGAGGTAACATCTTCCACGCCTGAAACGTCTGAAGGAAAATCTAGAGGAACGGAAGAAAGAAGTACTGTTACGAAAGACTAGGAGGGTGTAGGGAAGACGAGGGAGAGGGATGAGACAGATCCCAGAGTGTAGGGCAGATGTGTGGCAGGTGTGGGAAAGAGGTTAAGTAGGTGTGGGGCAGGTGCAGGCCAATTGTGGGGCAGAGGTAAGCAGTGGTGGGGAAGGTCTGTGCCAGATGTGAGGCAGGTGTGGGGTAGATGTTAGGCAGGTGTGGGGTAGGTGTGGGGTATATGTGGGGCAGATGTGGGCGGGAATGGTGCCAGTGTGAAGTTGATGTGGGGCAGATGTAGGGGTAGATGTGAGACGAGTTTGGGTAATGTTACGGGGTTTATGTGGAGCAGGTTTGGGGGTAGATGTGGGGTAGAAGTGGGGCAGGTGTGGGGCTGATATAGAGGTAGGTGTGGGGAAGATGCGGGGAAGGTGTGAGGCGGGTGTGGGTCAAATGCAGTGCACGTGTGGGGTTAGTGTGGGGCTGATGTGGGGGTAGGTATGAGGTAGGTGTGAGGCAGGTGTGGGGAAGATGTAATGCAGGTGTAGGGCAGATGTAGTGCAGGCGTGGGGCTGGTCTGGGGCATGTGTGTGGGTAGGTGTGGAGCTTGTGTCGGTGGAGGTGTGGGGCTGGTGTGGGTGGGGGTGGGTGGGCCATTCATCAACATTCTTATCGATCTCCCCCCTCCCCCCAGCCGCCCTATGTTTGTTTATCTCTCGAGGTGTAGAGCAGCTGGAGTGGGGGGGTTGTGCTGACTCTGCTACCTCCCTCCTCTTCTCATCACTTCACTTCTCTTCACTTCTCTCTCTCTCTCTCTCTCTCTTTCGCTGTCTGTCTGTCTGTCTGTCTGTCTCTCTTCTCTCTCTCTCTCTCTCTCTCTCTCTCTCTCTCTCTAAACATTACCCCCACTCTCAGTGCAGTCCACACATCCCTCTCCCTTCCTTTGTTTCTTTTCTTCACTCTGTTCTCCCTCTCATTTCCTTTGCTCTGCTCCTTCCTCTCTGTTTTCTCCCTCTCTCCTGTCCCCTCTTCATATTTTTTTCTCTCCAATTTTTCCCTCCTCTTTCTTTTCTCCCTCCCTCTTCGTTTTTTCCTTGCTTCCCTGCTCCCCTTTAACTCAGCTTTCTTTCTCCCTTTCTCTGGCTCCCTCCTCTATTATGTCCCTCCTTCTCTCCTCTACTTCTCCCTCATTCTTCCTCATTACCTCTTTATTCTCTTCGTCCCTCTGTATTTCTCTTTCTGTACTCTACCTCCCTCTGTTCTCTTCATTTCCCACTATCCCTTCCTTCCCTCGCTACATCCTATTTTGTTTTTGTGTTCCTACTTTCTTATTCCCTCTTTGCTTCTCTGTTTCTTCTCTCCTTTACTTCTTCTTACCTGCTTCTGTACCCTTTCCCCTTCTCTCTCTCTCTCTCTCTCTCTCTCTCTCTCTCTCTCTCTCTCTCTTTCCATAACCCTTAACACCCTCACAGTCCTGTCTCTGTCCCTCAGCCCTCCCCCTCTGTATCAGTCTTCCATTTCCACATCTTCCTCCCTCCACTTCCCCACTCTCTCTCTCTATCACCTCTCACTCTCATGTCCATCCCATCACTCCTCCGCCTCATTCTTCCTGCTTCCTAACACGCATACTCTACCATCGTCCTCCCTACTTCCACTTGCCCTTTCTCCCTCTGAGTCTCTTTTCTCTCCATCTCTTCTCTCTCTTCTGTAATTCTTCTTTCCTGCTTTCTTCTCTTCCATTCTTCCTTCACCCCCCTCCACTTCCTCTCTTTCTCTTCCACTCACCGGTCCCCTCCTCCTGTCTCTTCTTCCTATCTACCTCTCCTGTCTTCTTCTCCACTCTCCTTCCACTTACCACATCACCCCTCGACTTCCCCTCTCATCTCCACCTTCCTCCATCCTCTCCCCTCATCTCCTCCACACACGCCACTCCTCCACGGTCCATCAAAAGGCCAATAAATTTAATATCGGTGCAGCCTCCTCGATCATTTCCACATTAATTACAGCATCAATACACACTCGATAATCCCACCAAAACATTTCCTACCATGTTTTGAAAGTTGCTGATACATGAATTGAATTATGAAAGAATGTACGGCACAGGTTATTGAGTACTTTGATGGTAACCTCTTTTGTACTTTGGTGTTCTTGTTTCTGGTTCCTCCCTATACTCTTTAAAATAATAGTAGGCTATATAGGGTTAGGATGGTTAGGATAAGGGAGATGGTAATGATGAATTTATTGGAATTATATGAGGACGATAATAAATAACAGCGAATAATGAGAAATTTGTATGTAAATAAGATATTACGTGTGTATAATTACTATCCAGTGTGATGAAGACTGGAAGTTGAATTGATAGATGATGAGGCATGTCTGGTATCTCTCATGTAAAGCACAGAATCAAGGCATTCGCTACACTGACGCATTATTTTATTGATACGTTCAATAGACAGGCCATTTTCTTCAGGTTCAGAATGCCCTGCGTAATATAATATTTTTAGATTTCCGATAACCCTTTTATACGTTAAGCCTTTCGTAGTGCAAGTAAAATACTCTGAAAGTAATGAAAATACAGTAAAATAGACAGAAAATTGTGGTGGATGCGGCTAAATAATCACCCTTCAGATTTTTTCCCTGAATTCATGGTGGGAATATACTCTTCACGAGGCAACCAAAATAAAATGGAAAAGACGTAATCCTACTGAAAAGAGTTGCACAAATGTTCACTTAAATCATTCCCCAGACAAATATACAGATCGTGGGTTAGTGGTAGTCACTGTGGAACGACGTAAAGAGAAGTGTTCCAGTGAAGGATCGTGCTTGGTAGTGCATCGTACACACCTGCAGACACCTTCTCAGTCTAGGTCTTCAGTGCTTCTCGGGATGTGTGTGTGATTTGCCTTCTCCCTCTTCCTTTCTGTGTGTGAGTGTGTGTGTGTGTGTGTGTGTGTGTGTGTGTGTGTGTGTGTGTGTGTGTGTGTGTGTGTTCACTTTGTACTCTGCTTCCTTAGTTCCCTTTATGTATGAGAGAGAGAGAGAGAGAGAGAGAGAGAGAGAGAGAGAGAGAGAGAGAGAGAGAGAGAGACCCTTTGTTATGTATGCAGCCTTAATCTGTTGCAGTTCTCAATGGCTGTTTAATCCTTTGTTATCCCTTTGCCTCTTTGTCCTCTTCGTCTTCTCTGTTTAATCCCTTCAGCCCCAGGACATAATTTTTCTTTGTTAATTTTTGCTGCTACAAGAACAGTTTTATTTAGGTAATGAGGGCGTCCCAGCAGTGAAGGGATTAATGAAACCTCTGGCGAAATCGGTCAGAAAAAAAAAAAAAAAAATCTCCAGCTCAATAAGATTATCAGAAGTTCGTAAGTAAAAAAATCGTCGTGCGCTGGTCAGCCCTCTCCAGGTGTTTTGTCGTAATCTTAACCCTGTAGAGAGCAGGAGGTTTCTTCAGCTGGATAAAATCGTCTGGAGGTAGTAGTAACAATATATTTAACTGAGACTCGTGGCCATTCCCCCCCCCTTCTCTCTCTCTCTCTCTCTCTCTCTCTCTGAGTCGGGTTCTCCTCTCGAACACACACACAAACACGCCATCCCGAATCTCCGGACATTTGCGTCAGATACATAAAAACTCTATATATTCAGTGAGCTAATAGTGCCGAGAAGAGCATATAGAAGATAGAGAAGAGGAGATAGCCTGGAATTGGAGACATTGTGGAAGATAGGGCGGAAGAGGACCCACGAAGTTTGAAAACATTTGAAATTTGAAAATACCATGCGCTCCTCTACACTGCTGAGTGAATGTGACTACAAAAGCTTTGACTGTCTTGCCACAACCGACTAGAAAAATTTGTGATGATGTATTATGTAGTTTGATTAAAGTGAAGAAGAGACTTTTGTGAAGGAACAGACGAGATGAGACGAAAAAGTGCACCAAGAGGAAAAACAACCAAGCCTGTGATTTTCACCACTGGAAAATCTTGCAAAGCCACGCACACTCTTACACTCAAGCCGACCAAGCTGCTCTGCATATCTCTAAAGTAGTATTTAGTATTCTAAGTTTACAAACTATCTAGAACAAAGAGTGGTTTATATACCTGGTACATCTAACATGGCATCCAGCTCGTGTGGAAACATTGTCTCGGGACAATATCCAATCGGCCAGCAGTGAACCATCTCTAACTAACCCAACAAAGGATAATATCAAGAATTTTAATAAACTGGACCTACAAAAACACTGCCGAGAGCTTGGTTTTAAAAATGTGTAGGTTAATAAAGATGAGTTGATATATATGATTATGGATAATACCAACACTGCAGTAGCTGACATCAACATCATTTCATGCAACCAAGCAACAAAACAATCTTTTCAACATGTGATACAAAGTATTGATGATATAAAAGAAATTCTGAAAACTAAGGACAAGGAAAGTGAACAGCTTAACACAGAAATCAAGGTTGCATGCACTACAATCGAAACTGGTTCAACGTGTCTCAGGCTTGGAAAGTGAGAAACGATGCAGACACCACGAATCCGAGTCTGGGGAGGGGGCAGGTGAAAGAACAAACCCGTTCCAGGCAGGTGAAGTAGGTTACGTCATAGATGAAATAAACCAGAGAATCTCAGCATTAGAGAAGCAGATGAATAAGTGTCAACATGGTGCTGACCCCGTGACTGAAGGTGCCCCGTCTTCCCCATCACCAGAGGAGGGACACACACACCTCATAGCAAGACTAGACCAAAGGATGTCAGCACTTGAGGAGGAATTTCGGGGAAACCAAGGACAAGCTAACCCAGAAACTGTAAGTAGCCCAGTACAACCAAGTGAAAGAACTTTCCTACGGGGTGACACTAATCTCTCCCAGGTAATATCCTCTGACCTCCATACAACTTCTCATATAAGAACACTGGAGGGAGCCACTATTGATTTAATAAAGTGCGGGGAGGTCGAGGAATTAAACTGGATTCCTAAGAGTTGCATAATTTATGATGGTTTATTTGACTTAATAGAAAATGCCTCTCCGAAAAAAATTATAGTTGATATAGGCTCTTTGATGAGTGAATTCAAATGAAAAGTGAAATGATGAATATACAGTATACATATGCCAGCTAGTGCCCAACCTGCAGTCAGATCTTTTACAGGCTAAAATAAATGATGTAAATAATTACATTCTAAAGTGGAGTGAAACAAATGGTATACCAGCCATCCAGACTGATCTTGCATTTAAACTGGGCACTGATGAGGTTGATGATATGTGCTATTATGCAAATGGTATTCATCCAGGCTCAATCTTAAATAGACTAGGAGCAGTACAACTTTTATCAACTATTACCAAACAGTGTGGTAACTTCAGCCTGTGTTCTGAATAGGAAAAAGTTAAAACTGATTTGGATTACCATCGCAGGAAGACCATTTTCAAGGATCCCCACAGAACCCATTCTGTACATGTTGGCAGAAGCTCAATGGACCCGAACCGCAGCCACCCTACAGGGACCCGCACCTACACTGATGCCCCGGAGAGACAGACGAGAAGGACAGACACACGCCACTTCTACGTGGATGCACATTATGAAGAACACAACCAGTCAAACGAAGCAAATAACTGGCAAAGGACATATGTGGTAAGAAACAGAGTCAGAAATAACCGTGCTAAAAGCACTCTAGCAATGCACATAATGTAACACATAACTCTAGGAAAACTGGTTGTTTCAACTGTGGATGATTCATTTACAGACAGTCGACCTGAAGATATGACCATAAACTTGTATGTGGTAATTGTCACACACTGGGTCTTAAGAGCCGACTATGTAGGTATTACAACACATAGGGGTTTGGCGAAGAAGATGCAGCCGGTGGGACTACCTCAGTAACTAAAAAGGATTTTCTAATTATTGAACATATTAATGCTCAGTCATTACTATCAAATTTTGATGAAATTAAGTTATTGATGCATGAATGAAATGTTCATATTTTATGTGTGAGCGAAACCTGGCTTCTTCCCGTCACCCCGAATGAGTATGTTGATATTCATAACTATAAGATTTTTAGATATGACAATGGTCGTGGTGCTGGTGTCTGTATCTATCTATTTATCTATTGACAGACGCCTCAATCCCGTTTGGGGTGGCCACAAACAAATCGCCTCCATGTCGCCTTGTCCCCCGCCATTTCACTCCCTGCTCCCAACTCACACCCCCCTCTCTCATATACCTCTCCACCCCATCCCTCCATCTCATCCTTGGCCTCCCCCTCCCTCTTCCCCCCTCCACCTCACACACATACACTCTCTTCGTCAGTCTTTCACCCTCCATCCTCTCCACATGGCCAAACCACCTCAGTGTGTTCCTCATAACGCTTCCTATCACATCCACATCAACACCACAACGCTCCTTTATATCCTCATTCGTCAGCCTGTCTCTCCATGTGACTCCACAGGCTCCCCTTGAATAACTCATTTCCACTGCTCTCACTCTTGACTTGTGTCCTTCCAACAACGTCCAAGCTTCATATCCGTACGTTAGAGTTGGTATCACAATACTGTCATGTAGTAACTTTTTCACTTCCATGCTCACTTCCCTGTTTCTTATCACTGCTTTCAAAGAACCAACAACTTTTCTTTTCTGCTGTACTCTTTCAAGCACTTCACCCTCCAAACCTCCATCCTTACTCATCACACTACCCAAGTACTTAAACGTACTCACATTTTCCAATTCCTCACCATCCAACCTCACTGTACATTCACTGACTTCATCTCTCTCAAGGACCATCACTTTACTCTTCCCTACATTCACCTTCAGATTCCGTTTCTTACACACTCTCCCAAACTCATCCACCAAGCCTTGCAGCTCCCCTTCGTCTTCATTCAACAACACAGTATCATCTGCAAACAACAGTACAGGGAATTTCCAGACATTATCCTCTCTCACCAGGGGCACTCCAACATCCACTACCCTACCTTGTACCTCTTTTATTACCCCATCCATGTACAGATTGAACAACCATGGAGACATGACACATCCCTGTTTCAACCCAACTTTCAAAGAGAAAAATTCACTTAGTTCACCATCCACACGCACTGCAGCCTTCGCACCATCGTACATACTCTTCACAGCATTCAACAACTTCCCATCTACTCCATATATTCTTAACACTTTCCACAATCCTTGTCTATCCACCCTGTCATATGCTTTCTCCAAATCCATGAAAGCCGCATACAACTTCTTTCCCTTCTCTAGAAACTTTTCCACTAAAGATCTAAGAATGAATATCTGATCTACACAACCTCTTCGTTTCCTAAAGCCTCCCTGTTCTTCTCCAACTAATTTCTCTGTTCTTTCTCTAACTCTGTCAATAAGTATCCTACCATACACTTTTCCTATTAGAAGAAGACAAATGCCCCTATGATTACCACACACTTCTTTTTCCCTTTTTCCTTTGTACAAGGGAATAATTATACCTGACTTCCAATCCTCCGGGACTCTACCTTCCTCCCAGGCCAATCTGCACATCATCCACATCCATTCTACTACTATCTCTCCCCCATGCTTCAGCATTTCACCACACACTCCATCAATTCCTGGGGCTTTCCCCGATTTAACTTTCTTCATTGCTTCCACATCTTCTACCCTACTGATTTCTTCCTGTCTTCTCACCTCCCTCCTTCTCCCAGCCATTCCCCAGCCACTTATACTCGCATTACTTCCATCCTCTACCTTCAACAATTCCTTAAAGTGTTCTCTCCATCTGCTCACTTTTTCTCCCTTCTCCACTAGTAATCTACCATTTTTATCTTTCACTCCCCTGCTAACTTCGCTTCCACCCTGTCTTACTCTTTTCACCTCTTTCCAGAACATTTTCTTACAGTCCCTCCACTTTACACTCAAATTCCTTCCAAATTCCTCATCCACAGCCTGTTTCACCTCTTCAGTCCACCACGCTGTTCCTTGCACCCCCCTCCGTCTTCTCTTCCTTCCACACACCACATCACATGCTGCACATATTTCTTCTGTAAATATCCTACACACACCTTCCACGTCTCCCATCTACTCCAGTTCATATTTGCCCAATCGTTTCTCCACTTCTCTCTTATACTCTGCCTTTTTCTCATCCTCTTGTAACCTTTCCACTCTCCTTGCAACTACTCCTTCCTCTCGTCTTTCCCTTCTTCTATTCCTCCATCTTACCTGAACTTTAATTCTGGCCACCACCAAGCAGTGGTCAGAAAGTCCACTCCCCCAACCTCTATAAGCTCTTGCATCCATTACACATCTTCGCATCCTTTCATCCACACACACATAATCAATCATTGCCTTCCTTTCATTCAGTTCACCACCCACCCTTCTCATCACTCGCCATGTATACCTGTGGATCATTTAATGCCTGAAGAGGGTATTGGCTATCACCAACCCCCTCCCAGCACAATGTCCACTAACGCACTCCCATTCTCATCTATCTCAGCAGGCACACCCCACTCACCAACTATTCCATCCACCTTAACATTCCCAACTTTACCATTCATATCACCAATCAAAAACACTCTCTCATTCCTTCCAACCTTTTCCATGCACACTTCTATATTTGTCCAGAACTCTTCTAGCACTCTTCTAGCACGATCTTGTGTTGGCGCATACACACACACAATCGCCCACATTTGTATTCCAACTTTCAACTTTACCCACACAATCCTTGACCCAACTGATCCATACTGTCTTATGCTCTTCTTCCATCTTTTACTCGCAACTATACACACTCCTTCCTTTGCCCTCTCATTCTCACCTACTCCTGCACATATACCCCATCCATACTCCCATTCTCTCACACTTTCTCCTCTCCATTTTGTTTCAGTTATTCCACATACATCCACTTTCGCACCCTCAAGCACCTGGACAATCTCTCTCTCTTTCACCTCATCATTCGCTCCCCTTACATTCCACGTTCCGATAACCATGTCCTTTGTCAGGTCCTTGGTCGTCATCGTTTGGTCAGTCCTTGTCCGAGGCTTATTGTTTGTTTTTTTAGTTAGTTGTTTTCTGTATCTACTGTATGTTAAAGACACTTTAAGTTCCAATGTACAGACGTCGGAATAAGTTCATTTCCTCTTCCGTGGACTAAGGTGTTTGTAACACTGTTCGATGGAGAGCTATCCCCTCCTGCTCCCTTCCTCATAGTCCCACACTCCCACCCAACCCCCCACTTTTCTCTCCGACCTCATAACCCCACCCGGTACCCTCCATACTCTCACTCACAGCCAGCTAGGGGTTTCTGTACTTCAAGCACCTCTCTGATTTCGTGTAGTTCGAACAACTAATAAAGGAATAGTACAGTATATATATATATATCATAAACCAAGTTAGGAAAAGTTTACTACACTGTGTGTGAGAGAGAGAGAGAGAGAGAGAGAGAGAGAGAGAGAGAGAGAGAGAGAGAGAGAGAGAGTTAAAAGACAGTGAGCGACAGGCGGAGAGGGAGAGCGAGTGGAAAAATAAGAAATGAGAAGGCGAAAGGGGAGAGGCAAAGAGAGAACAACGAGAGTTATGAAAAGAGACAGAGAGTGAGAAGAAGAGACAGTGAGAGATGAAATGAGATACAGGCAGTGTGAAAGGGAAAGAGAAAAGAGAGGTATGAATCGAAAGGCCGGGAGACAAGGAAGTTGAGACAAAAGGGGAGACAGCTGAGAGAAAATGGGAATGGAGCAAACCTAGAAAAAAGGATAACAAAAGGAGAAAGTGGGAAAGACAGCTACGAAACGGAATACAGAGAAAGAAAATTAAAAAAATTAGAAAAAGAGGCAATGTAACAGGGAGAAGGAAGAAAGTGTGTTATTCTGACAAGGACGCAGGGAAAGAACTAAGCAGGATAAGACGAAAGCATTGACGCTGAGTAGAACGAATGACATTCTAGTTAAAAGGGAGGGAGAGAAACAGAGAAATTAGAGAAACTTGCGGAGAGAAAGTAGAGATTAAGGGTGGGAAGAAAATAGTTTTATTTTTAGGGCAAGAAAGAGCAGGGGGATGTTAAGAAGAGAAGACAAGGGGAGGGAGAGGGAGGGAGGAAGGGAGGGAAAGACAATGGGAAGAGCGGAATGAAAGAAGAGATTCCGGGTGACAGGGAGAGACGGAGAGAGGAGAGAGAAAAAGGAGCATGCAGTTATTACTGGGGGAAGAAAGCAGTGAAGGAAATGGATTTAGTACAAGAAAAGAAACACGGAGAAAGTAATGGAGAAAAAAAAGGTAACACATGTGATAGATTAAAAAAGTAAGACAAAGTTGTGACAGGAAGGGAGAAAGAAGAGTGAGGTAAGGAGGGAGTGACAGAGGGGGAGAGAGACGAAGGAAAGGAAAGAGAAAGGGAGGAAGGTAAGAACTGAGCAGATACCTATAAAGAAAGGGGAAGGAGGGAAAAGGAAACTGGGGATGAGACAAAGGATCCAGAGAGAGAGAGAGAGGGGGGTGGAGGGACAGTACACAGACAGGCACAGACAGATAGGTCGACAAATATTCAGAAAGTGTGCGTTTGTGAGTGTGTGTGTGTGTGTGTGTGTGTGTGTGTGTGTGTGTGTGTGTGTGTGTGTGTGTGTGTGTGTGTGTGTGTGTGCGCTTCCGTCCCTGTTTCACTTCTATAACATTGTTCCATTTTTTCACCTGCGTGTTTTCCTCTTCTCTGCTTCAGTTTCTCCTCTCACTCACTTTTTTAATCAGTATTTCTCCTGATTGTTCTTACCATTCCAAGTCTCTCTCTCTCTCTCTCTCTCTAGGAATAAAGAAATTGTTCTCACAGTCTATGTCTCCTTAATACGGCCACTTCCTGAGTTGCTGTGGAATTTTGGTCGCTTGAAAAAGACATACGTCGACTTAGAGTTCAGGAGACTAAGGTATCAGGTTCGCCTGAGGGCTGTGGGACTTTTTTATTAGAAACTCGTAGACTATGAGGTCAGCTCATTAAAGTGTTTAAAATCTGAATGGGTTTCACAATCATTCCATACAAAGTTGCTTACTCTTAACACGGATTCGGCACACAACCATGATTGGAAGCTGTAAATGAGAAAATTTACCAACAGAATTACGTGAAAACTTTTTCAGGTGCAAGATCTGCTCCACATGTGGAACTGACACAACATGGACGTTGATAACACTACAGTAGAGAAGTTTAAGGGATTCATCGGTAGGATCTTACACTAGAATAAATGTGAATTGGATATGTATTCCCTGGCAAACAAAAAGTATCTCCACGGTATGGGCTGCATAGTCATTTAGATCCTAACTTTTCCATGTAACTCCTCTCTCTCTCTCTCTCTCTCTCTCTCTCTCTCTCTCTCTCTGTTCTACTATCGCAGGATTTAATCACAGTAGATTCTGTGTGTGTGTGTGTGTGTGTGTGTGTGTGTGTGTGTGTGTGTGTGTGTGTGTGTGTGCGTTCTATTATCGCAACATTTAACTACAGCAGATTTTCTGTGTGTGTGTGTGTGTGTGTGTGTGTGTGTGTGTGTGTGTGTGTGTAAAAGAGGTATGTACTACCGCAACATTTAATCACAACAGATTTATTCTGTGTGTGTGTGCGTGTGTGTGCGTAAAAGAGATGTCTACTATCGCAACATTTAATCACAACAGATTTATTATATATCTCTCTCTCTCTCTGTAGTTCACCGGGTCGGTTAGGGTCACTTGATGGTCGTGATAGTCGGCTTTTACCCTTCCGGAAGGGAACTGAGAGCTCATACAGTCCGATCTATGGGGCAAAGCTGTGACCTTCACACACGCACACACCAGTCCCCTTGCTCAAAGGGGACAGTAACCACCCACTTCGTCACTGAAACTTTCGCAATCTGAGCGAGGTGCGAACTCCTGTCCGCCAGATGGCGAGCGAGAACGTTACCACTGAGCCAGGAGCGGTGTGTGTGTGTGTGTGTGTGTGTGTGTGTGTGTGTGTGTGTGTGTGTGTGTGTGTAAAAGATGTCTACTACCGCAACATTTAATCACAGCAGATTTATTTTCTCTCTCTCTCTCTCTCTCTCTCTCTCTCTCACACACACACACACACACACACACACACACACACAGTGTAGTAAACCTTGTCCTAACTTGGTTTATGATATATACTGTACTATTCCTTTATTAGTTGTTCGGTTTGCACGTAATTTGAGAGTATAGAAACCCCTAGCTGGCTGTGAGCGAGAGTATGGAGGGTACCGGGTGGGGTTACGGGGTCGGAGAGAAAAGTGGGGGGGTTGGGTGGGAGTGTGGGACTATGAGGAAGGGAGGAGGAGGGGATACCTCTCCATCGAGCAGTGTTACAAACACGGAAAAGGAAACGAACTTATTCCGACATCTGTACATGATGTAAATATTCTAAGACAACCTGGAACTGAGGATATTTGGCTAACTGTACAGTGTCGTAAGTTTCCATCTGTTATTATTGGTTGTGTGTACCGACACCCTAAAGCGACTATTTTATCCTTTGATTATATTCAGGAGATCTTTAGACTAATGTTTTTGAGGAAGAACATCATTTTCATTCTTGGCGATTTTAATGATGACCTTCTCTCAGATGGAAGTAAGCTTAGGCATATTATCAAAAACAATAGATTAACCCAAATAATTGATAAACCAACTAGGGTTACACTTACTTCAGCCTCTCTACTTCATGTAACTGTAACTAATAAAGCTGACATCATAATCTCACATGATGTAGTACCTCATATCATTGTAGATCATGACCTAATTACTGTCAAGGTGAATATCAGCAAACCAAAACGCACACCTGTTACCAGAACTTTTCGTCACCTTGGCAGCCATAGTAGTGATGCCCTTTGTTCCTGTTTCCTTCAGCAGTGTGATATTTTAAATCAGATTCTCTTTATTGATGACGTAAATGTGCAAGTAGACATACACACTAGCACTATTACGGAATGCCTAAACACCTGTGCACCATTAGTAACCAAAAATGTTACAAGACCTTTCTCTCCGTAGTTTAATGATGAAATACGCCAAGCTATTATGAATAGAAATAACATTCAGAAAAAGCTAAAAGCTGATAGATATAATACTGTACTGCAACAGTAGTATAAAACCGAAAAGAAAAATGTAAAGGTATCATAATCAGTTTAACAGTATTAAAGGTGATACTGCTGCTACTTGGAAGGTCACCAGCGAAACTGTTCCAGGAAAAAATAAAAAAATCTAATAATCAAAATTTTGAAAATAAAGACGAGAAAGCAGAAAAATTTAATAGATTTTTTGCAAACGTTGGTAAATCTACATATGAAAAGACGCAACAAAACCTTGCTGACAATCAATTTGTCACGCCTCCAACAAGCTTTAGAGAAGATGAATACTTTAGACCTCAGCCTGTAGACACCAATACGATAATCCTTACAATTAAAAGTCTCAGGGAAAGTTGTTCATACGGCTCTGATGGCATATCACTTCGCTTCATCAAAGACACACTTTATGTCATCACATTTTACTTAACTTGTATCATTAACACCTCTATCACAAATGGTATATTCCCCACGATATGGAAACACGCGTTGGTTGTCCCCGTCTTCAAAACTGGTGATATCAACAATGTTAATAATTACAGGCCCATCTCACTATTACCTACCGTTACCAGTTGCTAACCAACTGTTAAACTTTTTAGAAACAAAGAGACTTTTATCTAACACTCAGCATGGTTTCCCATCAAAGCTTTCTACTGAGACTGTTCTTACTGTTATAACGGATGAAATTTATGACAATATGGACCAAAAGAAAATATCTCTGTTAACCTTGTGTGACCTCTCTAAAGCTTTTGATAGTGTTAGCCATGACATCCTCATAGATAAATGTGCCAAGGTAAAAATCGATTCGTTTTGGATTAATAATTACATTAGTAACAAGTCAGTCTGTTCGATTAAATGATATCGTATCTACAAAGCAGAGTGTAACTTTCGGGGGTCCCACAAGGTTCTATTCTAGGTCCACTTTTATTCAATACCTATGTAAATGACATATCAACTTATTTAAATGAATGTATATTAATCCAATATGATGATGATACACAATTCCTTCAGACGGGTACTATAAATAATCTGGAGGATCTTATCACTAAGACTGAGGAAACCCTTGTCAAAGCTAATCAATGTTTTCTTAGGAATGGTCTCATGATTAACCCAAATAAAACTCAGTGTATTTTTATTGGAAATCGACAACTATTATCACGTATACCAGCTAATACAACTTTAAAGTTTGATGGCAATAACATCACTCCTAGTAGTCATGTTAAAAATTTATGTCTTTATATAGATAAGTATATGATCTTTGATGTGCATGTTAATGAGTTAAATAAAAAAGTTATGGGGACATTGATGTATATAAATCTTTTAAGTGACAATTCCAGAAACAGACTCGTATATTCATAATTCAGGCTCTTGTGTTGAGCTTTGACTGATTATTGTATTAGGATATGGGGTACAACCAACGGAACTCTTATACACAGTGCCCGGAAACTATTGAACTTCGCTGCTAAAGTTGCTGTAGGTGGAATGAGGAAATACGATCATGTTTCTCCAGTCCTGAAAGAGTTAAGATGGCTAAATATTAAACAATCGCATGCATTTGATACGTAACGTACTGTGTATAAGATACTGCATGGTGTGTGCCCTGAATGGTTTATGTCCTTTGCTACTGTGCATAACGTGACTGGAAGTGTAACCAGACAACAATATAGCCTATATGTACCAAGAGTCCACACTAGCACTGGTGCCAGGTCACTCGCTGTACAGGGCCCGAAGCTCTGGAATGAACTGCCAGCTTTAATAACCAATGCCAGTAGCCTACCAGTATTCAAATCTAGGCTGTTATGTTTTCTTATGGGAGAGAAAAAAGTTTTATGACCTGAAATACGTTGGATGCATTCGCAAGATAAATATCCCAATTGAGATTTTATTTTGCTCTAAATTTGTCTTCACTTTTACTGGTTTTTCATTTTTTCAATGTACTGTACTTACTATATATCGAATCATGTATATTAATAACCACTGCTTAGCGGAAATAAAGTATTTGAATTTGATTTCTCTCTCTCTCTCTCTCTCTCTCTCTCTCTCGTTTTGTAAATTAATTTCTCTGTTTCCCTCCAGTAATCTTGTCTATTTGTTTGTGTATTGCCGCTGTGTTTACTCAGCATGGTGCCGCTAATTGAGTTTCACCAGTGATTTGTCACCAGGACGTCACGAGACAGGACCAGTTTTGTGTAGTTTTCTTTCCTATCGATCCTTTCAAAGCTAATAGCCTCGGAGCAGTGACTGTGTTCCAGATAATTCCTCCATATCAAACATTTATTGTGTACTAGGTTGTTACTAAATATCACTATGTTATTCTGAATCATAACACTGCTTTCCTGTCAGCCTGTTTTTGTGTAAAAAAAAAAAATCCCTCATATAAAATAATTATTGGGTATTAAAAGCATAATTTGGTGACATATATTAAGTTAATTATTTACTTCTTCATATTGGGGTGTTATCTTACGCTAAGGTATTTCTTTGTAACAAACTGTTAATGTGTACTGTATAATTTCTTCATGTAGCACTTATAATGATTGCTACATATCAGACTGTTAGTGTCTACTATATTATTCCATCCAGTCAAACACACTGATTTATTCACTCACATGAAGTACTTTATTCTAAACTATTCCTTTCAAACAATCACTTGTTAAATCAAACTGAACCTTTACACCCGCGCTCGCGGAGCGAAAGCAGTTTTTTAAAAGCTGTGTGTGGGGGTGCAAAATCACACAGAGTATATTTCCGATTCTAAACAAACTTGATGAAAGGGATGAGAGTCAGTCCAAGAGAAAGCCTATTACATTTGGGAATAGTAGGTCAAAGGTCAAGGTCACAATGCTAGGTCAAACGGTGACTTTGCATAATAACCTCAGCCATTTTTAAAAATCCATTTTTGACAACCTGTAGGAAAGATTGAGGGTACTCCAAGAATGATATTACTCAGTTCTGAGAACAGTCAAAGGTTAAGGTTACAGAGCAACGTCAAGGTTCGACCCGTATGTGTGTTTGACCCGATTTTAACCATTCTTGGTGGAAGTGTTGAGGTCAGCCTAGAATCACACCTATTGTTTTTGAAAATAATAGGTCAAAGGTCAAGGTCAATGCAATATTTTTTTTTATCCGATTTAGACCAAACTTTGTGGAAGGATTAAATATAAAACTCGAATAAATGGATTTGATTTCGAGAAAAATCAGTCGATAGTCAAGGCCACAGGGAAAGGTGAAAAAACTTATTTTTCCCTTCCAATCCAGTGTTTGGAAGATAGCCCGTTCGCTACGAGAGGATTTGCAGGAGCTGCATATGATAGCATGGGGATGACAAGAATAAAACAAAAAGACGACATTTTACCTAAGATTCTATTGGGGATTGTTGTAAAGCCTTACAGTCAGAGAGATAATGTCCTAAGATAAATTTGATTGCCTGGATTTTCAATTGCTACACAGATAAAACGTTATGGTACAAGAATGTATTCACTTTCTCTTGAGTAGTAAGTCGGAAATGATCATGCTTATAAAGGAGGGATGAACTTATCATTTGCATTGGGTTAGGATAAGTGGCGGAAAATGTTTTTCTAAATACTCCCTCTAACGCTGGGGTGGGCAGTAGCCTAAAACAGTTCTGTAGATAGCATCTTTATAACGCCCAGTGAAATAGCCTAACAGTATATTTCCTCACCATGGTAATCGTCGACATTTCACTTCTACCAAAGTTTAATGTTAAGAGAAAAAATGAGAGGTTGGTGGAAGATAAGGGACAGCTTATAATTACGTAGAGAAAATAATGAAAGATTACAACAGCAACGGACATACAGCCATCTTATTTTTTCCCCCGATTTATAATTAATCACCAGCATTTTCCATAATAAAATGACTAAACACAAACTGATTTAATTCTGCACAAAGAATAATGAATATTTCTTCACTAATAAGAGCCTTATTTTCATGAAGTCTGTTGCATAAGTAATCCAAAATGCTAATTGTATATGCCATTATCAGCATAACCAATGTCAGTCCACAGCAGGGCAATGGCCTCTCCCAACTTTGTACACTTTAATCTATTGCTTGTTAGCCTGGCTCATCCTAGGCGACCATAATCAGGAATTAATCACCAGCCTTGTGCCCTGCCTGTCGCTTCCTCTCTGTCCGTCTAAGCTGCGCCTTAGTCGTACATCAGTTGTTCGTTTGTCGCCTACTCTGCTAAAAACATGAGCTGACTGTGTCCATTTACATTGTGGTAATTTTGCCAGTTGCCCTAACCACGGACCTTTACCTTAACCACGGAACTTTTTTTCCTTGTGTAATACCAAACATTATTCTTTCCATTCCTATCGTAACACCAGTATATTAGAGGAGAGACGTAGAGGTAAAGGCTTTACTTTTTTAATAATGTTATTTTGTTTACTGAAATATATTCAGTTCCATTCTTGTCTGTTGATCGATCTTGTAGTAGTGAACTGTGTGTAATTCACCGGGTCGGTCAGGATCACTTGATGGTCGTGATCGTCAGCTTTTACCCTCCCGGAAGGGAGCTGAGAGCTCATATAGTCCGATCTAAGGGCAAGGCTGTGACCTTCACACACCCACACACCCGTCCCCTTGCTCAAGGGGGGCAGTAACCACCCACTTCGTCAGTGAAACTTTTCGCAACCTGAGCGAGGCGCGAACTCCCGTCTACCAGATGGCAAGCGAGAACGTTACCACTGCACCAACGAGCGGTGTGTGTGTGTGTGTGTGTGTGTGTGTGTGTGTGTGTGTGTGTTCTGCCTGTCTATATTCTGTAAAATTATCTAGCATTTCACTGTCAGTTGTGAATGCCAGCGGCTGAGCGTGTCCGTTAATCATGTATTTTGTTTTTATTATTTGCTTAGCATTTAATTATTTGCCCCTTACCGAATCTCTCTCTCTCTCTCACACACACACACACACACACACACACACACACACACACACACACACACACACACACACACACACACACACTGTCAAAGCAAATATCAGGCTGTTCAGTCGCAGGCCAGTTGTTAGTTCCTTTGCCGGTTAAATGAAAATTTCAGAAAATGTTTCATATTTAACTAATTTCTTACTACAACTGCCTTTATACTGTATTCTTACTACGTCCAAACGAGATTTTATTTAGTTAAGTAAAGATTCAGCATGTATGTGTGGGATTATTTATTTTTTTGCCAAGCGTTATGCATCGAGCGGTGACACTTTACTGAAATGAGGCACTAAGCATTAATAAAGCGGTGGTTGTGACGGACGCCTACGTACTGACATTAGTGTCATCTCTGTTTGTGTTTTGTTGTAGTATTTCGTTTTTTACCACCTTGAACCGTCTCCTGTGCCTAGAATGCTTTCTAGCATCTCGTCCCTTGTGATTTGATATGGATATTACAGGAAAACATTCTCTTATATGCTGCTTAGATCTTTTTGTTATCGATAAATACTACATTCACTACACAGTAGACAAGACTAACGTTCCACGGACGGAAATATACTGGTAGGATGAAGGTGTCAAGCCTCCTAGGATGACGAGAATACTGATCTTTTTCTTGAAATATATCTTATCACTGTAACAGGTTCGATCGAGTCAGAGGCTGTTTCATAATCAATAACAGCCACGCCAATAGGCTTCTTGAATGCTGATGTTTTCTCAGTTGTTTGGTTAAGTAATTCAGTATCGTTTAAGAAAGCTAATGTGTATTCCTAAGTAGTCTGCATTTAGTGAATGGCTAATTCTGTTTATAAAAATCCTCATTATTATTATTTATAAGGCGTTTAACTCTAATGGTCGCTTCAGCTTTACTATTTAGTTTTCTGCTGACACCAAATGATATCATTCAGTTAACATGTAGAAGTGTACGATATGAAGGAGGATTACTGGGCCTTGAGAGCAGGCTGAGAAGCCTATGCCCAGAGTCGGGCACATAAAAAAAAAAAGTTGAGTGCGAGTTACATGGGAGTCTGAAGGTGAACCGTCTTCATTGACTGTGCAAAAAGTCTACCCTCAAGAAGTATATTGGCTAAAACCAGGCTCTTTATTCAACTGAGAATGAATCATAGGGGGCCTGAGAAGACTCCATTTATTAGTCGTACATGTTATCCATCACACCAGAGCAACTAAATATTATGCCCACCTACAAGTAGGTTGCAGGAATAACTAAACACTTCATACTATTTCAGTGACAAGTTTCATCCAAGTTGAATACAATCGTCTGGCGGCTGCGAAAGTAAAGGAGAAATCGCCATGAATTTAATTGTTCATCATCCCATAACACCAAATGAATAATTTAAAAGCTCATAGTCAGCCATAGGAAGTTCATATTCTGGCATACCAACATACAAGTTATACCCACATATGCAAGCACAAAAAGTACAAATTTACACAAAGTCTCATAAACACACATAGCCATGCTCAAAAACACACATAATGAAGCATAGATACATACACATAGCCCTCCATGAAATTACACATAGAAAAGCATTAAATAATACCAAGCCAGACGTAAAAATACATATGCAAGCATAAACATGCACACACTGCCAAGCATACAAAACACATACATATCCCAGAGAAAAATACGTAGTTAAGGTTAAAATAACACACGTAGTTAAGTATTAGAAAAGACATACAGGTACAAGCATTAAAAAAAAATGCCCTTAGTTAAGCATAATAAGACAAAAGGCACTTTTGATAACCGCATACACTCCAACCGTACTCACCACCCCAGCATTTCCAAATGGTGTCCCATGTGTTTGAACACTCCTATGAGACATACCTCAGACACTCTCAGATGCTCACCACACGAACCTCGAACGCACCTTAGTCAAGCCCATGTTGGTGAGACTGAAATCAGTGGTAGTATTACACCCATAAAACTCTACGTCACAATTTGCCAGATTTCATTCTTCAAGTACACTTGGCCACATAGAACCTAGGACAGAGTCATGTGTGGCGGAGGTCTAGCATCTGGTAAACTTGACAACCTTGAAATAATCGTATATTTGTTGATGTCACTGGCCTGAATGAACGGAGGAATCAAATTAGTTGAAATGACCAAGTAACAGTAATGCATGAACGTCGGAAATTGTACCTGGACTTCCACTTCAAACAGTCACTGTCCCATGTTCATATGTTGCCAACTGTATACGAACCAAGCGAATGGGTGAATCATTGGATTTGGCTGGCCCAGTGAGTGCGGTAAAAAGCACACAGAACCATGCTTAAAATGAAACACAAACAGCCAGGCTTAAAAAAACATACCTAGAAAAACATTAAAAATACACTCCAAGCCATGCATAAAAAGCATACCCATGACCTAGTTTAAACACACACACACACATACATACACACACACACACACACACACACACACACACACACACACACACACACATACATACATACATACATACATACACACACACACACACACACACACACACACACACACACACACACACACACACACACACACACACACACACACACACACACACACACACACACACACACACACACACACACACACACACACACACACACACAGCCAAGCATAAAAACAGACACACATAGCCACGCACGAAAGACAGACATTGCAAACTTTCAAAGCTTTCTCTTAGAATCTCTCTCTCTCTCTCTCACACACACACACACACACACACACACACACACAGTCCTGCAACTCCACTCTCATGACGTTAGACAGTCCCACGTTAAACCCTCTCGTTGGCTGCCACTGATGCACCCACGTGTTACAGTCAGGTATATGCCGCATGATTCTGTTATGATCACAGACATCCTGGTGATCAGAGAGTTAAAATCTTCAATATCCCTCTCGCTATATCTGACGCACTTAGGTGTTTTATATCGCACACAAGGGATATTATGGTTATTTTTGATCACGATTAACACTTTCGCTGCTGTTAAGCTCGTTTGTGTTTATCCCGGCAAATTCCAGACGATTTTGTTCGGCTGACTGTAAAGTGTAGTAGTGCGATGATTAATGCATGATGGTGGTGTTGATGGTGATAGTGGTGATGGCGACAACGGTGATGGCGGTGAGATAACGGTGGCAGTGGAGGGGTATTGGCTGTGGTGATAACAGTGGTCTGATGGTTTGTGGTGACGGTGGGGGTAGTAGTGGTGATGATAGCTTGATTGTGGTGGTGGTGATGGTGAGTGTTATGGAGATGATGGTAAAGGTGATGATGATTGTGGTGATATGGAAGGTGGTGATATAGTGGTGATAAAGATAGCGATGACTTGTCTGGTGTATAGACTTAGGTGTATTATTGGTGGTGGGGTAGTGGTGACTAATGACAGTAAGTTACATCTGCGTGATGGGGATATTGGTGGCTGTGTTGGAAACTGTGACAGGACTGGTGAAGCTGGCTTGGCGACAAAAGGACTGTATTAATGGTTTGTAAAGAGCAGTAGAAGCAAACATTATTATTATTACCATTATTATTATTATTATTATTATTATTATTATTATTGTTGTTATTATTATTATTATTATCATTGTTATTCATCTGTGTGTGTGTGTGTGTGTGTGTGTGTGTGTGTGTGTGTGTGTGTGTGTGTGTGTGTGTGTGTGTGTGTGCGTGTGTGTGCGCGCGCGCGCTTCGTAACAACTCCTAGGCTACTTGATGAATTTAAATGAAGCTTCCAAGGTGACTTCATCTGGTTACTCCAAGGTCTTTCACTATATACAGTATGTCAGCCACAATTTTTGAAGGGGTCAGCCTCACTCACCAAATTAAGAATTATCTGAAATGATGAAAGCATTGCAGGTATGGCTTTGATATCTTAGTTCATGTTGTTTAATGGACTCTCATCTGTAATGCGATTTGAGGAGCGTGACATTCCCTACCAGTGATGCTTGGGAGGGGAAGGGGTGAGAACGATCAGAAATTGGGGAAAGTGAACACATAGATTTCAGCGAAACTTTTCAGGTCAGTTCGTCTGGTTCCATGATAGTGCCTTCCACTATGTAAAAAATTTCTACCATTATCTTTAGGGGAGTCAGCCTCCACCAGAACTTACAAAGGATATAAAATGAGGGAAAGGCGGCAGATATCACTTTGATGTCTCAGTACATGTTGTTGAATGGGCACCCATCCGCTGCTACTAGTACCACGACTACAGCTGCAACTCACTGATCGTAACCTGGGATATCACAATTCTTATACCCTCTGTAATATAATATTCATTCACGTATGCCACCATTGCTAACATGTGACTCTTACACCGGGATTACTGGCTACATTCATGATGTAGTTAGGGGGAGGCTGTGACTCAATCGATAGAGAGGTGGCCTGCAGTCCCACCGGACCCAGGTTCAAATCCCCGGTGGAGCAGGGAACAGTTTAAGGATTGAATATCGTTAAAGCAGACTTTACTGATATACCAGAAGACATGCCGACATGTTGTAAAATTACCCCCTCTAACACCAATACACCAGTCCTGTATGAGACAGCCCTAGCATGTATGCTGTATGGACGGTGGGTGTTAGCGCCGAAGTGGTGACGTGTAGAGGTGTATGGTATGTAGGAGGACTACTGGGCCATGAAAGCAGGCTGTGAAGCCTATGCCCAGAGTCGCTCACATAAAAAAAAAAGAAAGTTTTAATTCTTTTAAATCGGCATGCATGTCACAGAACCGGGTATGCGGATTCCATGTTTTCTCTGAATGCACAGGAGGTTACTGTACATCTTTACTATTATTATTATTATTATTATTATTATCAAGAACTCCACATTCTGTGCAGTTCTTGTTGATATTGTAGATACTGTTTCTCTCTCTCTCTCTCTCTCTCTCTCTCTCTCTCTCTCTCTCTCTCTCTCTATATATATATATATATTGGAGGGGGGTGGGGTCGAGCGATCTAGAAGGCTGGCATTTCAAGACCTTTCGAGATAGAGACTTGAAACTTTCGCAAGTGCTGTATCTTGGTTGCAGGCTTCTTTTGGCACAATTTTTTTCCGCTAGTTGTAGCGTTGCACTATTACCTTTTATGATTTTTTTTTTAATTTTTGCTCTCCTGCGT
>NC_137049.1:12363407-12393407 GCF_032717465.1 Coenobita brevimanus | reverse complement strand
CTGGAGGAAAGCAGAGCTTTACCCCTTCCTCGCTGACGCCGCGGAGTGTGATAAGAAAAAAGTTAAAGAAAGGGAAAGAGAGCATGTTGAAGGATCTTGGTAACATTCAGCTGCATCCGTAGTTACCAACATTTACTTACCAACTTATTCATGTCAGCGAATAATCGAGAAGCCTTGAAGTCTTTCGGTTAGGACGTTTTTCCACTTTTTCTTTTACCATTATAACCAAGTGACGTATTTTGTAACATATTTTTGCTGCCGCCAGACATTATGTTCAGCGCAGCGGTGACTGTTCGAACTGGAAAGGCTAGATATAGCTTTCAATAGTTCGTATAGCGCTAGGCATCATTCTGGAATTCAAGAGAATCGTCTAGTTGTTGCAAGAAATAACGAAATTGAAGACTATCAGCATTCCCAAGGGAACGCTGGAAGGTCTCCATACAGCTACAGTACACTGATGTACTCATGTACAAATTATCATGACTATTAATGACCATAAAATGACATGGTATCCCCAATTTTAAGTTTTAATGGTTTAGTTTTGACCTTTTATTCTCTTTAAGAGTCCCCCTCCCCCTCACTAAAATGGTGTCTGGGGATATTTGTCTAGGTAACTTTTATTCCAGGTTAGAAGTAAATTGGTGAAGAAATGAAGGAATGACAACCAGCTGAAAAGAGCCTGAAGGAAAGAACCTGAGCAAATACAATAGGTTTTGCACCGTAGTGTGGACACTTAGTAATACGTCATGGTAGTGAGGGAGTTAAGATAAAGAAACCGTTTGGTGGTTGCCTTGCAGACAACCAGTAGACAGTTAGGAAGTTATTATTTTATTAAGAGCGATGTCTGCCAGTACCCTAGTTGGTAACGGTATGACAGCTACCATTTTTCTGTTGAACAAAATCATCTGGTGATGAACTGAATAAAACACATGGTCAGTTTTTACACCACGACGTGCTGAATGTTTTGTTTCGTCGTCGTTGTCGTCGTCGATGTTGGTGTGGTCGTTGTTCTTATTGTTCTTGTTATTATTGTTTTTGTTGTTGCCTGAGGCTTATCTGACACTTGAACTTGTGGATTCCCAGCCGATGCTGTGCTTCTCCTGCAGTCCTCCATCCTCATATCAAGGGATGGGAGGGAGATGTAGCACGCTGGATAACTGGCAGTTCCTCAGGCTGGTTATATAGGATCCACTGCCTCAAGACGCTCCTCCTCAGCTCTTGCTACCGCCGTACGCTTCAGTTCACCGCAGTGCAGGGATAAGAAGCAGCATCCAGTAACCCATTGAGTACGATGACTTCTTTCACTCCACAGTTTGCGGAATGAATAGATAAGGCACACCAGTTTTCCAGATCGAGGAGGAGAATGAGGTTCTAAGAGAAAGCGTTATCATTTCAACCAAACGCATTACAGAAATGTTTCAGAGGTATCTATGGTATTTTTCATTCTTTCAGCATAGGTATCACATGTCCTGTTGTGGAGTGGGGCTGCACAGTTTTGCTGTGGTTGTTATATATTGCTCATACTGACGGATAATTGTATTTTCTCTCTTGTAGTGACTTGCTTAGATACAGCATCCCTATTTATCGCTTCGGTAAAATGATCTTTTTTGTCAAGCGTTGCAACTCCCAGACGAATTTGTGTAGGTTAGATGAAGTCTGTCACAGTGAAGGGGATAAATTAACAAATATTGATGCATGCAGAGTGAGGTCATTAGGATATGTTGCCAGCTGAATATTATGACATGGAGGGATCAGCAGTATATATCAGGCCAACATCCGTAATGCTACTCACCTGCCGCTCACTCTTTACCTGTCTCTTTTACACATGTCAGCTACACGTTTTTTTAGTTACTTTAAACGCACATCTGTACTTACTAATCGGCATGGTTGTCTGTGTCTAGTAGTTTCTGTGCCTGCTGGTTCCTCTGTTTATTTCATTCAATTTGAACGCTCTCTCTCTCTCTCTCTCTCTCTCTCTCTCTCATCCAGTGCTTGCTTCGAAAATTCAATATCACTTTTGCTACACGTCTATCTGCCACTGAAATGAAACCACATGCCAGATTCCGCCTTGGGAACCACCATATTTTCTCCGTTCACTCTCTTTATGTAGCCTGTTAATCTACCTTTCATTAGCTGTCTTCCTGCTCATTACCTTATTGTATGTCTGTCTATCCTTTTGTCTGTCCATATATGTTTACCTATGCTATTAGAGTACGTATATACGTATGTAGGTATGTAGGTATGTCTCACGGAATGCGGTAGCACTCCGTAAGTAGTAATGGGGTCTTGTACTATAGGGTAAAGAATCATTTGCGTGAAAACGGTGGCAAAGTCCAGTTCTAAGCTTATGAACTAAAAGACCTTCGCTATTCAAGTGCTAAGCTACTCGCAAAGTCTTGCAAAGAATAATATCGATTTGGTTCTTTCTTTCTTTCTTCATCAGTTATAACTCCAAAACAAAAAGGCTTACGCGAGCTTACTATGCACCAGAACCCTGTTTGTCAAGTGTAGATGTTTCTTTTCATGTTTAGAAAAGCATTCAGGCTTCGGTTCGCGAGTTACGGCCTGAAAACAGCATCGCGGTCACCCGTTAGTACGCCATTTTGCGCAATATTGGTTAGCTACAGCTCGCTTACTGTTGAAGAACGTGCCAAAACACTTCTTTTCACGCTCGCTTTCGTCTCTCAGTATGCTATGCATGTAACAGTCTAAATCTAACACTTGTTTTATGCATAGTTATACTCCCATGAAGCGATCATAAACTAGAAAACAAAATTTTTCTTGTAAAATGATTGTTAAGAAGTAGGAATGGCAAAAGTGCACAGATAAAAGATGAAAAAAGCACAGAAACAGAGCATTCCACCATCTACAAATACATCTTTGTGGCTATGGTGTGGAATGTAGTAATGGGTATTGGTCTCCAAATCTACTCTCATCCTGAATTCCCTCTTGTTTCCGTGCTATTTTCATCTCTTATTTGTGCACTTCTGCCATTCCTACTTCTGAACAACCATTTTAGAAGAAATTCTTTTGGTTTCTAGTGTGTTTGACTGTTTGTTGGTGTGTACATCTGTCTGTCCATCTGGCTATCTATCTATAAATTTATCTGTCTATCTTTTCATCTGTCTATTTATCAGTCTGTGCTGTATATATATATATATATATATATATATATATATATATATATATATATATATATATATATATATATATATATATATATATATAGATAGATAGGTAGATAGATAGATAGATAGATAGATAAATAGATGGATAGATAGATAGACAGAGAGATATATATCAATTTATCTGCCTGTGTGTCTGTCATTAACCTCATTCCATATTGTTAGCTTCCTGCATAATTATGTATTCCTGTTATTCCATCCATCCGTTCATATGTTCATGAGAGAGAGAGAGAGAGAGAGAGAGAGAGAGAGAGAGAGAGAGAGAGAGAGAGAGAGAGTACACTGGCCCCAGAACCCCTCCCCTAAGCTTTATATTTATCCATCCCTGCTCCTCATTCATTTGTCTCGCCATTATGCTTGTGGCTTCCATCTTCTTTTTTCACATTTTTCACCCGATTAAACCCTTTCTTCTGCGAGTTTTTTTCGTAGCCTATTTTGCTCTTCCTCTTTAATCCCTTCATTCCGCGTATCGCCACTTGGTTTAAAATATATGAACTTGAGACTGTCCTATCTGACTGAAGGAGTAACAAAACAGTCTGTGCCAACTCTCTCCCAGAGCTCAGTCGCTGTCACCTCTCTCTCTTCAACTGTCTGACTAATCGCCAGTCCCACCTCTCTCTCTCTCTCTCTCTCTCTCTCTGTTCTTGCAAACTATACGGATATTAGAGAGATAAAAATAACCCACAAGATAATATTATCCCTTTCATTTTGGTGACGTCTTTTATATTTGAATTAGGCTACCCATTTCCTTAATTTCCAAGTCTCTCCTAAGTCGAATCAAGTCAGTAGGAGGCAGCAATATATAATGAAAATATCGCAAAGAAAGATGTGCCCGAGGACCCACTTAGGTCACGAGAATCCAGTCCTTTATCTATTGTCTGACACCCTGGGCCGTACCCTTGTTGGCTTGCTTGTTCCCCGTGTTTATCACCTTAGTTTCAATGTACACTTTGACAGTTAGGCTTCTGTGACTCCTAGGTAAATATAATCATCTAGTGTAAGCTGGAACAGAGTATATGAGTTGTGTCTGGCATTAGAGGGTTAACAGTGCACAGTATCAATACTATGCCAAGGGAACCCCTGAGGAAGCGCTGACTGGCGATGACAATTGCCTTTACACATGGGTTGTTGTGCAGGTGGTATTGGAGGCTTCGTAGCGGCTCTTTACCGAGTTAGTGTGCATAGTACAAGTTAATACTCTCTTTTATGTTGTTAATAACGTTTTAATATAGGCATAGATTGCATTAGTTCATTATAAGACAATACTGAGTTTTAAAGTGCAAAACAAATCGCTAAGGAAGACGTGTAACATAATCTTCAATTTATTCATAATCATTCATCATCCAATCCTACGTTGCCCCATGAGGAGCGTTGGAGCCCGGGGTTAAGCAAGTTGGTCCTGACATTAAAGATGAGAGTGACCAGCCTCACTCATTCCTGAGTGGTATTACGTGAGCAATAAACCCCGCAACCACCCAATGGATAAGCCTTCACCGGCTCAATCCGATTCGAGCGCCGTAATTACCCACTAAACCACCAGGCACCAAAATTTGGTTATATGGTTACCGCCCAGAGTAGTAAATGGTTTCCTGGTGTACAGGAAACCATTTGGCTTGTCACTCAGTGTAAAGTTACCCGTAGGCAGAAGGACGAGGAAAGAATGAAGGAAAGAAAGACAGAAGAGGATAGAAGGGAAGAAGGATGGAGGAGAGGAAAGGGCAGATACCCGAGAGCAACACTACATCGAATGAGTGGATGGTGATCGCCCTTACCTACCATACTCTTCAATACCCGTAGTTTCACACCACCACACCTACACATCTCTTTACCATTTCACTCACAGGTGGCCTTTCTAGTTCTTCTTACATTAAAAAGTTTTTATTCAGCGTAGTAGAGATTTTTTAAAAAGATGGAATAGTTATATTTAGTTCATTATTCATTTTAGTACCGTAAACCATTCTTGTTTTGAATATTTTGATCCGAAAATTGCGAAAACGTATTAAAATTACGTCACCGTATTCAAGGGATTAAATTTGTCCAGTTATCCCTCCAAGTTACTCCTCACCTATTAAATTCGTTCACCAGAGGACTTTATTATTATTATTATTTTTTTTTTATGTCTGCTGCCTCGCAATGCTTATGTTCAGCTTATGAAGGACGTCTTGTACTGAAGGCCTTAATGAAGACTACTGCCATCATTCCCGTATCGTGAAATTTCGTTTAACCTGAATAAAATCTTCTGAAGATGGAAAGAACAAAATTAAATGGGGTCATCATAGTGAACGAGTTAGTATCTTACTACCGATTCTTGTACTGTCTGTATTTCTGTAGAAGCCTGGTGGTCCAGTGGCTACAGCGCCTTAGTTGGAGTGATGGTTAGGTTATGCACAATATTTCGGTCGCTGGAGGTGACTGGAGGTTTTCGATAATGCAGTGCAAGAAGGGGGGTATTTTTGTTATCTGCCCACATATATTTTGGACTACAGTAGCTTAGCCTCAGATCCATCCGCCTTGAAGAAAATATTAGTTTGGGACTGCCTGTTGCAGTTTTTTAGACTTATTTTCTACGCTGTCCTCAAATTCAGAGGAAGCTGGCCAGATACTGACTAAACTTTTGAGGCGAGGGTTTTGGAGTGGTTTTCAAGACACCTTCAAGTTTGCCAAGGTAATCTCAATGACTCTGAGGGGATGTGAGTGGGTGTTGGTGAGTCCACTCTGGTGCTGTTCACTGCTGGCGCGTCAGGGTGATCTCGGTGACTGTGTGTATGTGTGAATTGGCATGATTTCCAGTACAGTATATGGAGTTGAATATATCCGTGTATACTCGAGTATGTACCTGGTGGTTTTGTGAATTGCGACACACTAGCCGGATTTCATTCAAGTAGGTTTAAATCATAGAGATGGTTGAGGGTTATTGCTCACATAATGCCACTGAGGCTATAACGACTGATCTTTCATGTCTCAATCGGAACCGAGTAACCTAGAGCCACTAAATTCGTGATGGGGCAATATCAGTGTAATAAGGAAAAAAAAAAAATTGAGCTGATGTATAAGAGCTTTAGTAAATTTAAGTTTAATTGGTAACTGTTGGTGGTTTTGTGAGTGAGCTAGACGGAATTTTAGGTAATAATTAGCATCTAACGAAAGACCCTGGAAAAATATACTGGTATCTGAGGAGTTCATCGCACACCCGTAAGTAAGTGAAATCTTGAGTGGCTCTGGCTATAATGTGATACATGTTTTCTTTTTATTTTATTTACAAAACTGTTTGAGCTAAAACTGTTTAAGTGTGAATGATCTTACGTGAGTTTAGGAAAAAGCAGATGGATTTGGATAGGTACAGTATGTGTTAATGTAAGTGGTTTTGCTTAGGCTTAGAAGGATATGGGTAGAAGGATATGGGTTGGCCTGGGTAAATGTGAATATATTCAGACATCAGCATTTTTACTCAGTTATGCTTCCGCCCGTATATGGTGGAGGAGGCATTAAGTGTCAGGCCGTCCGTGCGTGCGTACGTACGTGCGTGCGTGGGTCTGTGCGTCCGGAACACTTTTATGGGCGCGATATTTCCTGAGCCGATAGGCGGATTTCCACCAAACTTTTATCAGTGATGCCGAATGAAAAGATGTTGAACTGAATAGGTCAGCTAGGTCAAGGAGTCAAAGGTCAAGGTCATATGGGGTCGACTTAATTTATCCTTGTGGGTGCGATATCTCCTGAACCTCTCGACGGGTTTCGACCAAACTTTTGCCAGTGATACAGGATGAAGGAACGATGAACTGATTAGGTCAGCATGGTCAAGAGGTTAAAGGTCAAGGCCATATGGGTGTGGGCGGGGTATCTCCTGAACCCCTTGACGAATTTAGGCCAAACTTTTGTCAGTGATACGGTATGAAGAGACGATGAACTGATTTGGTCAACAAGGTGAAGGTCATATAAGGTGGACTTAGTTTATCTTTGGTCTCAATTCAGTCCACAATGAACCGTCATGGAGGTTGTATGGCTAGTCCGTGAGCAAGGCTTGACAGAGGCATACCGAGCGACACTTTGCTTCAACAGCTCTGAGCTAGTGTGCTCGGCGTTTCATTTAAGTTGATTTTGTCGATGCAGCAACCAAGCACATCCCCAGAAACTCAACCTAACTTGAGAAGATTTACTGTTGAACTGACCTGATATATCCGGAACAACAAATAAGGAGCACTCGTGGAGCACAACACTCCCATCCTACCAAGGGTGTAGTGGCAGCATGTTTGACTTTGCCTTTGACCTTTGACCGATTGCACTTCTCACCAAACCCTAATCTTTTCAACCAGGTTTAGTTCTAATACGATCAAAGCTTTTGGGGATGACCTTGATATTTGAACTGTTGTACTCAAAAATGAGGGAATGGAGAAAGACAGAGTAAGTGACTCTCTCTCTCTCTCTCTCTCACACACACACACACACACACACACACACACACACACACACACACACACACACACACACACACACACACACACACACACACACACACACACACACACACACACACACACACAGAGCAAAAATTAACCTGCTTATCACAAGGCAATTCGTCTTTGTCTTGTAATCTTGACTTTGAAGCACTTATTCTGAAAATCACATTATTTCATCCTTATCTGACCCTTAAGCCTCCCCTCCAAGTTTGGCACAAATGAGATCAAAGCTGTTTGAGCTGACCTTGACCTGTGACCTTGACCATCGTCCTATTGTTCTCAATATCGAATCTGCTCATCCTTGCCTGACCATCAACACTTCCTTCAGATTTGATCCGTATCGAATAAAAAATATTTAAGTTGTTGGGTCAAAGCTTTGACCTTGTCCTGTGACCCCGACCTATGAGTGACTGCTCTCAAAATGGAAACATTTGTCCTTCCTTGTCTTATCCTCATAATATGCAATTAGATTCATCTTAACTCGATCAAAGCTGATGAGTTGACCTTGTCATGTAACGTTGAAATTTGATATTATTTTAAAATACAACGGTAATTAGCTGACCCTCATCCGTTCCACCGTGCTTAGCTATAATCGGATCAAAGGCAATTCTGTTCTTTTGCTCAAACACAGACATACACGCAGGTCACACGTAGATTTTGGTACATGACACTGGCCCTTGACTGACAGATCTCAAAGTGGAGCCCCCTCATCTTTGCCTGCCCTCAGTCATTCTACCAAGGTTATTCTAAATCAGAATAAAATTGAAGTTGACCTTATCTTGTGACCTTGAAATTTGATCTGTTGTTCTTAGAATCAATGTGCCAGTCCCATGCCTGCCCCTCAACCCTTGCATTGAGTTTGATTAAAATTTGGTCAAAATAGTTTGAGTTATACTGTTTACACACAAATACACAAACACACACACACACACACACACACACACACACACCAAGGAAAACTATATCTGTTTCCTACCATGTGCGTCGGTATAAGGAATGGCGCACAAAAGCTTTTCCCTTGTTTACCATACTTGTGCCAGACTCAGCAAGTTACTCATTTAATTTTTGGACCATCTTCCGTAACTTTAAATGGCTGCCTTAATCGGCATGACGATCGTTTTGTAGATTTTACTCCTCACATGATACGACGTCAGGCAACAGGGAAACACAGGGACAGGAATGGTTCACTATCCCGAAAAATTATCTATAGAATCATTTGCTCGGTACGGTGTTTAACCCTTTACAAGAGTTTAATAACCCTGCGTCAGGTATGGTTCTTCATCACCCGAACAAAATAATCTGGCTATAATCTGAATAATATATAAGTCATCGTTTTCTCGGCAATGGTTTCTGTGGTAGGACTGTGTAGTGGCAGCAACATTGCTCTGGTTGTGTTGTTAGGCCCTCCTACTCCCTCACATGGCCCCTCATACCGTTCTTGCTTTTATTTTTCTCCTCATTCACCTTCATTTTTCCTCTCTTTTTCTTTTCTGTTTCCAGTTTCGCATATTTTCCAGGCAATGGCCACTTCTCCCGGCACTAGACTTGCCATTTACTCTATCGTGTGTTTTCTGAAGCTGCACCCGTCCTTACTGTCGCGGCCACTCCTCCCTTCCTCCCCTTCCCAGTGCCCTCCCCTCCCTTAAAATCTCTTATCGTGTCCAGCCCCTCCCTTTCCACCCATTCTGTTGCCTTCAGTTGCTTTTCCCCCTGGCATTCACCCACTTTGTTGATCGCACCTTTCCCAGCCCGACTCGCATCTTTTTCGCGCCATTCCGTCCCTCCCCTTGCATCCCTTGTGTTACATGCTGATACGTTTACCTCTTACACCGCCTCATCTTCTTTCTTCCTCTTACCAACTTTTCCATCTTTCTCCCTACCTCTTGCCATTTCTTCTCTTCCTCTTTCAACTTCTTACCACCTCCTCCTTCCTTCTTCCAACCTCTTACTATCTATTCCTATTTCACGTCTCGTCTTTCCCTCCTTCATTCTTTCAGTCTCCTCTTTCTTCGCTTCTTCCAACTCCTCTCTGCTTCGTACATCCTTCATTCTTCCCTCCATCTTCTCCCTTTTTCAATTATTCTTCCCATCTCATTTCGTCTTTAATCCTCATTCTTCCATCCTTCTTCCATTCATCTTCCCATTCTCATCCTTCTTCCCACCTTCTTCCAACCTCCTCCCTCCTTGTTCTCTCCGTTCCTACCCTTCTTTTCCTCCCTCCCTCTCTCTCTCTCTCTCTCTCTCTCTATTTCTCTCTAACATCCATCTTTAACAAGTCCCTACAACAGGGAAAGGTTCCAGCAGACTGGAGACTGGCTAACGTAACTCCTATATATAAAAGGGCAGTAGAGATCAACCAGGTAATTATAGCCCAATTAGCCTAACCTCTGTCTTGGGAAAGATCCTCGAATCATTAATTAGAGATATGATGGTTGAGTTCATAGAAACTAATAACGTAAATAGGAACAGCTAGCATGGCTTTAGAACGCGGAGATCATGCGTGACAAATTTAATTGAGTTTTACGATACACTTTTTAAAATTAATGACTGTACCAGGTCTCTTGATATAATCTACTTAAATTTCCAGAAAGCCTTTGACAAAGTGCCGCATGATAAACTAATGACAAAGGTAAGATCACTTGGAATTAACGGAAATATTTATAGGTGAATACGTTGCTGGTTGAGTGAGAGAAAGCAAAGAGTCGTTATAAATGGAGTGGAGTCAGAGTGGACTCCAGTGACAGTCGTGTTCCTCAGGGATCGGTGTTGGGACCAGTCTTATTTATTATGTGTATTAACGATATCGATGTTGGCCTAAACAACTTATTTCTAAATTTGCGGACGATACAAAAATCGGCAACACTATATTAACTGAAGAAGACAGAATTAGCCTTCAAAATCACCTTAACAAAATTGTCATCTGGTCAGAAAAATGGCAAATGCCCTTCAATTAAAGTAAATGTCAGGTACTGCAATGTGGGAAGAAAAACAAAAGGCATGAATATGAAATGAAGGGCCAAATCGTTAGCAAGTCTTCAGTAGTTAAGGATCTAGGCATACTAATTCAGACGACTTACAATGTTCAAATCAATTTATCTCTGCCGCCAATAAAGCCAACGGGGTCCTAGGCTTCATCAAAACACATTCTACATACAAAGCAGAGATATTGTAATCCCCCTACACAAAAGCAATCAGGACACATTTAGAGTTTGCAGTGCAATTTTGGGCGCCTTACCTAGTTAAAGATATAGAAATACTGGAAGCGGTCCAGCTTAGGGCTACCAAGTTAATCTCGTCCCTGAGGAATAAACCTATCTCTAGAGACTCAGGGAATTAAATTTATTCTCTTTTAGAAAACGGAGACTCAGGGGACAGCTGACTGAATGTTTTAAGATTCTGAAAGGCTTTAGTAATATTGATTCAAGCAAGCTATTCACAGTAACTGCCGAGACTGTAACTCGAGGAAATGGTATGAAGTTGCAAGCAAGGAGGGCTAGTCTTGAAACAACCAAGAACTTCTTCACTTACTCTGTTGTATGCTAATGGACTAAACTCTCTGGGAATGTGATTGAGAGTGGTACCATAAATATATTTAAAAAGAGACTGGACATGTTTCTCGACGGGATTGGTATCGTTTAGTTAGGATGGAGCAATTATTGCATATTCGCGCCTACATTCATCTATCTGTTAAGCACTATATACCTAAACCAGTAATCAACACAGACAATATTTTAGGGAACATATAGTAGATAAACATTCCGTTCATTTTTTTTTATTTATTAAAAAGAAATCAGTAAAAAAAAAAGGGGCATGGATAGAGTATGTGGCTGTATGCCTAAATTTCCCATTTCCATATTATTCTGCTTTCTGCTGATCCAATAAAATTCCTTCAGGTTTTTCAGTCCTGCAAGGTATTACTTTCTCTCTTGTTTCCTGTACGGCAAATGCCGGAGGGTCTGGAGGGTGGGGGAGAGAGCCTTCTGCTGTACTATTCTTTTCTCTTACACCTATAATTATAGCGCTGTATTAGTATTAAGGCCGGACCGCCTCGTAGGGACCGTAAGGTCTGTGTGGTCTGTGTATCTATGTAACTCTATGTAACTTTGTCTCTGTCTCTGTCTCTCTGTCTCTGTCTCTGTCTCTGCCTTTGTCTGTCTGTCTGTCTGTCTGTCTGTCTGTCTCTCTCTCTCTGTCTGTCTGTCTGTCTGTCTGTCTCTCTCTCTCTCTCTCTCTCTCTCTCTCTCTCTCTCTCTCTCCATCATTTTTTCAGTGGTCACCGGTGTCCAGAACTATCGGCTTGAAATCCCCCACCACTGTCGTTTGTGCAGCAGGCTACCCGTCACGCAACCTTCTCTCACGGTTCTTCTCCTAATGCAAACCGTAAACAGTATATACAGTCCTTCATACATGCATCTGGCCAACGCAAAAACTCTCTTCCTCCTTCTGTGCGTCACTGCCACTGTTGCCTGCGGTCTTTCAAGCCCTTTGCGTCCAGGCCCATCACCAAGAACGGATCATGATTTTTGCCTCACTTTTAATTTTCCTCCTGAGAACAACTTTTGCAGACCTTGAGCAATTAGTTGTTTTTTTTTTACGTTAACAACGATGCTAATTTGCTACCAGACTAATTGATTCAGCGTAGAAGAAACCTCTAGTAGTGAACGGGATAAAGTTGGCCACTAAAATGTGTTCTATTACCCGCTATGTATTTAATTCAGTTACATGTTTTACCATTGTCTTCAGTGTTTTTTAGAAGTTGGCCTTTAAGCTTGGCAATGCGTACTCCTTCTGCCGTTACTTGGGACTTTTTGAGTGTTGTGGAGGGCAATAGCGCCTGAGGACCGCCGTGTATGAGGCTACAGGAGTTATGCTCACCCACACATTTCAAAACAGGTTTTATTTTGGTGTCTCTGGCATGCTCATCCTCTTCTTCTTCTGCACTGTAACACTTTCTTTTCTTTCTTTGATTCTCTGTCTGTCTGTCTGTCTCTGTCTCTGTCTGTTTGTCTGTCTGTCTGTCTGTCTGTCTGTTTGTCCGTCTGTCTGTCTGTCTTTCTCTGTCTCTGTCTGTCTGTCTGTCTGTCTGTCTGTCTTTCTCTGTCTCTGTCTGTCTGTCTGTCTGTCTGTCTGTCCGTCTGTCTGTCTGTCTGTCTGTCTTTCTCTGTCTGTGTCTGTCTGTCTGTCCGTCTGTCTGTCTGTCTGTCTGTCTTTCTCTGTCTCTGTCTGTCTGTCTTCCTCTCTCTCTCTCTCTCTCTCTCTCTCTCTCTCTCTCTCTCTCTCTCTTTCTGATATATCTGGAGAGTAGATTACAACAAGTATTTTCAACTCTCGACGGTGCCACTGTCACCATTAATAATATTTGTAACTGGCAGTGGTTCTGCAATTAATAAATTTAAGTATCAATTATAATGATGATAATATGATTATTAAAGTAACGAACAGCAACAGCAGCACCAATAACAGCAGCAATAACAACAAGACAACAACAACAAAAATAATTAATAATAATAATAATAATAATAATAATAATAATAATAATAATAACAATAATAATGTTCTCTTCCCCCTCAAACCTCAAAGCATCCCTGACATGCAACACGCAAGCAGGGAGTCAGAGTAGTGTGGACAGTATTTTTATCTCATTTTATTCATAACTTTTCGAGCGTATCATTACATCTCACACCCCTTTAACCACCACCACTGCCCGTACACTGAGAGCACGGCCTTTCATCCCCCACCCTCACCCTCTCATACCAGTACCTGCTTCTACCCCCCACCCCTCTCACACTCCTCTCTCTCTCCCACCCCCTACCCCTACCTCCAACCTGCCTGGGAGTTCTTTGTGCTTTTTTTTTACGTAAGAGATCATATGTATGTAAATGAGAGTCCCCAAGCGGCTCTTGCGGGGAGGCCGAGCGTGGAAAGTCTACGGAAATCATGCGCGGTATTTCACTTACATTCTTAAAATTGTGGAGTGCTCAAGTTCAACATTCTTTTTATTATATCGCTATGCCTCTCTGGTTTCTATTTTTTCACGAGTTTTCTAACAAGAACTGTTTTCTTTTTTTAATTTTTCACTTGGTAGGCTTCGTTTATGTTTCTTATACTGAATACTCTACTGTTGCGTCTCCTGTATGCCGCTGCATGTAGTCTTTTTACAATCAATTATTGTCACGTCATGTATTTTCTATTTACAGTCATCCTTCTCTCGCAGTAACTTTCTCCATGGATTTTGCCATGAAATATCGAATTATCTGATTTCCAAATTTTTAATATACTGTCATGACCTTCCGGTTTCGCTTTTTTTCCCCCTCCTGCTTTCAGATAATTCATGTCTTTTGCGGAGTTGCTTTTGTTAGTGTTCCTTATCTACTGTCCTGTCATAGTTTTTACCTGGTTTTCTTTATTTCTCTTTCTATTCAAGTGTTCTGTCTTCATTCATTTTCTTCATGATCACCATTTTCTCACGACAGTATTTTTCAACATGGTTTGCATGAAACCGTAGCATGCTGGAAATCCAAATGTTTTATTGTAACGTCATCCTTATCTGGTTTTGTCTGTTTTTGTCCTGTTTTTGTTCAGTTTGTTTCATTACTCATGGGTCTTGTTCGGTGGGTGTCGTTTACCGCCTTCACTTAGATAGGGTCTTGCTTTACTTTATACCTACATCCCCGAGACCCGCTCATTCAGTCAAGGAAACGCCTCTCACACTGAAGGAATAATTGAAGCCTTAATCTCACGGTCCACTTCGAAGTATCTGTCGTAAGTCGAATAGAATTATGTGAAGGAAACAAAAATAAACAAGAGGCAAATGATGATGGGATGGATGATTTGTATCTAACATTCCGTCCTACTTTTTTGCCTCGTCTCCCACATTCAGTACATCATTTCCTCCTAGGCACCTCCCTTTCACTGATTTTATGCATTTTGCTCGTAATTGTGGAGTGCTTGATATTTACATTTTCAAAACTTTATCCTCATTCATTGTCGGTTCTGCTTATTTTCATCCTTTCTAGCGATCATTTTTTTTTCTCTTAAATATAATTCTTGTATCTCATTTGGTAGGTTTCGTTTGATGTCTTTGAAAATATACTGTCAGGGTTTTTGCTTTGCCTCGTCTGTTCCCCTCGGTATTATTATATTTTTTGGCGTTCATTTGTTTTATCTATTATCCCTCATCTGATACTCTTTCCTTCTTATTCAGCTTTCTCACGACACTTTGCTATTATGCATTTCTTCAAGTATCCTGCCATCATTTCTAGCATCGACTTCCAAAATCCCTTACCTTCACCAGCCCACCCTTCCACCTTTCCCAGTCTTCTCCCCAAAACATTACCCATCCCCCTTCCACTCTGCTTTTCCCAGTTATTTTCTCATATATTCCCCCTTCCTCTATCCCTCCCCTTCCCATTGCATCTTTTCTTCCCTTCCCACTCCACTTACTCTCTCTTCCTCCCCTCCATCATTTCGTGCCTTCCCCCTCCACTTCCTCTGACCCCTCCTCTTTTTCTTACCTTCCCTTTTCCACTCTTTCCTCTTTCCCTTCCAATTTCTCTTACCTTCCCTTTCCACAGTCTCTCCCCTTCCCTCTCGAGTTTCTCTCACCATCCCCCTCCCCTTTTTCTCATCCTTTCCCTCCACTTTCTTTCACCTTCCCCCTCTGTATTCTCATGTCTTCCCCTCTCTAGTTTTTCTTCTCTTCCTCCTCCACTAACTCTACTCCCCTTCCTCCTGCGCCAGCTCTTCCACCCTCTTCTCCCCAATGTCTCTTCTGTATCTCCCACTTTCACCCATTTTCTTTCGGTCTCTAACACTTTCTCTTCCTCTTCCCTTAGCTCTTCTACTTACCTCTCCCGTCTTCCCTTAGTTGTTCTGCTTACCTCTCCTCTCCTCTCTCAGTTCTCATACTTTCCTCTCTCAACATTATTCCTCTACTCTTCCCTCCTCAACCATTTTCTCTCCCTAATGAGATATCCCTCCCAGCCTCCTCTCCTCTCACACCAAGCCATCTGTCCTCCTCTCCCCTCTTCATTCTTTCTCATCTACTGTCCTCTCCCTTATACTGTAATATTCCTCCAGTCCTCTTTCTCCAGTGGTCATCTTTTCCTTCACATTTTCGTCCTCTTTTACACATGCTCTTCTTCCTTTCTTTTCCCCGCTTTCTCTTTTCTTTCCTCCTTTCTTCCCCTCACAGTATCCCCCCGGTCATCTCTCACAGTCATTTTCCCTCCCTCCTCCACTCATTCGTCCTCTCACACCATTCCTTTTACCTACATGTCTTCTATTTCGTCTTTTTCCTGTACTTTTCTCTTCGCCATTTTCCCCTCAAGCTCCGTACAACTTTTTGCTGTTGTCTTTTCCATCACGTAGTAAGTCGAAAATGTTAGATTTTTCTTTTATTACTTACAGTATTATTACTGTGATCATTAAAGCAAGTGTCATGTAAATACGATAGTTCACTGGTTACAGTAATTAATTAATTAGGTTTTTCACACATTATAATGTGTTCACGTTTCTTATTACCCAGATTTATTTCTATACACATGTAGTAATATTTATGCCCATCTGACTCGGAGCATTGACTAGACAGTTAGCTCCCTGAGACCCACCATTCCTAGAAGATGTCGTCACTTACCTTCCCATGCCACTAGTTGGCCGCTAATAATAACATTCCATACGAAATACATTTATGACTATCACCTTCAGAACCTGTGTGATACTACTAGCGTGGGTGCATTTATGACACGGCAGCAGGTCTTGAGGAAGATCATGTAGGACCCTCCGCAGTTCATATAATAAGACCATTCCTTGCACCTTCCTGGTATTGGTCGTCACGTCCTTTTGGTCAGCAGTCCACTTTTTTGCCATCTGATTATCACCGGCAGTTATTTTCTCTCCATCATATTCTCGGTTTTAAGTTGTATGTGAAACTCAAAGGCTTTTCTAAAACGTCGTTAACCCCTTCAGTACTAGGGTGCATTTTACAGTATTTGCTATTATTCTTGATACTGTTAGACGATTGCACTGCGGTCCGGGATAGCTCTGGTGGGAGAGGGACTGAAGGATATGAACACCGACATATGTGATGGAAGGGAATTGGTTGGTGGATTCACGGCTGCCACCACACCCCCAGGCCTGTATCCTGGCTTCATGGCACCTCCTCCTAACCGATTTATTTTTGTATCATTTACGATAATATATTCATCTGTGTTGTTCTCGCAATCTACGTCTCTATGAAAGAAACGGAACGTAAATAACATAAAATGAAATAATAAGACGTAATATACAAAATAAATCACTAAGAAAGAGGTGCTAGAGAGCGTTGCTCACCAACGGGAACACGACCCCTGTACTGTGCTGACCAGTGACAAGACGACCACTACCTTCATCTTTTCACTCCATTCAAGTAATTCACAATGCGTTTTTGCAATCTCTGGACGATTTTATTTTGCCGTAAGATACGGTTTTCTACCTGCAGGGGCTAAACAAAGTCTCCATTAAGCTCATTCACCAACAAGAAGCCCTCCCAGACAGAATATGTCGCCTGATAACAATAAAACTAAAATCAAGAGGACGTCACTCTATTATAGAGGTTAAGGCAGAAAAATCCCCTCGTTTCCAGCCTTTGATGATTATGCGTAGCTTGAGAGAGAGAGAAAGAGAGAGAGAGAGAGAGAGAGAGAGAGAGAGAGAGAGAGAGAGAGAGAGAGAGAGAGAGAGAGAGAGAGAGAGAGAGAGAGATATTTGACACTCTGCCAAGGCAAACTCTTTCGTCTCGTCTATGAGCTGTGTATTTCCCTTTAACTGGATGTCTGCTCTTATTCAGGCTGTCCCGAAGAAGGGTGGTCGTTCCCAGTCCTTTAACTCTCGCCGAATCCGTGCCACACAGTAAAATAAGCGCTGCCTGACGCCAAGATCTGAACCAGTGCCAAGAGCTACAAGCTTCCACGTAGTCTAATCAGTGGATCCGTGTTTACATAATGACAAAGGTACAGAGCAGAGCGGGGGCTGCACAGGTCAAGAAGCATCTGGTAGAGAGAGGTGTCCCTTGCTTCGGAAAGAAAAAGACTTTGTGATCCTGATGAAGAAAGGATAAGAAAAGTATGAAGTACCGGAGAGTTAACTGTGTAAAGAATCTGAGCGGAAGAAGTGGTAGGTGTTTGATAATAGCAGGTATTGTGAAAGTTCTTGGGATTGCCTCAGTGAGAATATCACACTGATGTATCACAGGGAAACTCGTTTGTGGTAACATTTATATTACTATCTGACACAAATCTTTTAACTGATAAAACTAACCTCAGCCAGAAGGATTCAAATCGACCCCTACCCAGAATGAATCGCGGTAACGTTATGTTCAGCGCCTTTGTCGGCTATTTTGTGCATTTACTAGTAACCAGAGTTGAATGAATATTTGTTTCCAGCTTTACAGTTATCCTGAATAGACAAATCTATATATGGCCTTTCTTCTTATAAGGTTCTTTTTGTAGGTTTGTGTGGGTGCGTCAGACGTTGCACTAGGTAACTTACATTCCGTCCTCTTTTCGAGATTTCAGTGATAACGTTTTTTGGCTACGCCCGCGCACACTGAAAGAGTTTTGGGGGTATCGTATCGCTACGTTTGTGTGTGTGTGTGTGTGTGTGTGTGTGTGTGTGTGTGTGTGTGTGTGTGTGTTTGTATTTGTGGCCAATGCCTAAAAAAGAGAATAAAAATTGTTGGAAAGGCTGAACGGTAGTCACCTGGGTGTTCATTGTTTTGAAGAACAATAGTACAAAGGACAAGGCCGCATAGCAAGGCTAACATAAATAATTTTGGTCTGATTTAAACCAAACTTGGTGGAAGGGTGAAGGTAAGGTAAGGTAAGGGCGAGAGAACAGTCAAAGGTCAGGGTCAAAGGGCAAAATCAAAATTGAACTCATGTGTGAGTCTGAACAAAATAGCTAAAGCAGTTTCGATCTGATTTTGACCAAACATCGTGAAAGAGTTAAGGGTCCGCCAAGAGAGTGACTTTTTATTTGGTACAATAATCGGAAGCTCAAGGTTACGTGTCCACTCAGCGTAAACAGCTTTCATCCGATCATGATCAGACTTGGTGGAGACGTTCGAAACAAGGCAATGATGAAGGTATTCAATTTCGAGAACAATCAGACAGAGGGCAAGGTCACAGGGCAAGGACAAATGTCACGGTCACATTACAAGGCCAGCTTAGTTTTGATTCGATTTAGATTAAGCCTCGTGGAGGGTACAGGGCAAAGCAGGGACGAATTATTTTGATTTTGAGACCAATCAAACGTTAAGGTCAAAGGGGAAAACCATATCTTTGACCATATAACTCAAACGCTTTTGATATGATATCAACCAAACTTGGAGGAAGGGTTGAGATTCAGCCAGGAAAGAAACTGTAACTCGATTTTGTGTACAGTCGGTAGAATGTGAAGGTTACAAGGCAAAGTCAAATGCTGATCCCTTGGGCACTGCCCTTTCTCTGCGCTACTTGTTCTAAATGAAGAGTGGCCAGTACATGGCGCTCTACCAGAAACTCACTTGGTAGTATTTTATGTACTGCGGATACGGCTCAGTCGGCCTGTGTGGGCGTGGCTGTGGCAGTGAGAGTAGGAAATCGATGAATGCTGCACTGAGTCAACCGTCTCCACAACACATGAAAAACTGGCCGGCGGAGTGGAAATGGGGCATTACACATATATTGGGGCCACTCTGTACATCCAGGGCCTTTAATCACCTCTGACACATAGACGTTACTTCCAAACTGCTGTACTAAGGTTTGTATATTTTTATATTCCTTTATTAGCATCTCAGTTTTTTCTAGCTATTTTATTGCAGTTATTGCAGACAGTTACCATTCTTTCTGTTTGTTTACGTGTTTGCTTGTTTTGACTCATTTTGGAAGACTTTTTCTTTTTGCTTTTGTTACGGAACAGAGAAAGATAATGTACACTTTAAGTGAGAATACGAAGAGTCACTACTGTCCCGTAAAGTTCCAGGTTCAAAACAAAAGAGTTAGGTAAAATTACAAGTTAAAGTTTAATGCTTAAACTAACAACAAAACATTCAGGACTCATAAGGATAATGTAATGGCAAAAACAGGTTGAATATATGGTTAACTGCAATAGCCTCTATTAACACAAAATTAGCATGAGTAAATTTATCTAAGTCAGCCCTGATAAAATGAGATACCAGATAATACTCAGTGAATGCAAGATAAATTATTACAGATACAAAATAATATCAAAACTGATGGACATAAAGATCCCTACATGAATTACAAAAACTTCACTAGGCCTACAAATTAAACTTATGCTATACAGTACAAGAAAAAATACAACAGTTATACTCAAATTTCACACAGCTGCTAGATGTTTGGAGATTTCTTGAGCACTCACAATTATAATATCTGTACAGGGGAGGACAGAGATGTGAACAAAATGAGGAGCAGATCTAAGTGGCAATGATGCAGAGACTGAGCTCATTATATAGGGGCCGGCAGAGCTTGATACAACTTGTAAGAAGGACGCGCAAATGAAGCCATGGGGACAAAGAGTTGACAATCCTGGTCTGAACTCCAGAAATGACGACTTACTCTACTATAACGGTAGAAGGGGGGAACTGAGGCAGAACACGCTCGTGATCAAACATGCAGCATACTGTGCGTTAAAATTACACAAAGGATGATGAAATCATAGGCTATGTAACACCTCCCCACAAAGAAAAAGAAATTTACAAAGGAAATTTCTTATTACTCTAAAACAATCTGTCTAAAGTCTAGATAAGCAATCTGCAATAACATTTTCTTTCCCCTTGACATGTTGTATGTCTAATGAATACTCCTGAAGAAGTAGACTCCATCTTGTCAATCTCTGATTTTTATCTTTAAACTTACTAAGGAATTTCAGTGGGTTGTGATCGGTATAAATGACTATGGGGTCAAAACCAGAACACAAATAAAATGAAAACTGCTGTAAACCCAAAATCAAGGCCAAAAGCTCTTTCTCAATAGTGGAGTAGTTCTTTTGAGGTGGAGTGAACTTCTTACTGTAATAAGATACAGGATGTTCAATACCCTGATCATCCTCTTGCAGCAAAACAGCCCCAGCTCCTGTATCACTTGCATCAACAGCCATCTTAAAAGGCTTAGCAAAATTTGGAGTAGCGAGCACTGGCTGACTTAATAGAATAGCTTTAAGTTTGTTGAAAGAGGATTCACAGTTATCGGTCCAGACAAATTCAACTCCCTTTTTCAGTAGGTCTGTAAGTGGTGATACAAGAATAGAAAAGTTAAGAACAAATCTCCTGTAATAACCTACCATTCCCAAAAATCTTTGTAGCTCTTTCCTACTTTTAGGTCTGGGAAGATCACTTATAACCTGAACCTTAGCTCCTGGTGGTGCAACATGTCCATCACCAATTACATACCCAAGGTACTGAACTTTAGCTTGACCAAACTCACACTTTGATAGAGTAGCTACAAGATTAGCATTAACTAAACGGTCAAGAAATTTACTGACATGGCATAGGTGATCTTTCCAGTTGTCGCTGAAGATTAATACATCATCAATATAAACAACACACCCTGCCAAACCCTCTGTTACAACATTCATGAGCTTCTGAAATGTGGCTGGTGCATTCTTCATACCATACGGCATTACAGAACATGCAAAAGCCTTTCCTAGTGTTACAAAACATGAGATCTCCCTAGCGCGTTCAGTCATAGGTAATTGCCAGTATCCCTTTAACAAATCAAACTTACTTATGTACCTAGCCTTTCCGATCTTGTCTATGCAATCTTCCACGCGAGGGAGAGGGTAAGTGTCTGTTTTAGTTATCTGATTAACACGTCTGTAGTCGATGCAAAGCCTCTGTGACCCACCTGGCTTAGGGACTAGAGTGACAGGAGAACTCCACTCGCTCTGACAGGGCTCAATCATCTTGTGGTCCAACAGGTAGCCAAGCTCCTTCTGGATGAGAGGAACTTTCACTGGGTTCACACGGTAAGGAGGCAATTTAATTGGCTTGGCGTCTCCAACATCGACATCATGCATCAACACAGTGGTTCTTCCTGGAGTGGCACGGAACACTTGCGGGTACTCCTGCAGTAATGCCGAAAACTCCTGCCTTTCCTTGGGAGGTAGATGAGAAAGCTTAGTCTGGAGATCATTCATGATATCAGGATTCTTCCCCAAACTATCACTCAGGTTCATACTGCATGGGAGAGCTTCACTTGCAGACTCGGGTGGAACAGCTACAGTGCAGACTGGATTATTTTCGTCCCGCCTGTGATATAACTTTAGCATGTTGATGTGACATAGTTGCTTGTTCTTTCTCCGATCTGGTGTGGCGATGACATAGTTGACATCACTGAGTTTCTTCTCCACGAAATAAGGACCACTAAACTTGGCTTGAAGAGGTTGCCCATGAACTGGTAGCAGAATCAAAACCTGATCTCCTGGCTGAAAGTGGCGTAACCTGGACTTTCCATCATACCAAGTCTTCATCTTCTCCTGAGCAGCTCCTAAATTCTCTCTCGCCAGCTGTAAAGCAGTGGACAGCCGTTCTTTGAACTTCATCACATACTCCAGCAGGTTGACGTCATCTTCCTCCGACAGCCAGAATTCCTTGAGTAACTTAAGGGGTCCTCTTACTTCATGGCCAAACAGTAGTTCAAAAGGTGAGAAGCCCAGTGATTCATTTGGAGATTCTCTTGCAGCAAACACAACGAATGGAAGACCTTTATCCCAGTCTTTCTGATGTTCCAAACAGTATTTCTTGAGCATCGATTTGAGTGTTTGATGATATCTCTCCAACGCTCCTTGGGTCTGGGGATGGTAAGCTGAAGACGTGATCTGGGTGATGCCCAACTCTTTCAGAGACTGCTTGAAAACGTTTGACATGAAATTACTTCTCCGGTCTGACTGTACCTCCTTGGGCAAACCAAACTTTGTGAAGAACCCTAGCATTTCCTTAACCACGTTCTTTGCTGAGATGTTTCTAAGTGGAATGGCTTCAGGATAACGAGTAGCCATATCAATCATGGTCAACACTTAAGAAAATCCTGAAGAAGTCTTAGGAAGAGGGCCCACAATATCCACCAACACACGGGTGAAAGGCGCCTCAAAAGGAGGAATGGGAACTAGAGGTGCAACCTTTTCAGTCTGATTACACTTCCCCACAACTTGACAGGTGTGACAAGACTTACAATACCAGGAAACATCCCTGAAGATACCTGGCCAGTAGAAGTGTTTCAAAATGCGTGCCACAGTCTTCCTCACTCCAAGGTGTCCTGCCAAACTGGTATCATGAGCCACTCGAATGATATCCTGCCTACAAACACGAGGGATGACAACTTGATGTACAACCTCCCATTCACAGTCGGCTGATGCTGTTGGGGGTCTCCACTTCCTCATAAGTACTCCTGACTTTACATAATAACAAGTAGAAGCACCGGCTGACTCTTCTTCACTCAGGGTCAGCAACCTGCAACTCAACCAACTCTTGACGAGACAAATTATCAACACTACGGGGTACTGCCTCATCTGGTGAGTGGTCCAAATTAGCAAGAAAAGTGTCAGCTAGGATAACATCATCATCATCATTATCCTCTAAATCACCAGTAACTTTAGACTTAGCCCTAGTGACAGCACATGCAGGGAACACATCAGGGACATCACAATCCTGGGACACAGCCACTGGCTCACTAGACAACTGAGGAGCTGGACACACTTGACTTCCACCAATATCATTTCCAAGTAAGAAAGTTACACCTGACATTGGGAGTGTCTCAACCAACCCAACTATAACAGAACCATTAACAAAACCAGACTCTAAATTCACTCTGCACAGAGGGACAGAGAAGTAATTATTCCCTACACCTTGTAAGATTACAGTTTCATCAGAGGAATTAACATTAGAGCCTAGAACACTGGTCAGCATAAGGGATTGGCAAGCACCTGTATCACGATATATTTGAACTGATTTCCTGTCATTACTGTCCAGAGGACTGACAAAACCATCAGACAGGAAATTAGCACATGAACTCTTGAGAGTGTCACCCACGTTACTGCTCAAAAGAGGAGCTCCATCATGAGAATTTAAGTTACCCCTCAAAGCAGGTTCAGTTAACTCAGTTAAAGAATTCTGGGAACTCTCAAGAGTGGACACTAGACCAATTGACTGAATATTTAAAGACTCCTTTTTGTTCACATCACGCTGTCTCCTGAAACATCTGTCTGTAGTATGACCAAGCTTACTACAATAAGTACATTTACTTTTCTGAAATCTAGAGGTGAAGCTGGTATTTACTTCCTGAGAAACATCATCCTTATTCTCTTTCCTGTTACCTGTACTCTGAGTAGAGGCAACGTACTTACTCTCAGCTTTCCCTTTTTCTCTAGAATATCTCTTGTGAGTGAGAACATACTCATCAGCTAAAACTGCAGCATCAGACAAATTATCTATTCTTTTCTCATCAAGATATAGGCTTACATCTTTACTAATACACCTTTTGAAGTCCTCCAGCAAAATCATCTGCTTGAATTTGTCAAAATCAGAATCCACATTCTTAGAATTTAACTACTGCTCTAACAGATCTTCTTTGATTTTTGCATACTCAACATGGGATTGCTTATCTTGCTTGTAAGTTGTCCTGAATTTTACTCTATAAGCTTCAGGAACAAGCTCATAGGCCTTAAGAATCAAGCTCTTAACTACATCATAATTATCAGACTGATCCTGAGGCAAAGATGCATAAGTTACTTGAGCTTTACCGGTGAGAACAGTTTGAAGGAGTACTGGCCAATACTCCTTAGGCCAATTAAAACCTGTAGCTACCCTCTCAAACAACTGAAAATACTTTGTTAAATCAGATTCATTAAAAGGAGGGACAAGTTTAACATTTTTAGCCACATCAAAATCATCAGAGCTAGATGATCCAGTTCCACCTTGTTTCATGCGATACTCATGGTCCGCCTGAATCCTAGCAATTTCAACTTGTGGCTCAGCCTCCTTAGCTTTTGCCTGAAATTCAGCCTCCTTAGCTTTTGCCTGAAATTCAGCCTCCTTAGCCTGTGCTTGAAATTCAGCTTCCTTCACACGAGCCTCCTGCAGGGCTAGCTGTAACTTAGCTAATTCAATCTGCGTTTGCTCATTTGGAGGAGTTACATTAAACAAACTTTCATTAATCATGTCAACAATTTGATCTTTAGAATGATGAGAGCGAACAACAAATCCCAATTGTTGAGCAACAATCTTAAGTTCATTCTTTGTTCTGTTTTCTATATCACACACTGTTTGCACATTTGACAAAAAATCTTTGGCTTCATCAAGTGTAGTAATAGTAGACATCATGAATAAGTAACAGTCACAAAATATCAAGCAATATCCTTATGATAATATCCTGAATATCCTGATGAGAGGTCGCCAAATTTATGTTACGGAACAGAGAAAGATAATGTACACTTTAAGTGAGAATACGAAGAGTCACTACTGTCCCGTAAAGTTCCAGGTTCAAAACAAGAGTTAGGTAAAATTACAAGTTAAAGTTTAATGCTTAAACTAACAACAAAACATTCAGGACTCATAAGGATAATGTAATGGCAAAAACAGGTTGAATATATGGTTAACTGCAATAGCCTCTATTAACACAAAATTAGCATGAGTAAATTTATCTAAGTCAGCCCTGATAAAATGAGATACCAGATAATACTCAGTGAATGCAAGATAAATTATTACAGATACAAAATAATATTAAAACTGATGGACATAAAGATCCCTACATGAATTACAAAAACTTCACTAGGCCTACAAATTAAACTTATGCTATACAGTACAAGAAAAAATACAACAGTTATACTCAAATTTCACACAGCTGCTAGATGTTTGGAGATTTCTTGAGCACTCACAATTATAATATCTGTACAGGGGAGGACAGAGATGTGAACAAAATGAGGAGCAGATCTAAGTGGCAATGATGCAGAGACTGAGCTCATTATATAGGGGCCGGCAGAGCTTGATACAACTTGTAAGAAGGACGCGCAAATGAAGCCATGGGGACAAAGAGTTGACAATCCTGGTCTGAACTCCAGAAATGACGACTTACTCTACTATAACGGTAGAAGGGGGGAACTGAGGCAGAACACGCTCGTGATCAAACATGCAGCATACTGTGCGTTAAAATTACACAAAGGATGATGAAATCATAGGCTATGTAACACTTTCTATATATAATAAATAGTTGAGAAATAAATAATAAACAAGAAATAAATAATTACATAAATAACAAGAAGCGGTGCAAGGCACAGCAAACCCCTCCCCGGCAGTCATTTTAGTGCTGACGTATAAACACAACAGGATATCTAGTCAAAGATGTCACATAAAAAATTTGGAGAAAATAGGATGAAAATTGACGATTTTATGCCCATTTGAAATTTTTGGCCCGACCCACATGACACTGACCCTCCTACCGCTAGCTGGGGTATGACCCCGTGATGTATTGAGGTATATTATAGGATGCAGATTGGAAAGATGCACCTTTAGGTTTTGGTTTGATGTCGCTCTGACGAATTTGAAAGGAGTTACGACAATTTTTTTTTTTTACATTTTTTAGACCTACAGCCTGGGCCTTGACCCAGTATGGCCCAAAATTTATTAAAGTAATCAGAAGGTCATAGCCCATCATCTCTGTAATTTTAATCAAAATAGCACCAGTAGTTTTCTTGTAAAGTTGTTAAAAGAAAGACAAACAGACAGACAAGCAAACAAAACAAGTAAACCGAGTGAAAACAATACCCTTCCCCGAGCACCTCCGGGGCGGGACGGGTAAATATATGCCAGGTATATATATAAATACATACGTACAGTAATGTACATGCAGAGAGAGAGAGAGAGAGAGAGAGAGAGAGAGAGAGAGATGATCGGTCAGGATGAGACATTGGATGGACTTGCTGTGGTAGAGTTGCTGTGGTATGTAGTGTGGTGGATGTTGTGCTGTGGTGGAAGGTACAAAAGAATTAGAAATAGGTGGCTGTGGAACGACATTCGGGTAAAGCTAATAAAAGCTATGCCGGTACAGTTATACCGTAGCAGTGTATGTTTCCAGTTCTGTCTGAGTATAAACAGGTAAGCTAGTATTAGATAAGAGCGAAATAGAAACCCTAATTACATTAGCGAAAGTTCATCGAAAGCAGTGATGAGAAATAGGGAGGTGAGTATGGAAGTTAAGAAGTCACTGCATGATAGTATTGTGATCCCTACCCTGACGCATGGAAGCGAGGCATGGACCTTGCTAGAGGGGAACAAGTCAAGAGTGAGAGCAGTGGAAATGACTGACTTGAGAGGAGCATGTGGAGTGACATGGAGGGACAGGTTGACAAATGAAGAAGTGATGGAACGTTGTGGGGTGGATGTGGACGTGGCTGAGAAAATTAGGAGAAATACACAGTGGTGGTTTGGACATGTGGAGAGAATGGAGAATGAAACACTGACTAAGAGGGTGTATGTAGGTGAAGTGGAGGGAGGGAGAGGGAGGTGAAGACCGAGGATGAGGTGGAGGGATGGAGTTGAGAGGTATATGAGGGAGAGGAGAGTAAGTTGGGGGGAGGACGATCAAATGGTGGGTGACAGAGCGAATTGGAGGCGTTTTGTCTGCGGCCACCTTTTGCGGTATTAGGGCGTCGGGCTATAGATAAATAGAAAGTCTGTATAGCAGTACCATCCAGAAAAATGTCGGCTGAAAGCACAAGTAACAATTTCTGGACTTTATCGACTAAAACATACCTGCACATTTTATAGAGAAGCACGCTGGAAATAAATACCCGTGGAGGAAGTCCTGAGACTGGTTTTAGACTCTATAATACAGTGACGTCTATCGCACTATACTCTGGCTAATGTCAAACACATTTGCTCAGGTTCGGAAGAGTTACATATAGCCTTCAGTAACCTTTCCAAGACCAGAGACCTTTCCTAAGTTGAATAAATTCGTCTGGAGGATTCCATAATACATTAAAAAAGAGAATCACTTGCTAAAAGGTTTACAAATGACACAGCCACCTCGCACATTGCGTTTAATGTTGAGGTTTGTGAGTGTGTTTTATTTGCGACAATTGTCTCATATGCTCTTTATCGAACTCATAATACCATTCAGCACAAGAACTCTTTCTGAAGCTAAGTATAATTGTCTAGAGACGATAAAAATAAACGTTTAAAAATATGTCAGTTCATTTCATATATAATTTTTATCTTACTTCCTTTCACTGTAGGCTATTCCTCTTATCCTTTTCTCTTCTTGTTTTTCTTTTTTTTTTTTTTTTCCTCTCTCACTACTACATTTTTCTTTTTCCACACCACTCATTTTTTCCTTGTCCTCCTCCTCCCCCGTTTTGTGACTCTTTCTCCTTTCTTTTTCTTTGCTCTCGCTCTACATCTCCTTCCCTTTTCTTCTGCCCTTACGTGTCTTCTTGTTAACCCTCACTCAGCTTCCCATTACTACTTTCGTTTCCCTTTCTTTCTCTCTTAGCCCGCTACTCTTTCCCAGACCATCTCTGCTACACCCCTCACATTCACACTTCCCTCACAGTCTTTTCTTTCTCTGAATTCTTCTCATCATCTTGTTTTCCTTCTTTCTTGACACTGTCTCCTCTTTACTTCTTTCTTTCTTTTTTCTTTTTCCTTCCTTGTGCTGTTTTTTTCTCTGAAGTCCTCCTTTCTTTTTTTACTGTTCTCTCCTTTGCTGTATTTTCCTTTTATTTCCCCACATCTTTCCTTTTTTCCTTACCTTGCCTATCTTTTCCAGCCACGCCCCTCACAAACACACACCGCCTTCCTCACCACCGTCTTCTCCTGACCATCTTTTCTGCCCTTCATTTCTTCTTCCTTCTCGTTGTTTTATTCCTCCCTTTTCTACTTGTCATTTCGTTTCTTCTTCCTTCTCTCCTTCAATCTCTCCTCTCCCTGACTGCCCAGCATATGCCATCACCCACTCCTCTTTTCAGCCATTTTTCGTTTCCCTGTTCTTCTTTCCTTCACTTTTCTCTTTTTCCAATTTTTCATACCTTCCTTCTTTTGTCACACTATCCGTCTTGTTCATCTATAACCCTCACCATCACCACACCACTCCTCTCACCACCACCACACCACCACCACATCCACGCCACTGCCACCACACACCCAGGGATGAAATATTAGATTCCTGCCTCCATCACCCAGAGGCATGAGTTATCTCCTTTTTCTTGCTTTTTTCCTTTTTCTTTTCTTTCCTTCTGTTGTTATTTCCCTGACCAACCTAGCCACTGTAATTACACCCACACCTCCCCCACCACCATCTCTTCCCTTCTTTAAACTACTTCCTTCTAGTTTCTTTCTATCCTTCTTGGTTTCCACTTCGTTTTTTTTGCTTTCCCTCCTGCTCTTCCCTCCTTCCCTTTACCTTTCTTCACCATTTCTCACTCTACTTCTCCTTTCCATAACTCATTTTCTCTTTCATTCCTTTTTCCTTTCACTACCCTTTCACTAAACCCCCAAACCACAGCCTCACATCCCCACCACACCTCCCCCACCACAACACGTTTACCCACTGCAACCAAACCACACTGGGATGAAATATTAGTTTCCTGTCTTCCATACCCAAGTACACATGCAAAGCCTTTTTTCCTCCGCTTGTCCTATATTTCTCTTATTTTATCTTTCCTCCCATCACTCTTTCCCTGTCCCTGTACCCCACCCGCTTCGTCATTTACAGAGCTGTCAACGTATGGAAAATACTGCCTCGAAATGTGGCAGACTGTAATACAGTAATAACGTGTAAAAATCGACTGGATTAGTATCTGGCCTCAAGTCATCAGATAAACACGTTCTTGGCTGTTTAATTAAACTGACTGATTGATTTTTCTTGTCTTCCATATCGTGGAGAATGTGGGAGCAGTTTTCATACAATGTTAATTTTCCCTTATAGTTAAATTAGTGTAGGATATAGTTTTTTTTTTTTTCAGTCTTTTCTATGAAATCTCCACGGCAGTTTTTCTGTGCTGCATGATGGTCCTCCCTACTTTTTCCTGCCGGTTTCACCTTGTGAGTTTGGTAGGCTAAGGAGGCCTTACTCTTTATCCTTATCTTCAGCTCATTGAATAAGATATCATAGGCATAGATTTCTTTGTAACAAACAACCCGTAAGGACCAATAGTTATGTACTTTGTACTCTTGTGTTCATCCACACACCACTTCCCCCACCACACCACCTCCTCTAGTTCTTATTTCCTTTTCTTTCTTCCTTTCCTTCCTTCTTGCTTTCTTTCTCTTTCTTCTTTTCCTTCTCCTTTCTTTTTCTCTTCTTCTGCACCCCTCTTTTTGGCTTGTT